>NC_134064.1:6749970-7077017 GCF_965140245.1 Athene noctua | reverse complement strand
AAAATCCATAAACCCTAAAATCCATAAACCTAAAATCCATAAACCCTAAAATCCATAAACCCTAAAATCCATAAACCCTAAAATCCATAACCCTAAAATCCATAAACCCTAAAATCCATAAACCCTAAAATCCATAAACCCTAAAATCCATAAACCCTAAAATCCATAAACCCTAAAATCCATAAACCCTAAAATCCATAAACCCTAAAATCCATAAACCCTAAAATCCATAAACCCTAAAATCCATAAACCCTAAAATCCATAAACCCTAAAATCCATAAACCCTAAAATCCATAAACCCTAAAATCCATAAACCCTAAAATCCATAAACCCTAAAATCCATAAACCCTAAAATCCATAAACCCTAAAATCCATAAACCCTAAAATCCATAAACCCTAAAATCCATAAACCCTAAAATCCATAAACCCTAAAATCCATAAACCCTAAAATCCATAAACCCTAAAATCCATAAACCCTAAAATCCATAAACCCTAAAATCCATAAACCCTAAAATCCATAAACCCTAAAATCCATAAACCCTAAAATCCATAAACCCTAAAATCCATAAACCCTAAAATCCATAAACCCTAAAATCCATAAACCCTAAAATCCATAAACCCTAAAATCCATAAACCCTAAAATCCATAAACCCTAAAATCCATAAACCCTAAAATCCATAAACCCTAAAATCCATAAACCCTAAAATCCATAAACCCTAAAATCCATAAACCCTAAAATCCATAAACCCTAAAATCCATAAACCCTAAAATCCATAAACCCTAAAATCCATAAACCCTAAAATCCATAAACCCTAAAATCCATAAACCCTAAAATCCATAAACCCTAAAATCCATAAACCCTAAAATCCATAAACCCTAAAATCCATAAACCCTAAAATCCATAAACCCTAAAATCCATAAACCCTAAAATCCATAAACCCTAAAATCCATAAACCCTAAAATCCATAAACCCTAAAATCCATAAACCCTAAAATCCATAAACCCTAAAATCCATAAACCCTAAAATCCATAAACCCTAAAATCCATAAACCCTAAAATCCATAAACCCTAAAATCCATAAACCCTAAAATCCATAAACCCTAAAATCCGAATCCCATTCACTACTGAATCCCATTCACTACTGAATCCCATTCACTACTGAATCCCATTCACTACTGAATCCCATTCACTACTGAATCCCATTCACTACTGAATCCCATTCACTACTGAATCCCATTCACTACTGAATCCCATTCACTACTGAATCCCATTCACTACTGAATCCCATTCACTACTGAATCCCATTCACTACTGAATCCCATTCACTACTGAATCCCATTCACTACTGAATCCCATTCACTACTGAATCCCATTCACTACTGAATCCCATTCACTACTGAATCCCATTCACTACTGAATCCCATTCACTACTGAATCCCATTCACTACTGAATCCCATTCACTACTGAATCCCATTCACAACTATCTATCTATCTGCCCTATCTCAAAGCCATATGTGCTCTCCCTCGTGACTGCAAGCCAAAACCCTTACCTCAGGCTGCAGTCATATTTGGTAGGTGGTTGAGTAGTACTGTCTTTCTGCTCTGTAGAGTCATAACACTGATGTCTACAAATAAGTGTGGTGCGGCCTAGACCGTGATGGAATTAGCTGGCAGTATTTCCTTAAAACCATTACTTTTCTTTTTCTGTTCATTGCTCCCAGACACCAGCGATGTTCTACTGCTGCTTACTACCACCTAACAAATACCCACAAACACAAAGTTAGTTTATCACACTGAGAAATACACATAGTCAGAAACATACTACCTCAGACAAGAACACCAAGAAAAGAACCCAGAAATACAGTCCATCGCTACAGACGCCACACCAACCTGCATCTCTATGTCCATGTCCACAACAAACATGGCAGAGTCCTAGTCCACAACTGACACGTACGCACAGTCCCGCTCCCCGACCTGCACTAACTCATACTCCACATCCACAACCGACAGTGACATAGTCTGACAAATACCGAGTTTGACAGAGTAACACCTGTGGAAAGAGAGAGACAAACTTATACACCCATAAAAACCACACAACAGCCTACCCCACATTATACAACTTTATTAACATTCTATGGAAACCACACAGGAACCTGTCCAACAAAATATACCTTCACTGCATCTACATTACAGAACAGCTTCTGCTTCTTAAATCAAGTTACAATCAATAATTAGACTTTCCTGTCATGTTGATTACACAGAACTGTTGAATTAACAACACTACAACTACACCTCCACTCAAGCCTCATTACAACATAGCTTTAACATACATTTTACACACCTTAACAAAGACCTAATACATTTTCACAAAACTACATTAACGAAACATAATAGGGTTCATAAGCCCTGATGAGTGCTTTGCCTACCACCATTATCTCTAAAAGCATTTATCATATTATCACATCTATCACTCAGCATAATGCCTTCATTGACCAGATTTCAAAACTACTTTAACATACATGAGGCCACGGAACACCGTTCCCTGGGACCTGCGAGCTGGACCTGCCTGCGAAAACCCCATCCCTTTGCCGCCCTGCGCCCAAACTGAGGCGACGAACATCGCCTCGCAGAGCGGCCGGGACCGGGGAAAAAAAACCCAGCCGGGGGACAGGAAAAAAAAAATCCCCCGGCTGGGGTTT
This sequence comes from Athene noctua, assembly GCF_965140245.1. NCBI lineage: Eukaryota > Metazoa > Chordata > Aves > Strigiformes > Strigidae > Athene > Athene noctua. The sequence goes on along the minus strand of NC_134064.1, from coordinate 7,074,317 downwards.
TTTATTCTATATTTATTTCTGCCCTAACTACTTGACCTGCAACAAAAAAAATAATGACTGCACATTAAACAGTCACGCTCAGCCAGACACAGTCTAAGCACACAGCACTCTCAACTACCCCGCTGACCGCCCCCTCCTCTCGGCAAACCCGCCCCGCTACACTACTAACACGACCGGCCTTTGACCCCTGGCTCCTCGGGAACGCCGTTCCCGGGGACCTCCGACCTGGCCCTGCCTGCGAAAACCCCGTCCCTGCGACGCCCTGCGCCCAAACTGAGGCGATGAACGTCGCCTCGCAGAGCGGCCGGGACCAGGGAAAAAAAACCCAGCCGGGGGACAGGAAAAAAAAAAATCCCCCGGCTGGGGTTTTTTATTCTATATTTATTTCTGCCCTAACTACTTGACCTGCAACAAAAAAAATAATGACTGCACATTAAACAGTCACGCTCAGCCAGACACAGTCTAAGCACACAGCACTCTCAACTACCCCGCTGACCACCCCCTCCTCTCGGCAAACCCGCCCCGCTACACAACTAACACGACCGGCCTTTGACCCCTGGCTCCTCGGGAACGCCGTTCCCGGGGACCTCCGACCTGGCCCTGCCTGCGAAAACCCCGTCCCTGCGACGCCCTGCGCCCAAACTGAGGCGACGAACGTCGCCTCGCAGAGCGGCCGGGACCGGGGGAAAAAAAACCCAGCCGGGGGACAGGAAAAAAAAAAATCCCCCGGCTGGGGTTTTTTTATTCTATATTTCTTTTTGCCCTAACTACTCAACAAACTCTACTAGACCTGCAACAAAAAAAATAATGCCAGCACATTAAACAGTCACGCTCAGCCAGACACAGTCTAAGCACACCGCACGCTCAACTACCCCGCTGACCTCCCCCTCCTCTTGGCAAACCCGTCCTGCTACATGACTAACACGACCGGCCTTTGACGCCTGGCTCCTCGGGAACGCCGTTCCCGGGGACCTCCGACCTGGCCCTGCCTGCGAAAACCCCGTCCCTGAGCCGCCCTGCGCCCAAACTAAGGCGACGATCGTCGCCTCGCAGAGTGGCCGGGACCGGGGAAAAAAAACCCAGCCGGGGGACAGGAAAAAAAAAAATCCCCCGGCTGGGGTTTTTTATTCTATATTTCTTTTTGCTCTAACTACTCAAACTCTACTAGGCCTGCAACAAAAAAAATAATGCCAGCACATTAAACAGTCACGCTCAGGCAGACACAGTCTAAGCACACCCCACGCTCAACTACCCTGCTGAAATCCCCCTCGTCTTGGCAAACCCGTCCTGCTACATGACTAACACGACCGGCCTTTGACGCCTGGCTCCTCGGGAACGCCGTTCCCGGGGACCTCCGACCTGGCCCTGCCATCGAAAACCCCGTCCCTGAGCCGCCCTGCGCCCAAACTGAGGCGACGATCGTCGCCTCGCAGAGCGGCCGGGACCGGGGAAAAAAAACCCAGCCGGGGGACAGGAAAAAAAAAATCCCCCGGCTGGGGTTTTTTATTCTATATTTATTTCTGCCCTAACTGCTCAACCTGCAACAAAAAATAATGCCTTCACATTAAACAGTCACACTCAGCCAGACACAATCTAAGCACACCACACGCTCAACTACCCCCCTATCCGCCCCCTCCTCTCAGCAAACCCGTCCTGCTACACGACTAACACGACTGGCCTTTGACCCCTGGCTTCTCGGGAACGCCGTTCCCGGGGACCTCCGAGCTGGCCCTGCCTGCGAAAACCCCGTCCCTGAGCCACCCTGCGCCCAAACTAAGGCGACGATCGTCGCCTCGCAGAGCGGCCAGGACCGGGGAAAAAAAACCCAGCCGGGGGACAGGAAAAAAAAAAAATCCCCCGGCTGGGGTTTTTTATTCTATATTTATTTCTGCCCTAACTACTCAACAAACTCTACTCAACCTGCAACAAAAAATAATGCCAGCACATTAAACAGTCACGCTCAGGCAGACACAGTCTAAGCACACCGCACGCTCAACTACGCCGCTGACCTCCCCCTCCTCTCGGCAAACCCGTCCCGCTACATGACTAACACGACCGGCCTTTGATGCCTGGCTCCTCGGGAACGCCGTTCCCGGGGACCTCCGACCTGGCCCTGCCTGCGAAAACCCCCTCCCTGAGCCGCCCTGCGCCCAAACTAAGGCGACGATCGTCGCCTCGCAGAGCGGCCGGGACCGGGGAAAAAAAACCCAGCCGGGGGACAGGAAAAAAAAAATCCCCCGGCTGGGGTTTTTTATTCTATATTTCTTTTTGCTCTAACTACTCAACAAACTCTACTAGGCCTGCAACAAAAAAAATAATGCCAGCACATTAAACAGTCACGCTCAGCCAGACACTGTCTAAGCACACCGCACGCTCAACTACCCCGCTATCCGCCCCCTCCTCTTGGCAAACCCGTCCCGCTACACGACAAACACGACCGGCCTTTGACCCCTGGCTCCTCGGGAACGCCGTTCCCGGGGACCTCCGACCTGGCCCTGCCTGCGAAAACCCCGTCCCTGAGCCGCCCTGCGCCCAAACTGAGGCGACGATCGTCGCCTCGCAGAGCGGCCGGGACCGGGGAAAAAAAACCCAGCCGGGGGACAGGAAAAAAAAAAATCCCCCGGCTGGGGTTTTTTATTCTATATTTCTTTTTGCTCTAACTGCTCAACAAACTCTACTAGACCTGCAACAAAAAAAATAATGCCAGCACATTAAACAGTCACGCTCAGCCAGACACTGTCTAAGCACACCGCACGCTCAACTACCCCCCTATCCGCCCCCTCCTCTCGGCAAACCCGCCCCGCTACACGACAAAGACGACCCGCCTTTGACCCCGGCTCCTCGGGAACGCCGTTCCCGGGGACCTCTGAGCTGGCCCTGCCTGCAAAAACCCCGTCCCTGCGACGCCCTGCGCCCGAACTGAGGCGACGAACGTCGCCTCGCAGAGCGGCCGGGACCGGGGAAAAAAAACCCAGCCGGGGGACGGGGAAAAAAAAATCCCCCGGCTGGGGTTTTTTATTCTGTATTTCTTTCTGCCCTAACTACTCAACAAACTCTATTCCACCTGCAATAAAAGCAATTCTGGCACATTAAACAGTCATACACCTGCGGAGACATTCTAAATACACCGCTCATTCCACTACCCCGCTGACCACCCCCTGCTCTCCGCAAATCCACCCACCCGCCCGACCCCCTCGACGCTTCCTATGCCTATCGCTGCATCTCTCCTCAAAAAGTGTTCCCACAGACTTCAACGATCGTTGCCCCTGCAGACACCGTGGCCTGAAACTAAACTCTGCCCAAATGCTGGCTGTGAACAGAACGTTACAGACTGGCCAGGACTAACTGACAATAAACAGTCAGGGAGAGAAAAGAAATCTCCCTGCTCAACATTTTCTTTGCTATAATTAAAAGTACACATTATCTCACTCTACATTCATTATACCCTGAAATGAATAACATCCTCACCTACAAGGTTACCTTCCAAAACTAACACTCATTCAACATTCACTCTGTGCAGCCATCACCTGCCCGAGTGGCAGATCGCCACAGTTCTGCCACTGTGCCTAGAACTGCATCGCTGCTGCTCCCCCTGACCCACACTGAATGTCCTCATCATTGGAAGAAGAGTTATACATTACACAGTGGCACTACTCCTTCTTCATTTTGTACCCTCCGGCGAACATTGTCAGAGATTTCCCTTCTGGAATCCTGGTGATCCTATGACACCTGCAAAAGACAAAACAAGAAACTCTAGAGGCTGCCTGGTGACAACAACTGGCCGTCCCCAAAACTGGCCTAGGTGACCTCCAGCCACATGGCCTGTGCTCACTGCCACATTATCATCCCCTTCTGCGACCGTTCCACAACGGCTACAAACACACAAAGTGACACCGCCTCACACACATATACATGCGCCGCAAACGGGACCTAAAGACACGAGAGTACCGCACGGGGTAGAGTTAATGCTGAAGCTAAAGACAGGGCCTGACAGCACACTTGGAGAGCGCTGAGGGAATGGGACGCGAATGCACAGAGAGGCGCGCTGCAAGACCGACCCCCCCCCCACCCCCGCAGAGAGGCACACTGCAAGACCAACACCCCCCCCCCCCCTCAGAGAGGCGTGCTGCAAGACCGACACCCCCCCCCCCCCCCTCAGAGAGGCGCGCTGCAAGACCGACACCCCCCCCCCCCCCCGGCAGAGAGGCGCGCTGCAAGACCGACACCCCCCCCCCCCCCCCCGGCAGAGAGGCGCGCTGCAAGACCGACACCCCCCCCCCCCCCCCCCCCCCCCGCAGAGAGGCGCGCTGCAAGACCGACACCCCCCGCCCCCCCCCCGCAGAGAGGCGCGCTACAAGACCGACACCCCCCGCCCCCCCCCCCGCAGAGAGGCACGCTACAAGACCGACACCCCCCGCCCCCCACACCCCCCCGGCAGAGAGGCGCGCTGCAAGACACACACACACACTCCCCCCCGCAGATTTAACAAAACCTAAAGAGCCCCCCCACTGACACTAAATTCTTGTGCCACCACCCCACCCGCTGCTTTGGCCCCGTGACTTATCTTTCAGAGAGCACGGTCCAGATTTCATCCTCATTGGGAGCACATCGTCCAATTGGCGTTTCCTTGCATTCGCCGGGTGCCTCTTCGTCACCTGCGAAGCAGAACGCAGCCGGTTGTGGGCGTGTTGACCCTTATCGGCATCTACCGTCCCGACGCCCTCCTCGGAAGAGCCGTACCGCTCCCGATACCTTTATTTTGCACGCGCCCCGACTCCCCCCCGTCTCGTGAGGCACGCAAATCCAAGAAACTGAAGAAATACAGCACCTCTACTAGTCGTAAGCTATCGCATGCTCGGTGGCTCCCGGCCCGCTGCTCCGCTCTTCCGCCTACTCGCCTCTATTCCTCCGCTTTCTGAGCGGAGACCTTACGATGCCTGCAAAAGCAAAGAGAAATGGTCATTTGAAGTGCTGCGTGATCTTCGGCAATTTAGGTCTGAGCAAACCGCTTATTGCCTCTCTCACCTTTTCTCAAAGTGCTTGTGACTCTGCTGCGTGAACCCTCAGGGAAGGAGAACGGCTCCTACGAAAGAAAGGGAGGTAAACCCACGGGATGGAGAAGCCTCCCCGATCCTCAGCTCGCTCGCGGCGCTTTCTCTCCCCTGCTCGTTTACGTCGGCTGCTCGCAGAACGATTCTTCCTTCCGCTGTGCCGATGCCTCGTCGCCGCCTGTACGACAAACGGGATGTGATTTGAGCTACGACGATATTATGACACCCCCGAAAAACTAATGCTTTGGCACGCTGGTCATCTCTCACCTTGGCAAAGTCTTAGGGTGCGGGTACCCCACGTGACGCAGCGATCGACACCTATAAAATAAAACCGCGAGAGCTTGAGGGCCTCGGAGGCGCCGGTCACGCAGATCCCCTGACATCTTCCGTTGCTCTTTGGTGAGCTGCTTCTCCCTTTGCTTTTAAACAACCCAAACCGGACGAGCGAGTCACCCCATTGTTAACAAAGACTTTCGTGAGAGCAAAGGTTTGTTCTCCGTTTCCAACTCCCATCCGACTACTGCTAAAACACCCAAAACCCTAAATATTGACCCCACGTACAAACTAAGGCTCATTCGACCCGCACGACTAGGGCGCGAATCGCCGCTTGCGGCGTGTCTGCCCTCTGGCGCCTGTCGAACGCTAGGAGACTAACTCTGTGGCGGCTGTCTACAGCTACTTGCCCAGAGATGGACCGTATGGTCTTTGCCAAAAGCATCGGGGCACATCTACGTATTAATTCACGACTATAAGCCTACGCTCCCCTCGTCGTTACTATGGCCACGTGTCTGGGCAGGACAGGTCCAGCTCTGACACAGACATACACCGCACAGACACCGCAAGTGACATGACGGTGAGATGCGAGAAGACCGTGAGCGAGAAGAACGATGACCGTAGGGAAGATGCTGCCGGCAGAGAAGCCCTACGGTGACGCGATGGCACGGATGCGTCGGAGCGGGCCCGAAATGAGAGGCGACCGCTGCGGCCCGTGAGACAAAGTTACCGGTGACACCGGAACGATGGATGGGTGAGAAGTCGGGCTTTAGGACTTAAGACTTGGGGAGGAAACCCCAGAAGATTTCTATGTGCCAAAATGACTCTCAAAAGCACAGCTCCAGGTGCCATCTAGCTCATCCCTGCGAGAGATGACCGATCAAGAACATCCTCGATGCAAGACACGATGGACGGATCCACGCTTCGGGTTATAATTGCGAGACGAGAAGGGCTCTGCCGGCGCTATGCTGATGAAGCCTAGTACTCGATGCTCTCAGGAGGGCTACGGAGATGCCTGCTGATCTCAAAGAGCTACGAAGACATCAAGACCTGAGGGTGGTGTGCTATAAGATACAGAATGCAGTAGACTACGCAACGACACAGGCTGGAACTGCCCTGCCCAGAACGTGGTAGTCCGGTGCTGAAAAGTAACTCGCCACCCCTTATGGGCGCTAAGGGTGCTGTTCCTGGACAGCCCTCTCCCCCGTACTGACTTGACGAGCCCTCCCTGTGATTCCCAACCCTGTCCCTTCCTCTCAGACCCCTCCTACCCTCGACCCTCAACTTAGCTTTCAGAGGTCCGTAGCCATCTTCCGCAGCAACCGCATGGGCTAGCTAGGATGTTCCGGACTCGCCGGTTCCTCCGCATCGTCTCCTAGACACCCTCGAACCGTGCGACCGGTCGGCGTCGAGCCTGCCGATGCCGACAGCTTCCGCGCCGCCGCCCTCGAAAGCGCCTCTCCCCTACTCGCTCCGGAGACGACGGTGCTGCCGTCGTCGCTTGCGGTACCTAAGAAACCGAGACGTACGAAAATCGCTGTTGTGCTTCTGACAATTCACCCGCCCCTACTCCTCCTCGCTACTGACCCGGCTCGCCTCAAATGCTCATCCGATTCAAAAGGCTGCCTGGACGGCGCTCGCAAAACCTAAGAGAAACGCTTCGCTTAGATGCCGTGGGATACTCGACACGTCGACGGGGACCTGGCCGACGCCGCCTCGCCTCGGGCTGCTCCTCCCGTGTGTGACTGCACCCTTCCGACGCTATGTCGGTCGCCTGCAAAAACCAAAGTAACGCCGGGTGAGATGCTACCCAAAACTACAGCCTGCCGGTGGCTATAACCCTCTCCCGCTCCTTTACCTGGTGCGATCGCCCGCCCTACCTCTGCGGTTGGGGAAGTCTCCTGTGGAGGCTCGGTTACGACCTGAAACGCAAACGACAAGGGACACGTCTACCTTCACCGACATTACGACTCCCGAACGATAACTGCTACTCGAGCACGCTGGTAGTATCTCACCTCGCTTGACTTGCCTGCGGTGCCGCTATCTTGCTTCACGCCTTCGTAATAAAACGCTCTTATAGGCTACTCGTATAACCGTCCGTCATGTCTTCCCTCTGATGCCACACATGGAAATACCTTCTTACGGTGCTCCGCTCACCGCCTCCGTCGACCTTTGGTGCGTGGATCGCCCCTCTGCGTCGGCAAAAAACGGCATTGAATGAGTCACCTGTATGTTAACTGATGGCTTAATGATTCCAGAAGCCTCCTTTAAGTACACCATCTAGATCCTGACTGCGACCTGCCGTTAAACGCAGCCCCGGCATCTCCAAAAAAAGCTACGGAGAAAACTCACGCGCCTCCTGCATATATACCTGCTTGCCCTGAAATGGACTGTATGTCCTCTCCCTACCAAGTCTCTACTTATGATCCCATTAGCCTTTGATTGCTATTGCTATTCTTTTGTGGACTATTGCTCTGTGTCTCCAGGCAGAGCAGCTCCAACCCAGACACAAACACGCACAGACCGACACTGCACACAAAGACAAACGCCGAGACCGAAACATTAAAACAAGATCTCTAAGAATGACTCCTTGACCGGAGATGCTACCGGATGAGAAGACCGAGAGTGCTGAGAAGAATAATCCGTGGCAGGAAGAGAAGAATTGAATGCTGCGGCTGGAAACAAAAACTGAGATGAGTCACATAGGAGACGCCTTACTTCAAGATCAAAGTGTGTAAGGATGCAGGAAAAACTCTCATAAGAGGTCTTGGCAAAGGTGGACCGCGCAAGATCGGAGATGTTAATGCAGCCTGGAAAGGTGCTGCTAAAGCAGAGCGACCCGAAACTTCCGAGACCTATCCACGCTTCGGTCTTTGTCGTGAGATAGAAGAAGCGCCCGACCGGCGCTGTGACGCTGACTACAGACTTTTGACGCCCTAGCGATGGTCGCCGAAGCGCACGCTGTGCTGCTTCGGCGCAAAGAGCGATGAGGATGTTGTGACCTAAGGCAGCTCGAAGACGCAGAAAACGCAAACTACGTGACAACGCAGCTGTGGGCTGGAACTGCCCTGCCTGGCACGTGGCGGTCTCGTGCAGAAAAGTAATGTGCTCCCTTTCCCTAACGAAAGGGCGCTGTGCCTGGATGGTCCTCTCCCCTACGCTAGCTTGAAAACCCCTCCCTGCGATTCCCGACCTCGAGCTCGCCCCAGAGCCCTCTCTGAAACACCGGTCCCTCGACTTATCTGTAGCCTGGGTGTCTGAAGCCATCTTTGACAGCCGCTCCATCAGCTAACTGGGATATTCCTACAGATGCCGGGTTCCTCTTCGTCATCTGCACAAAAATGGCACTGGTGGTCGGCACTGTGTCGGCTGACGTGGCCCTGTTCTGCGACGGTCTCCTCCTCAAAAGCGTCGTACTTTCCGCTCGCCTGCTCCGTGCCGGCATCGCTCGTGGCACCTATGATATTGAGAGGCAGAAGGTTATACCTGTGCTTGTGTGAAAGCACCGGCCTCGTGCTCCTCTTCTCTACTACCCCGGTTCACCTCAGACGTTCATCCTATTCTAAAGGCTGCCTATGTGGCACCGACAAAACAACATGGTGCTCTGTGTGCAATTAGGTAATGGGATAGGCTGTCCTGTATCCTGAAAGATGCAGTGCCTCACGTGCCTGCTACTTTCTTTGAAAATGCTGAAGCTCCGCACATGGATACATAAGAGATGTTTCTCTAACCGTTGCTCTGTCATGTCACCGTTGGTCCTATTTACCCAGATGATTTGCAATGTAGATAGCAATGCTAGGTAAAAAACAAGGTCCCATCTTCATTAAAGTCAGAAAAAAAACCAGGAAAGTGTAATGCATTTCAAATGAAGAGAAAAAAAGTAAGTGTATGCAATTGAACCCTTTTACCTGCTCCATCCAGCTGATACAGATTCACTCACCTGAAAAAGCCTGCTACCTGTCAGTGTACTTATTATATACACTGCCAAACCTTGACTGATGCTGAAACTCTTACCTCAGGTACGGCAGCTTCTGTGATTAACGAGATGCATCTGCACAAAGAGCTTCAACAGCTCAAAAGCTGCTATTGACTTAAGGAGCACTAACCTCAGAGAGGCCTGAGAGCAGAATGATCTCCCTGATGAGAGGCTGTGGCTTATATACCCCAGGCCCCACCCACCACCCAGACCACAATCACCTGAGAGAGGGGAGGGGCTCACCACCACAAGGCATAAAAGCACCCAGGGGAGCAGCAGCAACTTCTCCTCTGCCTTAACTTTACAGCCTGCAAAATGCTGAATGAAGAAAGTGACCCTTGCTGTAAACAATATCTGCTTTTTGCTGCATCTATTGCACTGGTGATGTAACTGGTAAGGAATGAAACCTCTTGTTTTCTGGGGTACAGATAGAAAAAGACAGAAGCAACATGGGGAAATAGTTGGCTAAATGCAATGATAATATCAATATCTGAACCAATGTTCTTTAATTTCCTGTGCAAAACCCAAAATTCTACAGGGTTACTTTTATTTTCTAGCAAGACCACACATGCTATGTAACTTCTAACAGAACCTTGTTATGGATAGGACTAAAAAACAAAACAGAATTAGATGCTATCAGAATTCCTTCTCAAAAATATCACTGGTTCCAATATAACTAATTTATTGTACATGTCAACAATTTAGAGTGACATATATCAGAAAGTGTATGAGGCAGACTAAGTAACACCTAACTTGCTATACAAAAAAAGCAGCAAAGTGTTGGAGAATAGCTTGCAGAGCAATGTCATGGGTCTGTGCAGGAGCTGATTACAGCCATCTGAGGTAAACAATGGAAAAAACCCAGGGTACAATTATGCTAACAAGGAAGGAGATTCAGGGCTCAGTTATGCTAACGAAGGACTGTTAGGTTAACAAAGAGAGAAACTGAGGTACAGAGTGGCCTTGATTATAATGGAAAACAACCTTGGAAAGAAAGCAAGCCAGAAGAAGGAAGATGTTGTGACATACCTGAAATGCCACAAGGGGCTGAGATATTATAATGTAGCCTTTTAGATGTATCCAATAGATTTGTGAGTAGTATGTATGGTTTCTTTCAATAAAGTTGAAGCTTGGTCTATCATTCCTATTGAATCGACAGCTTGCTTCCTCCGTCCACCGGAGCAAAGCTTGACAGAAAACACCATAGGAGATAATAGATAGAGGTGATCCTCTTCTCTGAAAAACTCAAGAAAATATCTAACTTGACAACACCCATCTTTCGTATACCAGATACCAAATAAAGACATACGATAAGATGTACGACAACTAGATGGCTCGGAGGCACAAAGATAGCTTTGGAAAAGGTTCTGGCAAAATGAGAGGCAGCATCACAGGGATTAGAAAGACCAAAGAAGCATCAGGGATACAAAGAATTCGAAATGGAATTTAACAAAGTACAGATGTCTTCAGGGGACCAGGATCAGAATGGAGGTGCATCAAATGGGTCGGAGGACAGAAAGAGCAAGCGGGGTAATAGATGCACACAAAGAGAGGGTTCCCAAGGGGGAAAAAAAAGGAGCTGAAAGAGCCTTTGTGAGAGCTCTGCAATGTGAGTGGAGTAGTCCTGAGTGAGCCTCGGAGACCAAAAAAGCCTCAGAGATAACAATGAGGAACTGCAAAGAGGATTTCAACAAAGTACAGAAGTCATTGGGGGGGCGGGGGCTGAATGAAGGCATGCTAAGCAGTTAAAAGTAAGAGAATGGAGTTCTGAGGAGCACAAAAAAATAAAATTGAAAGAGAGCAAAAGTGCTACAATACTGTCATGGAGTATGTGAAAGGACACAAAAGAGAGTAATTCGGAAGGGGCAGGATAAGAAAAGAGGATTCAGAGACACAGCAAGGGCATCTAGGCAAACTACAGATGACTGAGTGAACGACCAAACGGAGACAGGCCTGACAGCAGGGCAAATGACAAAGGAGTGCTGTGTAGCAAAGAAAGAAGGGAGGATCTAAGAGAACATTAGAAATACAAAAGGAGATCAAGCGCTACTGGGTGCTGGGGAGAGGGAGCAAGGTCATGCTGGCCTTGTGACTACCATTATCTCTCTTCCTCTGTCTTGCTCCCTGACCCTCTTCTTCTTCCAACATGCGCCTGCATGTCTCCCCCTTCCTTTTCTAGTGATTTCATCATCTCGAATTCCACTACAGTCTCTCAGCCCTTTTTGGCTTCCCAGCCTTTTTCAAACAGTAATGCCCACCAGAACGTGCACCACCTTCCAGCATCCCCTTTCTCCTGGCAGATAGTTGCCCTGTGGCATCTATGCGTCCACTTTCCTGCAGCCTGCCAGTCATTTTCCTCTTTCCACTCCATTTGGGCCTCCACTTTTTCCTGCCTTTCACTTACCCCAAGCAAGCCTCCCTCTTGCAGGCTGCCTGCCTGCCTCCCTGTTGCAGCCTGCCTACATCAATCCCTCCCTCTTGCAGCCATCCTGCCTGACTCACGCCCTCCCTCTTGCAGTCAAGTCTGCCTGCCTGCCTCACTCCCTCCCTCTTGCAGCCATGCCTGCCTCACTCCCTACCTCTTGAAACCTACTTATCTCAATCCCTCCCTCTTGCATCCTGCCTTACTCACGTCCACCTCTTGCAGCCAAGTCTGCCTTACTGACTGTCTCGCTCTTGCAGCCTGCGTGCCTGCCTACCTCCCTCTTGCAGCCTGCCTGAATCCCACCCTCTTGCAGCCATGCCTGCCACCATCCACTGTTCTGTCAGCCTGAATGCCTTCCTCCCTCTTGCTGAAAGCCTGCCTGCCTCACTCCCTTCATCTTGCTGCCATGCCAGCCACACTCCCTCTCTTTTGCAGCCTGCCTACCTCCCTCCCTGTTGAATCCTGCCTGCCTGCCTCCCTCCCTCCCTCTTGCATTCTGCCTGTCTGCCTCCATCCCTCTTGCATCTTGCCTGACAGGCTGCCTCCCTCCCTCCCTCTTGCATCCTGCCTGCCTGCCTCCTGCTGCATGCCTAGCTGCCTCCCGCCCTCTGGCAGCCACACCTGCCTACCTCCATCCCTCCCTGTTGCAGCCTGCCTGCATCACTCCCTCCCTCTTGCATCCTGCCTTACTCACGCCCTCCCTCTTGCAGCCAACTCTGCCTCCCTCCCTCCATCCCTCTTGCAGCCTGCATCCCTTCCGCAATCATGCAGCCTCCCTGTCAGCCTGCATCCCTCTTGCAGCCTGTTTGCCTGCCTGACTCCATCCCTCTTTGCAGACACACATGCCTGCCTCCCTCTCTCCCTCTTGCATCCAAGCCTGCCTGCCTACCTACCTCCTTACCCCTTGCAGACTCCACTTTTTTTGTGGCCTCTACCTCTCCCCTAGCCTTCCACACCCTGTCAGCCTCCCACCTCTTTTCGGCCTCCTTTTTTCTGGCCTCTACTGCCCTCCAGCCTCCCACCTCCTTTCGGCCTCCCACCCCTTTTTGGATACCGCAGTTTTCTGGCCTTTATTTCCCCTCCAGCCTCTCTTTTAGGTTCTTTGCAGCTTTTCTGCACTCTTTTTAGTGGTGCCTTGATGTTCTCTTTGAAGAATTGAATCGATGGAAGAATTTGAATCTACTGATGGCTTAATCTCTCTCTCTGTTCTTCACTCTTCCTGTCGATTCTCAGGCTCCAACTCTCTGTACTTCTGTCTGTTGCTCTTGTTGGTTCCAGGCCAGCATCCTACTCCCTGTCTCTCTTTCTTCCACGGTTGTGTCCTGCTCTCTGGCTCCCTGTTGCTCAAGTGTCTTCTAGATGACTTCCTGAATGCCACCCTCTTGCAGCCATGCCTGCCTAACTCCCTCTTCCCACAGCTCATTTACTCTGTCTTTGTACTCTCCACTCATCATTATCTCTCTTCCTCTGTCTTGCTCCCTGACCCTCTTCTTCTTCCAACATGCGCCTGCATGTCTCCCCCTTCCTTTTCTACTGATTTCACGACCTCTAATTCCACTAAGGCCTCTCATCCCTTTCTGGCTTCCCAGACTTTTTCAAACACTACTGCCTATCAGAACGTGCACCACCTTCCAGCATCCCCTTTTTCCTGGCAGATAGTTGCCCTGTGGCATCTAGGCCTCCACTTTCCTGCAGCCTGCCAGTCATTTTGCTCCTTCCACTCTATTTTGGCCTCCACTTTTTCCTTCCTTTCACTTACTGCAAAACTGCCTCCCTCTTGCAGCCTGCCTGCATGCCTGCCTCCTCTTGCAGCCTGCCTGCCTGCCTACCTCCCTATTTCAGCCTGTCTGAATCCCACCCTCTTGCAGCCATGCCTGCCTCCATCCACTGTTCTGGCAGCCTGCATGACTTCCTCCCTCTTGCTGAAAGCCTGCCTGCCTCACTCCCTCCGTCTTGCTGCCATGCCGGCCACACTCCCTCTCTTTTGCAGCCTGCCTGCCTCATTCCCTCTTGCAGCCACACCACCCTGCCTACCTCCCTCTTGCATCCTGCCTGCCTCCTGCTGCATGCCTAGCTGCCTCCCTTCTTCTTGCAGCCTGCCTGCCTCACTCCTTCCCTCTTCCAGCCTGCCGGGCTCCCTCTTTCTTGCAGCCACGCCTGCCTGCCGGGCTCCCTCCCTCTTGCAGCCACGCCTGCCTGCCGGGCTCCCTCCCTCTTGCAGCCACGCCTGCCTGCCGGGCTCCCTCCCTCTTGCAGCCACGCCTGCCTGCCGGGCTCCCTCCCTCTTGCAGCCTGCCTGCCGGGCTCCCTCCCTCTTGCAGCCTGCCTGCCGGGCTCCCTCCCTCTTGCAGCCTGCCTGCCGGGCTCCCTCCCTCTTGCAGCCTGCCTGCCGGGCTCCCTCCCTCTTGCAGCCTGCCTGCCGGGCTCCCTCCCTCTTGCAGCCTGCCTGCCGGGCTCCCTCCCTCTTGCAGCCTGCCTGCCGGGCTCCCTCCCTCTTGCAGCCTGCCTGCCGGGCTCCCTCCCTCTTGCAGCCTGCCTGCCGGGCTCCCTCCCTCTTGCAGCCTGCCTGCCGGGCTCCCTCCCTCTTGCAGCCTGCCTGCCGGGCTCCCTCCCTCTTGCAGCCTGCCTGCCGGGCTCCCTCCCTCTTGCAGCCTGCCTGCCGGGCTCCCTCCCTCTTGCAGCCTGCCTGCCGGGCTCCCTCCCTCTTGCAGCCTGCCTGCCGGGCTCCCTCCCTCTTGCAGCCTGCCTGCCGGGCTCCCTCCCTCTTGCAGCCTGCCTGCCGGGCTCCCTCCCTCTTGCAGCCTGCCTGCCGGGCTCCCTCCCTCTTGCAGCCTGCCTGCCGGGCTCCCTCCCTCTTGCAGCCTGCCTGCCGGGCTCCCTCCCTCTTGCAGCCTGCCTGCCGGGCTCCCTCCCTCTTGCAGCCTGCCTGCCGGGCTCCCTCCCTCTTGCAGCCTGCCTGCCGGGCTCCCTCCCTCTTGCAGCCTGCCTGCCGGGCTCCCTCCCTCTTGCAGCCTGCCTGCCGGGCTCCCTCCCTCTTGCAGCCTGCCTGCCGGGCTCCCTCCCTCTTGCAGCCTGCCTGCCGGGCTCCCTCCCTCTTGCAGCCTGCCTGCCGGGCTCCCTCCCTCTTGCAGCCTGCCTGCCGGGCTCCCTCCCTCTTGCAGCCTGCCTGCCGGGCTCCCTCCCTCTTGCAGCCTGCCTGCCGGGCTCCCTCCCTCTTGCAGCCTGCCTGCCGGGCTCCCTCCCTCTTGCAGCCTGCCTGCCGGGCTCCCTCCCTCTTGCAGCCTGCCTGCCGGGCTCCCTCCCTCTTGCAGCCTGCCTGCCGGGCTCCCTCCCTCTTGCAGCCTGCCTGCCGGGCTCCCTCCCTCTTGCAGCCTGCCTGCCGGGCTCCCTCCCTCTTGCAGCCTGCCTGCCGGGCTCCCTCCCTCTTGCAGCCTGCCTGCCGGGCTCCCTCCCTCTTGCAGCCTGCCTGCCGGGCTCCCTCCCTCTTGCAGCCTGCCTGCCGGGCTCCCTCCCTCTTGCAGCCTGCCTGCCGGGCTCCCTCCCTCTTGCAGCCTGCCTGCCGGGCTCCCTCCCTCTTGCAGCCTGCCTGCCGGGCTCCCTCCCTCTTGCAGCCTGCCTGCCGGGCTCCCTCCCTCTTGCAGCCTGCCTGCCGGGCTCCCTCCCTCTTGCAGCCTGCCTGCCGGGCTCCCTCCCTCTTGCAGCCTGCCTGCATGCCTGCCTGCCCTTGCAGCCTGCCTGCATGCCTGCCTGCCCTTGCAGCCTGCCTGCCTGCCTACCTCCCTCTTTCAGCCTGCCTGAATCCCACCCTCTTGCAGCCATGCCTGCCTCCATCCACTGTTCTGGCAGCCTGCATGACTTCCTCCCTCTTGCTGAAAGCCTGCCTGCCTCACTCCCTCCGTCTTGCTGCCATGCCGGCCACACTCCCTCTCTTATGCAGCCTGCCTGCCTCATTCCCTCTTGCAGCCACACCAGCCTGCCTACCTCCCTCCCTGTTGCATCCTGCCTGTCTGCTTCCCTCTTGCATCCTGCCTGCCTGCCTGCCTCCTGCTGCATGCCTAGCTGCCTCCCTTCTTCTTGCAGCCTGCCTGCCTCACTCCCTCCCTCTTCCAGCCTGCCGGGCTCCCTCTTTCCTGCAGCCACGCCTGCCTGCCGGGCTCCCTCTTTCCTGCAGCCACGCCTGCCTGCCGGGCTCCCTCTTTCCTGCAGCCACGCCTGCCTGCCGGGCTCCCTCTTTCCTGCAGCCACGCCTGCCTGCCGGGCTCCCTCTTTCCTGCAGCCACGCCTGCCTGCCGGGCTCCCTCTTTCCTGCAGCCACGCCTGCCTGCCGGGCTCCCTCTTTCCTGCAGCCACGCCTGCCTGCCGGGCTCCCTCTTTCCTGCAGCCACGCCTGCCTGCCGGGCTCCCTCTTTCCTGCAGCCACGCCTGCCTGCCGGGCTCCCTCCCTGTTGCAGCCTGCCTGAAGGGCTCCCTCCCTGTTGCAGCCTGCCTGCCTGCCTCCCTCTCGCAGCCTGTTTGCCTCGCTCTCTCCCTCTTGCATCCAAGCCTGCCTGCCACACTCTCTCCCTCTTGCATCCAAGCCTGCCTGCCACACTCTCTCCCTCTTGCATCCAAGCCTGCCTGCCACACTCTCTCCCTCTTGCATCCAAGCCTCCCTGCCACACTCTCTCCCTCTTGCATTCAAGCCTGCCACACTCCCTCCCTCTTGCAGCCATGCCTGCCACACTCCCTCCCTCTTGCAGCCATGCCTGCCACACTCCCTCCCTCTTGCAGCCATGCCTGCCACACTCCCTCCCTCTTGCAGCCATGCCTGCCACACTCCCTCCCTCTTGCAGCCTGCCGGGCTCCCTCCCTCTTGCAGCCACGCCTGCGTGCCGGGCTCCCTCCCTCTTGCAGCCACGCCTGCGTGCCGGACTCCCTCCTTCTTGCAGCCACGCCTGCCTGCAGGGCTCCCTCCTTCTTGCAGCCACGCCTGCCTGCAGGGCTCCCTCCCTCTTGCATCCTGCCTTATTCCCTCCCTCTTACATCCTACCTGGCTCACTCCCTTCCTCTTGCAGCCTGCCTGCCTCCCTCTTTCAGGTTGCCTGTCTTCTGCCTCCCTCCCTCTTGCAGGCTGCCTGCCTGCCTCCCTCCCTCTTGCAGGCTGCCTGCCTGCCTCCCTCCCTCTTGCAGGCTGCCTGCCTGCCTCCCTCCCTCTTGCAGGCTGCCTGCCTGCCTCCCTCCCTCTTGCAGGCTGCCTGCCTGCCTCCCTCCCTCTTGCAGGCTGCCTGCCTGCCTCCCTCCCTCTTGCAGGCTGCCTGCCTGCCTCCCTCCCTCTTGCAGGCTGCCTGCCTGCCTCCCTCCCTCTTGCAGGCTGCCTGCCTGCCTCCCTCCCTCTTGCAGGCTGCCTGCCTGCCTCCCTCCCTCTTGCAGGCTGCCTGCCTGCCTCCCTCCCTCTTGCAGGCTGCCTGCCTGCCTCCCTCCCTCTTGCAGGCTGCCTGCCTGCCTCCCTCCCTCTTGCAGGCTGCCTGCCTGCCTCCCTCCCTCTTGCAGGCTGCCTGCCTGCCTCCCTCCCTCTTGCAGGCTGCCTGCCTGCCTCCCTCCCTCTTGCAGGCTGCCTGCCTGCCTCCCTCCCTCTTGCAGGCTGCCTGCCTGCCTCCCTCCCTCTTGCAGGCTGCCTGCCTGCCTCCCTCCCTCTTGCAGGCTGCCTGCCTGCCTCCCTCCCTCTTGCAGGCTGCCTGCCTGCCTCCCTCCCTCTTGCAGGCTGCCTGCCTGCCTCCCTCCCTCTTGCAGGCTGCCTGCCTGCCTCCCTCCCTCTTGCAGGCTGCCTGCCTGCCTCCCTCCCTCTTGCAGGCTGCCTGCCTGCCTCCCTCCCTCTTGCAGGCTGCCTGCCTGCCTCCCTCCCTCTTGCAGGCTGCCTGCCTGCCTCCCTCCCTCTTGCAGGCTGCCTGCCTGCCTCCCTCCCTCTTGCAGGCTGCCTGCCTGCCTCCCTCCCTCTTGCAGGCTGCCTGCCTGCCTCCCTCCCTCTTGCAGGCTGCCTGCCTGCCTCCCTCCCTCTTGCAGCCACGCTTGCCTACATCACTCTTCCAGCCATACCTGCCTCACTCCCTCCCTCTTGCAGACAGCCTGCCTCACTCCCTCCCTCTTGCAGCCATGCCTGCCGGGCTCCCTCCTTCTTGCAGCCACGCCTGCCTGCCGGGCTCCCTCCTTCTTGCAGCCACGCCTGCCTGCAGGGCTCCCTCCCTCTTGCATCCTGCCTCATTCCCTCCCTCTTACATACTACCTGGCTCACTCCCTCCCTCTTGCAGCCTGCCTGCCTCCCTCGTGGAGACACGCCTACCTGCCTCCCTTTGTCAGGCTGCCTGTCTTCTGCCTCCCTCCCTCTTTCAGGCTGCCTGCCTCCCTCCCTCTTGCTGTCTGCCTGCCTGCCTCCCTCCCTCTTGCAGTCTGCCTGCCTGCCTCCCTCCCTCTTGCAGCCACGCTTGCCTGCGTCACTCTTGCAGACAGCCTGCCTCACTCCCTCCCTCTTGCAGCCATGCCTGCCACACTCCCTCCCTCTTGCAGCCATGCCTGCCACACTCCCTCCCTCTTGCAGCCACGATTACCTGACTGCCTCCCTCCCTCTTGCATCCTGCCTGAATGCCTGCCTCCCTCCTTCTTGCAACACGCCTGCCTGCCTCCCTGCCTCCTGCTGCATGCCTAGCTGCCTCCCTCGCTCTTCCACCCTGCCTGACTGCCTGCCTCCCTCGCTCTTCCATCCTGCCTGACTGCCTGCCTCCCTCGCTCTTCCATCCTGCCTGACTGCCTGCCTCCCTCGCTCTTCCATCCGGCCTGACTGCCTGCCTCCCTCGCTCTTCCATCCTGCCTGCCTGCCTCCCTCCCTCTTCCATCCTGCCTGCCTGCCTCCCTCCCTCTTCCATCCTGCCTGACTACCTGCCTCCCACCTTCGTGTATCATGCCTGCCTGCCTCCCTCCCTCCTGCTGCATGCCTAGCTGCCTCTCTCCATCTTGCAGCCTGCCTGCCTCACTCCCTCCCTCTTGCTGCCTGCCGGGCTCTCTCCATCTTGCAGCCACGCCTGCCTGCTGGGCTCCCTGCCCCTTGAGGCATGCCTGCCTGCCTCCCTCTCTCTTGTATCCTGCCTCATTCCCTCCCTCTTGCATCCTACCTGGCTCACTCACTGCCTCTTGCAGCCTGCCAGCCTCCCTCTTGCAGCCACGCCTGCCTGCCTCCCTCTTGCAGGCTGCCTCACTGCTACCTGCCTCTCTTTTGCAGACTGCCTGCCTCCCTCCCTCTTGCAGCCACGCCTGCCTGCCTCCATCCCTCCCTATTGCAGCCACGCCTGCCTGCCTCCATCCCTCCCTATTGCAGCCACGCCTGCCTGCCTCCATCCCTCCCTATTGCAGCCACGCCTGCCTGCCTCCATCCCTCCCTATTGCAGCCACGCCTGCCTGCCTCTCTCCCTCCCTCTTGCATCCTGCCTGCCTGCCTGCCTCCTGCTGCATGCCTAGCTGCCTCCCTTCTTCTTGCAGCATGCCTGCCTCACTCCCTCCCTCTTCCAGCCTGCCGGGCTCCCTCTTTCTTGCAGCCACGCCTCCCTGCCGGGCTCCCTCCTTCTTGCAGCCACGCCTCCCTGCCGGGCTCCCTCCTTCTTGCAGCCACGCCTCCCTGCCGGGCTCCCTCCTTCTTGCAGCCACGCCTCCCTGCCGGGCTCCCTCCTTCTTGCAGCCACGCCTGCCTGCAGGGCTCCCTCCCTCTTGCATCCTACCTGGCTCGCTCACTCCCTCCCTCTTGCATCCTACCTGGCTCACTCACTGCCTCTTGCAGCCTGCCAGCCTCCCTCTTGCAGCCACGCCTGCCTGCCTCCCTCTTGCAGGCTGCCTCACTTCTGCCTGTCTCTCTTTTACAGACTGCCTGCCTCCCTCCCTCTTGCAGCCACGCATGCCTGCCTGCCTCCCTCCCTTTTGCAGCCACGCCTGCCTGCCTGCCTCCCTCCCTTTTGCAGCCACGCCTGCCTGCCTCCATCCCTCCCTGTTGCAGCCACGCCTGCCTGCCTCCATCCCTCCCTGTTGCAGCCACGCCTGCCTGCCTCCATCCCTCCCTGTTGCAGCCACGCCTGCCTGCCTCCATCCCTCCCTGTTGCAGCCTGCCTGCATCACTCCCTCCCTGTTGCAGCCTGCCTACCTCAATCCCTCCCTCTTGCATCCTGCGTTACACACGCCCTCCCTCTTGCAGCCAACTCTGCCTCCCTCCCTCCATCCCTCTTGCAGCCTGCATCCCTTCTGCAATCATGCAGCCTCCCTGCCTGACTCCATCCCTCTTGCAGCCTGCTTGCCTGCCTGACTCCATCCCTCTTGTAGCCTGCCTTACTCCCTTTCTCCCTCTTGCACCCACGCATGCCTGACTCCCTCTCTCCCTCTTGCACCCACGCATGCCTGACTCCCTCTCTCCCTCTTGCATCCAAGCCTGCTTGCTTACCTACCTACCTCTTGCAGCCTCCACTTTTTTCCCTGGCCTCTACCTCTCCCCTGGCCTCCCACACCCTGTCAGCCTCCCACCTCTTTTCGGCCTCCTTTTTTCTGGCCTCTACTGCCCTCCAGCCTCCCACCTCCTTTCGGCCTCCCACCCCTTTTTGGATACCGCAGTTTTCTGGCCTTTATTTCCCTTCCAGCCTCTCTTTTAGGTTCTTTGCAGCTTTTCTGCACTCTTTTTAGTGGTGCCTTGATGTTCTCTTTGAAGAATTGAATCGATGGAAGAATTTGAATCTGCTGATGGCTTAATCTCTCTCTCTGTTCTTCACTCTTCCTGTCGATTCTCAGGCTCCAACTCTCTGTACTTCTGTCTGTTGCTCTTGTTGGTTCCAGGCCAGCATCCTACTCCCTGTCTCTCTTTCTTCCACGGTTGTGTCCTGCTCTCTGGCTCCCTGTTGCTCAAGTGTCTTCTAGATGACTTCCTGAATGCCACCCTCTTGCAGCCATGCCTGCCTAACTCCCTCTTCCCACAGCTCATTTACTCTGTCTTTGTACTCTCCACTCATCATTATCTCTCTTCCTCTGTCTTGCTCCCTGACCCTCTTCTTCTTCCAACATGCGCCTGCATGTCTCCCCCTTCCTTTTCTACTGATTTCACCATCTCTAATTCCACTACGGCCTCTCATCCCTTTTTGGCTTCCCAGACTTTTTCAAACACTACTGCCTATCAGAACGTGCACCACCTTCCAGCATCCCCTTTTTCCTGGCAGATAGTTGCCCTGTGGCATCTAGGCCTCCACTTTCCTGCAGCCTGCCAGTCATTGTGCTCCTTCCACTCTATTTTGGCCTCCACTTTTTCCTTCCTTTCACTTACTGCAAAACTGCCTCCCTCTTGCAGCCAGCCTGCATGCCTGCCTCCCCTTGCAGCCTGCCTGCCTGCCTACCTCCCTCTTTCAGCCTGCCTGAATCCCACCCTCTTGCAGCCATGCCTGCCTCCATCCACTGTTCTGGCAGCCTGCATGACTTCCTCCCTCTTGCTGAAAGCCTGCCTGCCTCACTCCCTCCGTCTTGCTGCCATGCCGGCCACACTCCCTCTCTTATGCAGCCTGCCTGCCTCATTCCCTCTTGCAGCCACACCAGCCTGCCTACCTCCCTCCCTGTTGCATCCTGCCTGTCTGCTTCCCTCTTGCATCCTGCCTGCCTGCCTGCCTCCTGCTGCATGCCTAGCTGCCTCCCTTCTTCTTGCAGCCTGCCTGCCTCACTCCCTCCCTCTTCCAGCCTGCCGGGCTCCCTCTTTCCTGCAGCCACGCCTGCCTGCCGGGCTCCCTCTTTCCTGCAGCCACGCCTGCCTGCCGGGCTCCCTCTTTCCTGCAGCCACGCCTGCCTGCCGGGCTCCCTCTTTCCTGCAGCCACACCTGCCTGCCGGGCTCCCTCCCTGTTGCAGCCTGCCTGAAGGGCTCCCTCCCTGTTGCAGCCTGCCTGCCTCCCTCCCTCTTGCTACATGCCTGCCTGCCTCCCTCTCGCAGCCTGTTTGCCTCGCTCTCTCCCTCGTGCATCCAAGCCTGCCTGCCTCGCTCTCTCCCTATTGCATCCAAGCCTGCCTGCCACACTCTCTCCCTCTTGCATTCAAGCCTGCCACACTCCCTCCCTCTTGCAGCCATGCCTGCCTCCCTCCCTCTTGCAGCCATGCCTGCCTCCCTCCCTCTTGCAGCCATGCCTGCCTCCCTCCCTCTTGCAGCCATGCCTGCCTCCCTCCCTCTTGCAGCCATGCCTGCCTCACTCCCTCCCTCTTGCAGCCATGCCTGCCTCCCTCCCTCTTGCAGCCTGCCGGGCTCCCTCCTTCTTGCAGCCACGCCTGCCTGCCGGGCTCCCTCCTTCTTGCAGCCACGCCTGCCTGCAGGGCTCCCTCCTTCTTGCAGCCACGCCTGCCTGCAGGGCTCCCTCCTTCTTGCAGCCACGCCTGCCTGCAGGGCTCCCTCCCTCTTGCATCCTGCCTTATTCCCTCCCTCTTACATCCTACCTGGCTCACTCCCTTCCTCTTGCAGGCTGCCTCCCTCCCTCTTGCAGGCTGCCTCCCTCCCTCTTGCAGGCTGCCTCCCTCCCTCTTGCAGGCTGCCTGCCTCCCTCTTGCAGGCTGCCTGCCTCCCTCCCTCTTGCAGGCTGCCTGCCTCCCTCCCTCTTGCAGGCTGCCTGCCTCCCTCCCTCTTGCAGGCTGCCTGCCTCCCTCCCTCTTGCAGGCTGCCTGCCTCCCTCCCTCTTGCAGGCTGCCTGCCTCCCTCCCTCTCTCTTGCAGCCACGCTTGCCTGCGTCACTCTTCCAGCCATACCTGCCTCCCTCCCTCTTGCAGACAGCCTGCCTCACTCCGTCCCTCTTGCAGACAGCCTGCCTCACTCCGTCCCTCTTGCAGACAGCCTGCCTCACTCCCTCCCTCTTGCAGCCATGCCTGCCACACTCCCTCCTTCTTGCAGCCACGCCTGCCTGCCGGGCTCCCTCCTTCTTGCAGCCACGCCTGCGTGCCGGGCTCCCTCCTTCTTGCAGCCACGCCTGCCTGCCGGGCTCCCTCCTTCTTGCAGCCACGCCTGCCTGCAGGGCTCCCTCCCTCTTGCATCCTGCCTCATTCCCTCCCTCTTACATCCTACCTGGCTCACTCCCTCCCTCTTGCAGCCTGCCTGCCTCCCTCTTGCAGCCTGCCTGCCTCCCTCTTGCAGCCTGCCTGCCTCCCTCTTGCAGCCTGCCTGCCTCCCTCTTGGAGACACGCCTGCCTGCCTCCCTCTGTCAGGCTGCCTGTCTTCTGCCTCCCTCCCTCTTTCAGGCTGCCTGCCTCCCTCCCTCTTTCAGGCTGCCTGCCTCCCTCCCTCTTTCAGGCTGCCTGCCTCCCTCCCTCTTTCAGGCTGCCTGCCTCCCTCCCTCTTGCAGTCTGCCTGCCTGCCTCCCTCCCTCTTGCAGCCACGCTTGCCTGCGTCACTCTTGCAGACAGCCTGCCTCACTCCCTCCCTCTTGCAGACAGCCTGCCTCACTCCCTCCCTCTTGCAGCCATGCCTGCCACACTCCCTCCCTCTTGCACCCTGCCTGCTTCACTCCCTCCCTCTTGCAGCCACGATTACCTGACTGCCTCCCTCCCTCTTGCATCCTGCCTGAATGCCTGCCTCCCTCCTTCTTGCAACACGCCTGCCTTCCTCCCTCCCTCCTGCTGCATGCCTAGCTGCCTCCCTCGCTCTTCCATCCTGCCTGACTGCCTGCCTCCCTCGCTCTTCCATCCGGCCTGACTACCTGCCTCCCTCCCTCTTCCATCCGGCCTGACTACCTGCCTCCCTCCCTCTTCCATCCTGCCTGCCTGCCTGCCTCCCTCCCTCTTCCATCCTGCCTGCCTGCCTGCCTCCCTCCCTCTTCCATCCTGCCTGCCTGCCTGCCTCCCTCCCTCTTCCATCCTGCCTGCCTGCCTGCCTCCCTCCCTCTTCCATCCTGCCTGCCTGCCTGCCTCCCTCCCTCTTCCATCCTGCCTGCCTGCCTGCCTCCCTCCCTCTTCCATCCTGCCTGCCTGCCTCCCTCCCTCTTCCATCCTGCCTGCCTGCCTCCCTCCCTCTTCCATCCTGCCTGCCTGCCTCCCTCCCTCTTCCATCCTGCCTGCCTGCCTCCCTCCCTCTTCCATCCTGCCTGCCTGCCTGCCTCCCACCTTCGTGCATCATGCCTGCCTGCCTCCCTCCCTCCTGCTGCATGCCTAGCTGCCTCTCTCCATCTTGCAGCCTGCCTGCCTCACTCCCTCCCTCTTGCTGCCTGCCGGGCTCTCTCCATCTTGCAGCCACGCCTGCCTGCTGGGCTCCCTGCCCCTTGAGGCATGCCTGCCTGCCTCCCTCTCTCTTGTATCCTGCCTCATTCCCTCCCTCTTGCATCCTACCTGGCTCAGTCACTCCCTCTTGCAGCCACGCCTGCCAGCCTCCCTCTTGCAGGCTGCCTGCCTTCTGCCTCCCACCCTTTTGCAGACTGCCTGCCTGCCTCCCTCTTGCAGTCTGCCTGCCTGCCTCTCTCTTGCAGCCATGCCTGCCAAACTCCCTCTCTCTTGCAGCCATGCCTGCCAAACTCCCTCTCTCTTGCAGCCATGCCTGCCAAACTCCCTCCCTCTTGCAGCCATGCCTGCCAAACTCCCTCCCTCTTGCAGACAGCCTGCCTCACTCCCTCCCTGTTGCAGTCATGCCTGCCACACTCCCTCTCTCTTGCAGCCTGCCTGCTTCACTCGCTCCCTCTTGCATCTTGATTACCTGACTGCCTGCCTCCCTCTTGCATCCTGCCTGAATGCCTGCCTCCCTCCTTCTTGCATCACGCCTGCCTGCCTCCCTCCCTCCTACTGCATGCCTAGCTACCTCCCTCGCTCTTCCATCCATCCTGCCTGCCTGCCTCCATCGCTCTTCCATCCTGCCTGATTACCTGCCTCCATCGCTCTTCCATCCTGCCTGATTACCTGCCTCCCTCGCTCTTCCATCCTGCCTGACTGCCTCCCTCGCTCTTCCATCCTGCCTGAATGCCTGCCTCCCTCGCTCTTCCATCCTGCCTGACTGCCTGCCTCCCTCGCTCTTCCATCCTGCCTGCCTGCCTCCCTCCCTCTTCCATCCTGCCTGACTACCTGCCTCCCACCTTCGTGCATCATGCCTGGCTGCCTCCCTCCCTCCTGCTGCATGCCTGGCTGCCTCCCTCCCTCCTGCTGCGTGCCTGGCTGCCTCCCTCCCTCTTGCAGCCTGCCTGCCTCACTCTCTCCTTCTTGCAGCCTGCCGGGCTCTCTCCTTCTTGCAGCCTGCCGGGCTCTCTCCTTCTTGCAGCCACGCCTGCCTGCCGGGCTCCCTCCCCCTTGCGGCCTGACTGCCGGGCTCCCTCTCTCTTGTATCCTGCCTCATTCCCTCCCTCTTGCATCCTACCTGGCTCACTCACTGCCTCTTGCAGCCTGCCAGCCTCCCTCTTGCAGCCACGCCTGCCTGCCTCCCTCTTGCAGGCTGCCTCACTGCTGCCTGCTCCCTCCCTCTTGCAGCCACGCCTGCCTGCCTCCATCCCTCCCTGTTGCAACCTGCCTGCATCACGCCCTCCCTGTTGCAGCCTGCCTACCTCAATCCCTCCCTCTTGCATCCTGCGTTACACACGCCCTCCCTCTTGCAGCCAACTCTGCCTCCCTTCCTCCATCCCTCTTGAAGCCTGCATTCCTTCCGCAATCATGGAGCCTCCCTGTCAGCCTGCATCCCTCTTGCAGCCACGCATGCCGGCCTCCCTCTCTCCCTTTGGCATCCAAGCCTGCCTGCCTGCCTCCTGCTGCATGCCTAGCTGCCTCCCTTCTTCTTGCAGCCTGCCTGCCTCACTCTCTCTCTCTTCCAGCCTGCCGGGCTCCCTCTTTCTTGCAGCCACGCCTGCCTGCCGGGCTCCCTCTTTCTTGCAGCCACGCCTGCCTGCCGGGCTCCCTCTTTCTTGCAGCCACGCCTGCCTGCCGGGCTCCCTCTTTCTTGCAGCCACGCCTGCCTGCCAGGCTCCCTCTTTCTTGCAGCCACGCCTGCCTGCCGGGCTCCCTCCCTGTTGCAGCCTGCCTGCCGGGATCCCTCTCTCTTGCAGCCTGCCTGCCTCCCTCCCTCTTGCTACCTGCCTACCTACCTGCCTCCCTCTCGCAGCCTGTTTGCCTCGCTCTCTCCCTCTTGCATCCAAGCCTGCCTGCCTCCCTCCCTCTTCCATCCTGCCTTACTGCCTGCCTCCCTCCCTCCTTCTTGCATCATGCCTGCCTGCTTGCCTCCCTCCTGCTGCATGCCTAGCTGCCTCCCTCCCTCTTGCAGCCTGCCTGCCTCACTCCCTCCCTCTTGCAGCCTGCCTGCCTCACTCCCTCCCTCCTGCAGCCTGCCGGGCTCCCTCCTTCTTGCAGCCACGCCTGCCTGCCGGGCTCCCTCCTTCTTGCAGCCACGCCTGCCTGCCGGGCTCCCTCCTTCTTGCAGCCACGCCTGCCTGCCGGGCTCCCTCCTTCTTACAGCCACGCCTGCCTGCCTCACTCTTTCAGCCTGCCTCACTCACACCCTCTTGCAGCCATGCCTGCCTTACTCACTCCCTCTTGCAGCCATGCCTGTCTCGCTCCCTCCCCCTTGCAGCCACGCCTGCCTCACTCCCTCCCTCCCTCTTGCAGCCATGCCTGTCTCGCTCCCTCCCCCTTGCAGCCACGCCTGCCTCACTCCCTCCCTCCCTCTTGCAGCCATGCCTGCTTCACTCCCTCCCTCTTGCAGCCTGCCTGCCTCCCTCCACTGTTCTGGCAGCCTGCATGACTTCCTCCCTCTTGCTGAAAGCCTGCCTGCCTCACTCCCTCCGTCTTGCAGCTATGCCGGCCACACTCCCTCTCTTTTGCAGCCTGCCTGCCTCATTCCCTCTTGCAGCCACACCTGCCTACCTCCATCCCTCCCTGTTGCAGCCTGCCTACCTCCATCCCTCCCTGTTTCAGCCTGCCTGCATCACTCCCTCCCTGTTTCAGCCTGCCTACCTCAATCCCTCCCTCTTGCAGCCAACTCTACCTCCCTCCCTCCATTCCTCTTGCAGCCTGCATCCCTTCCGCAATCATGCAGCCTCCCTCCCTCCTGCATCCCTCTTGCAGCCTGTTTGCCTGCCTGCCTCCCTCCCTCTTGCAGCCTGCCTTACTCGCTCCATCCCTCTTGCAGCCTGCCTTACTCGCTCCCTCCCTGTTGCAGCCACGCATCCCTGCCTCGCTCCCTCCCTCTTGCAGCCACGCATCCCTGCCTCGCTCCCTCCCTCTTGCAGCCACGCATCCCTGCCTCGCTCCCTCCCTCTTGCAGCCACGCATCCCTGCCTCGCTCCCTCCCTCTTGCAGCCTCCACTTTTTTCTGGCCTCTACCTCCCCCTGACCTCCCATACCCTGTCAGCCTCCCACCTCTTTTCGGCCTCCTTTTTTCTGGCCTCTACTGCCCTCCAGCCTCCCATCTCTTTTCGGCCTCCCACCCCTTTTTGGATACCACAGTTTTCTGGCTTTTATTTCCCTTCCAGCCTCTCTTTTAGGTTCTTTGCAGCTTTTCTGCACTCTTTATAGTGGTGCCTTGATGTTCTCTTTGAAGAATTGCATCGATGGGAGAATTTGAATCTACTAATGGCTTAATCTCTCTCTCTGTTCTTCACTCTTCCTGTTGTTTCTCAGGCTCCAACTCTCTGTACTTCTGTCTGTTGCTCTTGTTGGTTCCAGGCCAGCATCCTACTCCTTGTCTCTCTTTCTTCCACAGTTGTGTCCTGCTCTCTGGCTCCCTGTTGCTCAAGTGTCTTCTAGATGTCTTCCTAAATGGCACCCTCTTGCAGCCATGCCTGCCTCACTCCCTCTTCCCACAGCTCATTTCTCTCTGTCTTTGTAGTCTCCACTCATCATTATCTCTCTTCTTCTGTCTTGCTCCCTGACCCTCTTTTTCTTCCACATGCACCTGCAGGTCTCCCCCTTCCTTTTCTACTGATTTCACCATCTCTAATTCCACTACGGCTTCTCATACCTTTTTGGCTTCCCAGCCTTTTTCAAACACTAATGCCCATCAAAACGTGCACCACCTTCCAGCATCCCCTTTTTCCTGGCAGATAGTTGCCCTGTGTCATCTAGGCCTATACTTTCCGGCAGCCTGACCGTCATTTTGCTCCTTCCACTCTATTTTGGCCTCCACTTTTTCCTTCCTTTCACTTACCGCAAGCCTGCCTCCCTCTTGCAGCCTGCCTGCCTGCCTACTTCCCTCTTGCAGCCTGCCTGCCTGCCTGCCTACTTCCCTCTTGCAGCCTGCCTGCCTGCCTGCTTACCTCCCTCTTGCAGCAATGCCTGCCTCCCTCCACTATTCTGGCAGCCTGCATGCCTTTCTAACTCTTCCTGAAAGCCTGTCTGCCTCCGTTTTGCAGACTGCCTCTTCCAGCCTCCCTGCCTCTTCCAGCCTCCCTGCCTCTTCCAGCCTCCCTGCCTCTTCCAGCCTCCCTGCCTCTTCCAGCCTCCCTGCCTCTTCCAGCCTGCCTGCCTCTTCCAGCCTGCCTGCCTCTTCCAGCCTGCCTGCCTCCCTGCCTCTTGCAGCATGCCTGCTGGGTTCCCTCTTTCTTGCAGCTGCAGCATGCCTGCCGGGCTCCCTCTTTCTTGCAGCCACACCTGCCTGCCGGGCTCCCTCCCTGTTGCAGCCTGCCTGCCGGGATCCCTCTCTCTTGCAGCCTGCCTGCCTCCCTCCTCTTGCTACCTGACTGCCTGCCTGCCTCCCTCTCGCAACCTGCCTGCCTCCCTCTCTCCCTCTTGCATGCAAGCCTGCCTGCCTCACTCCCTCCCTCTTGCAGCCATGCCTGCCTCACTCCCTCCCTCTTGCAGCCATGCCTGCCTCACTCCCTCCCTCTTGCAGCCACAATTGCCTGAATGCTTGCCTCCCTCCCTCCTGCTGCATGCCTATCTGCCTCCCTCCCTCCTGCTGCATGCCTATCTGCCTCCCTCCCTCTTCCATCCTGCCTACCTCACTCCCTCCCTCTTCCATCCTGCCTACCTCACTCACTCCCTCTTCCATCCTGCCTGACTGCCTGCCTCCCTCCTTCTTGCATCTTGCAGCCTGCCTGCCTCCCTCCTCCCTCCCTCTTGCAGCCTGCCTGCCTCCCTCCTCCCTCCCTCTTGCAGCCTGCCTGCCTCCCTCCCTCTTGCAGCCTGCCTGCCTCCCTCCCTCTTGCAGCCTGCCTGCCTCCCTCCCTCTTGCAGCCTGCCTGCCTCCCTCCCTCTTGCAGCCTGCCTGCCGGGCTCCCTCCCTCTTGCAGCCACGCCTGCCTGCCTCGCACCCTCCCTCCCTCTTGCAGGCTGCCTGCCTGCTGCCTCACTCCCTCCCTCTTGCAGGCTGCCTGCCTGCTGCCTCACTCCCTCCCTCTTGCAGGCTGCCTGCCTGCTGCCTCACTCCCTCCCTCTTGCAGGCTGCCTGCCTGCTGCCTCACTCCCTCCCTCTTGCAGGCTGCCTGCCTGCTGCCTCACTCCCTCCCTCTTGCAGGCTGCCTGCCTGCTGCCTCACTCCCTCCCTCTTGCAGTCACGCCTGCCTGACGCCTCCCTCCCTCTTGCAGTCACGCCTGCCTGACGCCTCACTCCCTCCCTCTTGCAGTCGCGCCTGCCTGACGCCTCACTCCCTCCCTCTTGCAGTCGCGCCTGCCTGCCTGACTCCCTCCCTCTTGCAGTCACGCCTGCCTGCCTGACTCCCTCCCTCTTGCAGTCACGCCTGCCTGCCTCTCTCCCACCCTCTTGCAGCCATTGCTGCCTCCCTCGATCCCTCTTGCAGCCACGCCTGCCTGCCTCCCTCTTGCAGCCACGCCTGCCTGCCTCCCTCTTGCAGCCACGCCTGCCTGCCTCCCTCTTGCAGCCACGCCTGCCTGCCTCCCTCTTGCAGCCACGCCTGCCTGCCTGCCTGTGGATCGGCAAACACTCCCGTTCCCGTGTAATGATGTACTCCTACACCATACAAAGGATCGCCTGGTTGCCTTTCCAAATTTTCTACAGCCTTAGCTTCGGCATACTCCATATATTTATCTCTCCACAATGGCTTTTGTGTTGGTGTTATAGCTGCTAATTGATGCAATCAAATGGTGTCACAAGTTGTCCACACAGCACATTTTCTAACAACGACTGTGTAAATGGGGCTAGCAAACCCGCCTCCACGACTGCTTTTCTAACTTCTTTTAATAAAAGCTTAAGTCAGTTTTGCTCCTGAACCAGCAGTCTGTACCAGGAGAGTCGTCCTGCTGGCCCAAGACCAGTATAACAATTTTTTCTCAAAACCACTGAGACATTTTCCTTTCTCTCAAGAACTTCTACAGATTATTTTTGCAGCTGAGAGCTCACCTGCACTTGACGGAGAAAGGGGCAAACTTCAGCTTTTGCACATACTTCTTCTGGTTCTGCGGGAGAGCTGAGCACGCACACGACCGATGTCATCAAGCAATGCCCCTTTATTACAACTAAGAAAGCCCTTTTATAACGTTCTCCCGCACACGTGAGTAACACGCAGTACAAGTCCTCAAGACTGGACAGTTAACTTAGCCCGTGCTTTAAACCTTCTTATGATTGGATAAAAAGTGCCACAGCAGCCTTGCCAGGCTTCCTGCTTTGTGGAACTTCCTCTTCCGTCCCAACCCCTTTGGGGTTTGTTTGTCTCGTCGAGTTTCTCCCCCCTCATTCAGGGTCACATCCTTAACGCATTCTTGCTCTGCTGAGGCTCTTATCAGTCTTGTTCTCACGCAGGATTGCTCACACGTCCATTCCCTCGCAGAAAGTCCTCTAGAAAACCAACGCTAACCATAATCCTAATGGCCCTAACCCTAAGCTTAACCTTAACCCTAAGACTAACCCCAATGGCCCAAACCCTAACCCTAAACCTAAAGCTAATGAATTTAAATGTAATGCTAAACCTAATGACACTAACTCTAAACCTAACCCTAATCCTAACCCTAATACTAACCCTAAACCTAACCCTACTGACGCCCCAACCCTAACGCTAACCCTAATTCCTACCCTAGGTCCTAACACTAACCCTAAGCCTAAACATAACCCTTACCCTAACCCTAATGGTGCCCTAAACATAAACCTAACACTAACAATAAGCCTAACTCTAACCCTAACACTAACCCTAACCGTAGGCCCTAAACCTAAGCCTAGGCCCTAAACCTAACCCTAATCCCAACCCTAACCGTAAACCTAATTGCAATTTAAACCTAACCCTAACCCTAGGCCCTAACCCTAACACTAATCATAAAAATAGGCCCTAAGGCTAACCCTAATCCTAACCCTAAAACTAATTTCACCCTAATCCTAAACCTTACCCTAACCCTAATCCTAACCCTAGGTCCTAAACCTAAACCTAACCCTAAGTACTAACCAAAAATATAGGTCCTAATCCTAACCCTAAAACTAATTTCACCCTAACCCTAAACCTAACTCTAACCCTAACCTAGGTCCTAATCCTAAACCTAACCCTAAATGCACACTAACCCTAACCCTAAAACTAATCCTAACCCTAGCACTAATTTCACCCTAACCCGAAACCATAGCCTAATCCTAACCCTAGGCCCTAACCCTAACCCTAATGGCACGCTAAACCTTAACCCTAACCCTAATCCTAACCATAACCCTAAGCCCTAATCCTAACTGGGCCCTAACACTAATTCTAACCCTAACCATAACCCTAACCCTAGGCCCTAAACCTAGGCCCTAACCCTAATTGTACCATAACTCTAACCCTAAATCTAACCCTAAACCTAATTGAACCCTAACCCTAAACCTTGGCCCTAATCCTAATTGCGCCCTAACCCTAAACCTAGGCACTAACCCTAACACTAATTTCACCCTAACCCTAAACCTTACCCTAACCCTAACCCCAAACTTAACCCTAACACTAATTGCACCCTAACCCTAAACCTAGGCCCTTAAACCTAGGCCCTAAACCTAACACTAATTTTACCCTAACCCTAAATCTTACCCTAACCCTAATTGCATCCTAACCCTAATGGCGCCCTAACTCTTACCCTAACCCTAATGGCACCCTCTTACCCTAACCCTAATGGTGTCCTAACTCTACACTTTAACCCTAACCCTATTGACCCTAACGGCCCTAACCCTAATGGCTTTAACCCCTAACCCAACCCTAGAGAGCAGGAAAACTTGGAGGCCAAAAGGTGTGGAAGGACCAAAATGTGTGGCAGGCCGCAGAAAAGTCGACCTTAGAATAACGGGGAGTGTATTTTGTGGGAACAGTTTGGGGGTGGACTGTTTCACCGGGACTGTTTGGGGGCCTAACTATTTCAGGGGGGGATCGTTTCAGGGGGAAGTTGTATGGGAGGGTCTATTTCAGCGGGACTATTTGGGGACTCTTTCAGGGGAGTATTTTGGAGGCAGTATTTCAGTGGGAGAATTTCAGAGGGATATTTAAGGGAGGAGCATTACAGGGGGATTATTTCCAGGGGGACTCTTTCGAGGGATCGATTGCTGAGGGAGTGTTTCAGGGGAGAGCATTTGAGGAGAGACTATTCTAGGAGAAAGGATTTGGGGAGGACCGTTTATGGGGGGAACATTTTTGGGGGGAGTACTGTTGGGGGTCAGATTTTCCAGGGGGAGTATTTTGTGGCATGAGAGTTACAGCAGGTACTATTTCGGGGGGACTATTTGTTGGGGAAAACTGTTTCAGCGGTACTATTGGGGACTGTTCCTTGGGGGAGTGTTATGGGAGGGACGGTTTTGGAGAGACTATTTCAGGAGGATGAGCATGAGGGGTGGGGGAAGAGCATGTAGGGGAGTGTCATTTCAGAGGTGGGTATATTTTCAGTGGCAGTACCATTTTGGTCGTGGAGCCGTATTTCGCGGGAGTATTATTATTTCTCATGGGTGCGGGAGTATTATTGGGGGAGGATTTTTTTGGGGGGGGAGAAGTGTTATTTCGCGGGAGGAGTAGTATTATTTCGCATGGTGGGCAAGGTGACAGGACTATTATTTCGCAGGGGTATATTTTGGGGTCAGAGCATTTCCACGTGATTATTTCCAGGGGCACTTCTTTGAGGAAACTATTTCATGGGGAGTGTTTCAAGGTAGGTTATTTGAGAGGACACAATTTTATTATTATTTGTGGGGGGCCGTTTCTGTGGGGAGCCTGGGGGGGGGGGGGGCAGTATTTGTGGGGTCAGCATTTCCAGGGTATTTTGGGGCAGGAGTGGTGTGGAGAAAGAGCGCCAAGGAAGCGATGGAGAGCAGGGCAGGGGGATCAGCAAAGAGAGGAGGCAGCACAGAGGCATCTAGAAGAGAGGTGAGCGACAGGGAGGCAGACAGCAGGGGACGACTGCGGAAGAGCGAGAGAGGCAGTAGGATGCTGGCCTGGAACCAACAAGAGCAACAGAGAGAAGGGCAGAGAGGTGGAGCACGAGAAAAGACAGGAAGAGAGAACAAGAGAGAGAACTGAAGCAATCAATAGATTCAATTCTTCAAAGAGCACATCAAGGCCTGAATAAATTGGGTGCCAAAAAGCTGCCGGAGGCCAAAAAGGGAGGCTGGAAGGGAAATAGAGGCCAGAAAAATGTGGTAGCCAAAAAGGGGTGGGAGGCTGTCCTGGTTCAGCTAGGATAGGGTTAAGTTTCCCCAGCAGAGAGAGGGGGGTAGGGGATCTCCAGTTGGGTTATTCATACCATGCTGACAGTCAGGTCCAGGGGCAGGAAACTTTGATTTTACTTTCTCTTTGGCTTTTTGGTGGTGGGACCCACGCGTTGGCTTTGTTCCCTGACCATTTGCGGTATTTCTCTGTATATCTTCTGTCTTGTTCACTGTTATTGCTGTTTATTGTTGTTATCATTGCCACTGTTTTTGTTCAGATTGTTTTATCACACTGTTGTATTAAATTTATTCGTATTTTAACCCGGGTTTGTGCCTAACTTCCAGCCCGACCAGCTGAGGGTGGGGGAAGGGCAACAGCAACGTGCTCTCCGGTCCCGGCAGGGCTTAAACCAACACAGAGGCTGAAAAGAAGTGGGGGGCTGGAGGGCAGTAGAGGCCAGAAAAAAGCAGAGGCCAAAAATAGGTGGGAGGCTGAAACAGGGAGGGAGGCTGAAACAAACAGGGAAGGAGGCTGAACCAAACAGGTACAGAGGCTGACTGAAACAGGGACAGAGCATGAAACAGGCAGGGAGGCTGAAAGAAACAGTCTGGGAGGTTGGAACAGGCAACGAAGATGAAACAGGCATGGAGGCTCAAAGAGGGAGGGAGGCTGAAACACAGAGGGAAGCTGGGGGGAAGTAGAATCCAGGAAAAAGTGGAGGCCAAAACAGTGTGAAAGGAGCAAAAGGGGTGGGACGCCGCAGGAAAGTAGAGGCTACAGGCAAATATAGGCCTAGAAAACATGGATGCTGGAAGGGCATGCAAGTTCTGATGGGCATTAGAGTTTTTGAAAAGGGCTGGGAATCCAAAAAGAATCCATGGGGGAACTAGAGATGGAGAAATCACTAGAAAAGGAATGAGGAGTCCTGCAGGTGCATGGTGGAAGAGAAACAGGGTCAGGGAGCAAGACAGGAAGAGAGATAATGATGAGACTAGAAATACAGAGAGATATATATCAAATGTGGGGGGAAAGGAAGGTGGGAAGGAGGGAGAGCAAGAGACAGTCAAGAAGGCAGAGGGATTGAGGGGATGAGAGGGACAGAGGGAGAGGGATCGGGATGGGCTACAAGATGAAAGGGGAAAGGCCACAGAGCAGGAGAGAATGGCATAGGGAGCTGGGCACAGAGTTATAGTGGGAAAGACCACCACAGTGAGTGGTATGGAGCTCTACAGGCAAAATGTTCGTGTGAGAATGGAGGATAGACAGAAGCAGAAAAAAGGGACAGGCAGTGGGAGGAAGGTGCTGCCCAGATTGCCTTGTTTTTCTTCTTCATTCCCTTTCTCCGGACTCTCCAGCTTCAGCTGCGGCAGCTCCTGTTCACAGAGAGAAAACATCCCAGGGGCCTGTCCCTTTTCACCTCTATGCTGTGAGGAGCACAAGGCCAGGCAGAGACACCCCACACAGTTCTGAAGTGGATCCAGTCAGCAGCATCCCCAGGGAAGGAACAGGCAAGCATGGCCCCAGTGAGGCCTCTGGGAGAAGGAAAGATGAAGGTGTCACGTCCCGCTCAGATAAGGGGGAGAAGTGACTCAGATTTGCAAATCCCCAATTGGAGTGGACAACAAGTCTCCAAGCATTTATTAACTACCTACAATGTACTAATTGAACCCATGATAATTGGCCAAGTACGGAGCAAGTTGTGGCGAGCAATATAATATGCCTTGCATTTCTTAATGGAAAAAGGAAAAGAGGGAGATAGAGGGAATGGGGGAATACAGATCACCGGTCTGGGTTCCTGCGCTGACCCTGCCGGCGAGGGTTCCAGGAGGCGGCTGTCTTTTTCGCTGGCATCCGTCTTCTTCGCTTCACTGCTCTCTCCAGACGGCCGGGGGGGCAGGGAGAGGGGCAGTGAGCCCTTTCTTCTCCCCTTTGATTTATACCCACTTTCCTTAGGTCCATACCCTACATCGACCCACAGAGCTACGTATACCCATGTACGGGGAGGGGTAAGGTGTTTCATGGGATGATGTAATTAGCATGATCATGACAGCCCTCGTTAGCATATTGAGGGGTGTTAACTTTAATATGCATTTCGTGGATAATGAAGCAAAGTTCATTCACCAGACACATGGCCCTTGAAATTTCTCCAGGTGCCCCAGGGCAGAGCCGTCCTGTCTCCACAGGGCTCTCTCCCCCAGCTACATCGAGCAGCGTTATCAGCTTCGGCCTCCACAGAATGCACCCTGTGACTCAAGAGTTTTCTCTTCTGAGTGTTTGAAGCATTTCTTCAATCAGCTCAACTGTTGCTTTCCCAGGTTGTTTGTCTTAATTTCTCACGGGCCTGGTTTCTCATCTCTCACAGAAGGGACTGCCATTATTACCACAGACTGCCACTGGCCAGAGCCCTCCTTCCACAGGGGCTCCTGCAGAGGCGCCAAGGGCCAGCTTGCTGCCATCCCCACAGGCCTTGGGGGTGACCTGGAACTATGGGACAGGCTTCAGTGGAGGTGCAAGAGCTGGGGCCAGGGCACGGTGCAGGTGAGGCCAGAACCAGCTCAAGGGGAGCTCTGGCAAGCTGGGGAGGCACCCAGCACCAACCCCCAGGGGACACCCATCTTCTTCCCCTCTGCCTTTGTCCCAGCTCTCAGGTAACTGCCTGGGGCTCCCCTGGACCGGATCACCTCCGGCAGAGCGGAGGCGTGACACAGCAGGCGGTGTGAAGCTTCCTGCCTGCCCCACCACTGCCGTGTGGCCAGTGGGCAGGAAGGGCCCCCACACCTGCCAAAGGGGCTGGCTGGTCTCACCGGCACCCTCGGCCCTTGCCCACCACCAGGAATCACACCCAGCAAGCCTCACGCTGCGGCAGCAAGAAGGCGGCTCTGGCGGTGCCGCACACCTGTGCGGGGCTGGCGCTGCAGTCCTGCCCTTTGCACGCCGAGGGCCCGCCGGCAGCGTGACGTGGGGTGGCGGCAGCATTTCCTTACCAGGAGGGGGCACCGAGCGTGGCCGCACCCCCCAAGGGCATCGGAGCATTGCATTGACGTTACTGGCGGGTGGCAGCGTGGGGCACGGGGGCACCTCTGTGTCGCCCACCGCAGCACCGTGTGGCGTTTGCCAGGCAGCAGCGGTGAGCGCGGGCGGCCGAGCGGCAGTGCTGCTCCTCGGCTGCCGGGCGGCGCGGCGCGGCGCACACGCTCTCGAGGAACGGGCACGACGCTTGTTGGGGAGCAGCTGGAAGCCCCCAGGAACCCACGTGAAAGCGGCAACAAAACCATCCCTTGCGCTGCGTCACAGGGACCACAGCGTCAGCCACGCTCGCCCCTACCAACGCAAACCGAGGCGCCGCCGCGCATGCGCAGTGCCAGGGCTGCCTCTTCCTGATGACGCCGCGCATGCGTGTTTTCGGCGCCGCGCATGCGTGCTGCAGGTGCTGGCCGCGATCTGTGACGTCACTACCGGAAGAATTTCGCTTCCATCTCCGAGCCGGGCTCCACCGCGGTGCCGGTGCCGCGGCCATGAGCAAGCGGAAGGCTCCGCAGGAGAGCCCCAACGAGGGCATCACCGACTTTCTTACCGGTAGGTCTGTTTGTCTCTGTGTCTGTGCGGTGGGTGGGGCCGGATTGGCCCGGCCGCCCTCACCGGGCCCTCCCCGCAGAACTAGCCAACTACGAGCGCAACGTGAACCGGGCCATCCACAAGTACAACGCGTACAGGTACCGCCTTCCCTTTCCCCGCCGGCGCCCCCGTCTAAGGGCCCATCCCGCCGCCGGGCGACCAGCGCCTTCCGCCGCTGGGCGCTGATCGCGCTGTTCCGCAGGAAGGCGGCCTCGGTGATTTCCCGGTACCCTAGCAAGATACGGAGCGGAGCTGAAGCCAAGAAGCTGGTAGGTGCCGGTGTTGCCGGTGGGAGGGCTGGGGGATAGCGGGAGCGCCGTGGGGGGTTCCCAGGCAGCACGGGGCTGAGCGTGCCTGTCCTAGATCCTCTGAGGGATGGGGATGCCGTGTGTCTGCTCGTGGGGTTTCATAGCTCGACCTGGGGACTCCAGCTGTAAAAGGATTCTGTTTTGGCAGGTTTCACCTTTGCTCTGGTGCTGCTTCCCTAAATTCGGAGAACGTGAGCAGTAATAAGGCCTTGTTCAAAATTATTGTTTTGGGGGAACTTTTAATACAGCCCTTGAATTACAGTGTTTATGCTGCTTGTGTTGTACCATTGAATTCTTGCGCTCCCTTATGGTCCATTATTTTATCATGGTCTTGGTGATCTCACAGTTCTTTCATGACTCTTAACTTCTTAGACCTTTCTTTTTTTTTTTTCTAGATATAATGGCCTTAGATGATCTTGAAGTTAACTTGTTTTCTGTCCCTGTTCCCCCCCCAATATTTAGGATGGAGTAGGTGCTAAAATAGCTGAGAAGATAGATGAGTTCTTATCCACTGGGAAACTACGCAAACTGGAAAAGGTGGGTTTCGTCCCCTTGTGCTCTATTTCTCCATAGCTGATTTTGTTTATAACTTGGAGAGTAGCCTAATTGCTTTGTGCAATTTCCATTGTCGTTCCTGAACGGACTGATGTCAAGCTTAAAAATGGTGGAGACAGAGTCTATAGTGAGTAGAAAATAGGGAATGAGAAGCTCAGGCAAAACATCAAAACTGTCTGTGAAAAGATGTTAGGTTACAGGATCAGCACACGAACGTCTTCTGGGAGAGGTTGAATTCTGACTCTGGAAGGCAGCGGAGTTTTGTGTTTAACCATGCTGTTCACCTTAGCATGAGTAGTTATGTGGTTTTTCAGGCTTAGTACATATGGTATTATTGTAATACACGGTACTACGCTTGGTGCTGCCTTGTGCTGATTTACAGTGAGTCTCCGAAGCAGAGTCTGACTGAACTGCTTTATCTTCTCAAGATTTCTTTGTTTATGGCAAATGGAGTAAAGAAGGGCTTGGTTTGTGTTGGTTTGTTTTTGCAGATTCGACAAGATGATACGAGTGCATCTATCAATCTCTTGACACGGGTTACCGGCATTGGGTAAAGTGTGTTAGTTTGTTGGCTTTGGGGTTTTTTTCTTCAGTTTATTTGGTGGAGCTATGAACAAAATATGAGTGATTGCAAGTAATGAAGAGAATGAGTTTGAGCTGATGCTGTAGTGACCATACTGAGACACTGTAGTTGCGGTGGCACGACTGACTGAGAAGAAAGGGTACAGATAGAATTGTCAGTTACAGACTTTGTGGTAGAGGAGTGGAAGTGGGAAGCTCCTGTGTACAAACTGAGAGCAGAAGGAGAGGAGCTTGTCAAGAATGGAATTGTGAAAGACTGAGAAGAGTGAAAGTGAGAAGTCCCTTTGGGACTTTTGGTGGGAAGTTGGGCCCAGTGACAATGGTGCTCTGTCACGTGTTTGTAAAAGGAGAAGCAGAGCCCTGTAATGGGCAACAAAACCAAACAAAAATCCAAAAAATCACCAGGGCCCTTGTGAAACGTTTGAAACCCTTGAGGTTGAGGGTAGGGAATGTGATTTTTCTCAAGTAATTCTGAGGGAAAATGTGCTCAGAGTTTGAGGTTTTACTGGGATTTGAGAATGGTTTTGAGAAATCAGGGTGGGATGCAGAAGGAGAAGGTTGAATGCAGTCCTGTCTCAGGACAGTGGGAGTTGCTTGCCTTGGTCTGGAGTACAGCAAGAGATGCAGGGAAGGATAAGAAAGGAAGTAAATGGCAAGTCAAGATCTGGCAATTCTATTGTAATGTAAGAATTTTGTGAGGAAGTGGATTCAAAGTCTTTAAGGGTGGTGGAGTTGTAACCGTGAGATTCCAGAACAGATGGAGAGTAGCTCCCCAAGAAAGGACTGCCCTTCCAGGCTTATGGTTCTCAGCATTTTGAGATATTGGATAGGTATCTGGGCATAACATTACCTGCATGCCTGTCTCACAGTTGAAACAGTGTTCTTTCCCCAGTGAGTCACGTAGATTAATGAAAAACCCTTAAAGGGGAAAAAGGTTTGGCCATTCACTTGTCTGCTGTGCTTAAGGCAAACCCTCCAACAAAACTGGAGCTGCTGCTGCTTTACTGTACTGTAGGTTGCAGACTGGAGCCTCCTTGGGTTTTGTGAAGTGCAAGTCTAAAGACACTTTTGTGTTGCTGTTGCCTTAACCCAGTTCTGAGACTGCTTGTGGTTAAAGTAGTTCTTATCACACATTCAGTATTATTGTCTAAATCAATACTACCTATTTGATGAGATTTTATTTTTTATGATTATATATTTCTGTATAGTTATATCAACGCTAAAAAATGTTCAAGCCAAGCCTTGGATAGCCATCTCTGCCAATTGAAAGTACAAACTGAAAATGTGTATGCTGAAAAGAGGATAAGCATCAGAAGTGACTTCAGTCCTGGCCTTGAAGAACCTAGGCGCTTGTAGTGAATTCTAATGTCCTTTTCAGCGTTGTAAGATTCTTGCTGTTCCTGATAGCTTGCCTTATCTCTTTGCAGTCCTGCTGCTGCTAGGAAGTTTGTCGAGGAAGGAATTAAGACTTTAGAAGGTAAGTGTAGCTTTGGATCCTCGGGTCATGCTCCAATAATGCTTTTTTTTTTGTCAAGCTGCCTCTTCTACAGTGGTACTGTGATAGCAGATATGCCCTATGCTTTAAGGAAAGCATATAAGATGCTAAAGTTAGTGCGTAGGCTAAAGGCGTTACATACGTATCCAAAGTCAGGTGCTTACAGATTACATGGAAAATAACAGGGATTTTGGCTTTGAAGTGAATGGTCTGTTGAAGTCTTTATCAGGAAGTGCTCTATGCCTTTGTACTTGTCCTATCAGCTGTTGAGTAGTCACGTTGAAATCTCTTCCTTTGTGTTTGAGGTTGCTGTTTTCTTGGTACATATTCTTTGTGTGCATCATCTTTGTATTGGTGGAAACTTACTGTGAGAATTTTAGGCCTCGAGTAACTTTTTTTTTCTTTACTTCTTCTAGATCTAAGAAAAAATGAGCACAAGTTGACCCATCACCAGCAAATTGGGTTAAAGTAAGCTTTCTTGGGTGCAAGTGCATGAATTTCTAATAACTCCTTCAGACACCAGGATGTAATGTAAGGATACACAGGTCAAGTAAGGTCCTGTTCTCTCTGCATGCTCTACGTGCTTTTCAGCAGTTATCAGAGCTTTTGCTTCATTGAGGTTGAAATTGAGTAGGCTTAGGCTCCATCCAGAAGGAAATTAATTTCAAATTACTCTTTCAGTTAGCTCGTGGAGCATCACTTATCAAGGTTGCAGTGATGTTTCTTGGGAATCTACATAAAAGTTGCCCAGGCTATTTTTTGTTATGTGCTGTGAGCAAGGTAAGACATTTGTACGTCTGACCTTGAGAATGCCATGCAGAATGTGTGTCTCTCCCTCAGTATTTACCATCTTGAATGCTATTGGCTGAGTGGCCGTTCCAGTGTGCTAGTTCTGGGCAAACTATAACCGGGTTTTCAAGAAGCTGCAGATGAACCAAATAAAGTCCTATAAATGAATTGGTTCTGTGTGGGGCCAGTAACAGTGTTTCCACATCAGCGGCGGGGATGTGGAAATACACGATCTGGACAAACTGCTTGCTGACGAGTGAGAAGGGTTACATGGTGATTGTCGCCTTCCCGCTGCACATCTGAGCCATGTATCCACTGTGCATCCCTGCCTTTGTATGTGCGAGCATTCAAGAGAAAACCTTTTGCTGTTAAGTGAGCGTAAGAAAACTCAGCTGACCTGTTTGTGTTGCTAGCGCGCACGTTGCCCTTGAGTCTGCTTCCAGCTTTGTGCTCAGATGTTTCAGAACCTCCAGTAAGTGCTGAGCTGAAGGAATGGTTTCAGTGCTCTATGGTGGTCTTTTTGTCCCTAGTTCCAGAAGCTCTGTCTGCAGAGCTTGGGATTGGGGTGGTTGGGCAGTGGGTGTCTGGGAATGTGTGGCTCGGGGGCTGCCAGTGTCTGCTGGCAATGGTTCTGGTGCTGGAGGGGTGATAAATGTGCCCGCTGGTCAGGTGCATCATCGTTTCACCTGACCTCTTTTTCTCCACAGTCAAGCAATGTGCCGCCAGTCTGTCTTTTACAGCTCTCTGAAAAGATATTAGGAGCTGTATTTGACTTGTGAGCTTCCATTAGCTCTTTCCAGCATAGATCACATCTGATCATGGGTGAGGGACCTGTTCCTCCTGTTTGCTGGACTGAGTTTTGTGAGGAACCTTTTGTGTTTTCAGAGGGCTGTGTAAACATTAACCAAATGGTTATATGGTAATATTACTCCCACCTTGTGGCAGCTCTTCATACACAGTGGAAATGGTATGCAACGAAACCATCTTCTAAACATTGTCAAACTTGCAGTTGTGAGTTTTTACTATTGCTTGGCAGACGTTTTCTAAGACATTTGGTGAGAACAGGGAGCTTTTTGTGATGTGACAGTAACGTAAGTTGTATTCTTTCCTCTGGTACACGTTTAATTGACTAAAATATTAAGATGCTACCCTTGCCACTCTTTCACTTTTATTTTTATATATGCAGATATTTTGAGGATTTTGAGAAGAGAATCCCAAGGGAAGAAATGCTGCAAATGCAGGTAAGAATCTATTTAGAGAGGATGTGAGGCACTGATGGCCAATGAGGCATGCCTCTAAACATGCATCTTTCCTTTTTACATAGGAAATTGTGCTGGAAGAGGTAAAGAAGCTGGACCCAAACTATATTGCTACAGTTTGTGGCAGTTTTAGACGAGGTTGGTACTCTGTGATCTTGTTGTGTTTATTTTGGGCTGATAAGCAAGACTTGTTATTACAGATATTGTTTCTCTAGAGAAGAAGTCTACGCCAGAACCTGGCTTTTTCCTGTGAGTATTGTCTTGACTGGTTAGTTCAGTGATGAAACTCCTGCGTAAATCCTTGCTTCTCCACCCTGCTCCCACAAAGAGTAGTATATTGTAATGTGTGAGTTGTTTGCTTTGTTTTTACGTTAATGTTTGTGCTTCGTTGCCGTACAGTATAGCAAGAAATTCATGAAATTCTGCAATATGCAGGGATATAAACTTTTTCATGGAAGAACAAGGTTCTCTTTAAGATAGTTTTTTTTCAAATACCTTGAATAGTGACTATTTTC
The DNA here is from genome assembly GCF_965140245.1 of Athene noctua. Taxonomy (NCBI): domain Eukaryota; kingdom Metazoa; phylum Chordata; class Aves; order Strigiformes; family Strigidae; genus Athene; species Athene noctua. The sequence continues at coordinate 7,031,964 of NC_134064.1, read as the reverse complement.
TACCAGACAAACATTTATAGGAACAGGTTAGATGGTATTTCACCAATGTTAGTATACTTTGTCATATGCAGAGGGTTTTTTCTTTGCTTCTTACTTGCCTAGGCGCAGAGTCGAGTGGCGATATGGATGTTCTCCTAACCCATCCGAGTTTCACATCTGAGTCATCCAAACAGGTGTGTTTCTCTGCTACTATGGGTGGGTACCATGCATTGCTTCCACGAGGATATGTTTAAATTCTGAAGATACGTAGTCTCGGACTTGCGTTGCAGCTTCTTGCATCTTTTTATTACTGTAATAGTAAACTCTTCTATTGGATCACCATGTTTATTTTGAGGAGCTATCATCACTTTTGAGGTCCATCTATTATGTTGCATTCTTCTTGCAGACCTATTTGATACGTTCACTCTTATCCTTCTGTCCCTCCTCTTCACGTGCGTGCTTCCCCCACCCTCTCGTATTCATGTGCTTTTACAATGTAGAACTGTAATAGCTAGCTGCGTAAAGCAGGGATTAAAGGTAGAGTAAGTATCTCTTTATGTAGCTGTAATCTTTTGGACGAGAAGCAGATGTCCTCCTGCCCTTACAATCTTTTGGGACTAACTGGAGAAGTCGTAATGGCAGTTTCTATTTCTTGTGTTGCTTCTATAGATTAATTGCTTAAAAGTTGAAAACTCAAGCCAAGAAATGAGTTTTGTCACTCTGACATGGGGATTTTGGTGGAAATTTTTTTTTACATTGTACAACTATAATTTTATTATCTTTTTTCCCCTCTGGTTCAGATGTAATGTACGTATAATTATAATGATGTCCCGTACTTATGTGGGCCATTGTTTGGAAAATGGGTAAGATATTCTTGTTATATGTGAAATAATTTCTTCTATGTTGTCACTGTTCCTAGTCAAAACTTCTGCATCAAGTTGTAGAACAACTGGAAAAAGTCCACTTTGTCACAGATATGCTGTCTAAAGGTGACACCAAATTCATGGTAAGGCTGCTTTGGTGGTGAGGGATGTTGATGAGGATTACCTTTCCTGACAGAAGCTAGAATGTATACAAGATAGGTTGTTTGGACTGCTGGAGTTGTGATCTTCTTAAATGTGGGGGGTTTTTTATTTCCCCCCTTCCCCCCATTAAAAACTTTCTGTAGTTGACTCTTAGTGAATCTCTCACGTATTAGAAAATATTTAGATTAGTGCTGAACCCCACTGACATAAACTTCATCACACAGTGCCAATTGGATGTCTGTTGAGCTTGATGTTTTCCCAGAACCTTAGCACCACCTCACTACTTCAGTTGCACCACTGACCACTTTTGTAACTCTGTCCTCAAGATCTTGGAAACATATCTTTGATTTTGGGCCTATGCTTACCTTGTTTTGTCTAATATGTAATATACTTTTTGTCTCCTTTTTTTGTCAATTTGTTGCAGAGCAGATCTAACAGATAAGCTGCTAGATTAGGCTTGTAATAGGGAATATGTGAGATACCTGAAGAAATTAATGAATTGCAGGAACGTTCATTTTGTTAGGTCCCCTGCTCACAGGAGAACTTTTTCTTAAACGTGTGGATTGGGCGTTACCTTGCTTCACTTAGATTTCTTTACAGGCCTCGGGCATCCTGGTGTTACAGGCTGGTTAAAAGTTAATTGTAACAGAAGTTTAGAAACATAAGCAATACTGAGTGAAAATGAGGACTGGTTAGTTCTTGTCGGTCACTCCAACTGTCTTTATGGAATTCCTTGGAAGCTCGGAGGTCCTGCGCAAGGGTTCACCAAAGGTCCATGACGTCTGAATTTCTATTCAAGAATCGAGATACTGTTATATTCAGCTAATCTTTTGGAAGGCATAAATACTTGAATATATAATACTGCAGTTAAAGATGCTTGCTTTCTCAAGATGAAAGGGGGCTGTTGGAGCACTTCCAACTTTTGTTGGTTTGGTTTTGCTTAAAATAAGCGCTAAAAGAACTCTCAGAATTTGTCTTCAGTTTGGTTTGTGTTGCATTCTGAGACAGAATGAAACTTGATGGCGGTTTTTTGGCTTTATCTTTAGGAGGAATGAGAAAGTCACTCTCATTCTTGCCAAATGGTTTAAGTGCAAATACCGTATGGTTTGAAAGCCAATTGTAGATCTGTGAGCCAAAAGCAGAGACGCTGCATTCCCAGTTTGCGCTCACAGTTCGACAAGCTCATTTTAGTTTGATCGTTTGCTCTGTGTAATCCTGTCGGTCTTAAATAGTTGTGGAATAGCTTCTGTCTTCAAAGTGAAAATTAAGGAAGTAATGTAAAAAGTGAAATACGACTGAAGCTGAGAATCTGGGAAAAGCAAGTCTAAGTCAGGAGATGGACAACATAACTTTATAAGTGTAAGAAACGTTAAGCTTTCAAAACAATGCTAATAATAGAAGGAGAAGTCTCAGCATGAAGCTGCAGTTGGTGAAATGGTTTAGTATATAAACATTTCTCATCATTCCTTGCAGTTCATATCCCTCCCCCTTACTGCATTGTCATTTAAGGACATAGACTAGGGAAAAAAGGAAAAGGCTGGTAGAGGAATTGCATGAAGATTACGAAATAGAAATTAAGATTGACAGAGGATTTCTCAAGAAAAAAACTTTTTAAAATTTCTATTAGCTTGAGCTTTGTCTGCATTTTCCATAACCTGCTGATGTTTATACATATTGAAGAGCCTGATAATAAGGGCAGAGGAGTGGGAAATGAGAAGTCCTGTGATCCTTCCTGCTGTAATTACATGCTACATTGAGCTAGTATAAAATGTATATGCTACATCTTAGCAGTGTAAAATAGTGATTTACAGTATTATGACATCCATCTGCTCTAGTGAAATACTTGATCAGTTCAGAAGGAATTTAACTTTGCTCTCCGGGATGACTGAGGATTGTGTAGGGGTGGGGAGGTAAACGTTGATCTCAAATCTGTTTAATTTAATTTTGAATTTCTTGCTTTCCTTACCTCCTCACAGGGTGTCTGTCAGCTGCCAAATAAAGAAGATGGAACAGCCTATCCGCATAGGAGAATTGATATCCGGTACATGCACCCAACATCTCCCCCCCTTACTTTAGCTCTCTGCTACGTTGTGGGCATTTGCATCGCATTCTGCATTCAGATCTCTACTTCCACGTTCAGAACATGGCATTTGCTAGGTTTCTAATTCCTTTGCAGTATGAAAGCCACTGTACAACTGCCAGTATCTACAAGAGGTTATTAGTGAGAATGCTGTATTTTAAATCATGACTTTGTATCTGCTTTCAGAATCACGACCCACTTTATCGTACTGCTTTAACTCTTGGCAGGAGTGTGAGCACCGTAGTTGTGTAGTGACTGAACAGCAGTAACTTCTGGGTCAGGGTAGATGTGCTGAACCTTTCTTTGATATGCAATTCATTTCATTCTTGCATCTCTGGCTTGTGGGAAAATCCAATGTGCAGAGGTGCGGAATGTGTGCGCCTAGAACAGTATCTGAATGGTGGAATTACAGATGGCTTGTAACTTTATTTGTTACATCCTTGTGCTAAATCTGTACTTTTCTTCCACTTTTATTCTAGGCTTATCCCCAAAGATCAGTATTACTGTGGTGTGCTGTATTTCACAGGAAGTGATATATTCAATAAGAACATGAGAACACATGCTTTGGAAATGGGCTTCACAATCAATGAGTATACAATCCGTCCCTTGGGTATCACTGGTCAGTCTGGGCCTTTGCACAGAGTATTCTTTCTAGTTAAATGTTACATGTTTTGTGTGATCTTCTCCTCCTTAAATTAGTTTCTTGGTGTACCGGAAATACTTCTGATAAATACTGTGGTTGATAAAATTTTTTTGTGTCCTTTTTTGTTTTAGACACCATTATATCAGGAAGAGGCAGCCTACTTATGTATAGGCAGCAGTGTGGCACAAAGTTACCTCTTTGGGCCGCCTAATCTACTTTAAAGTCTTACTGACCTAAAGATTGTTTTCTCGGTGTCGTGCACGGCATATATGTGGTTTCCCACTCTTTTAACAAAATGTGTCATGTCCTTCATTTGTTCTGTTTTGGAGGGAGGCTGACTATATATATATATATATATATTTATGCATACCTATATATGACTATAAATATATCCAACTGTATAACCACTTGGGCCTAAAGTTAATTAATTACCTTATTTCCTTTGATGCTAATGAGAATCAGTACCTAAACACTGTATGAAAAGGTCTGTGGGGGGTGTTTTGTCTTGGTTTGTTTTACTTACATCAGTTTTGTCATAATCTTGCAATGCGTTTGGCATGTCAGGGTTGTACAGACCTTCCACCTTTCAAATGGCATCTATAATTTGCTTGCAGGAGTTGCTGGGGAGGCCTTACCAGTAGAATGTGAAAAGGACATCTTTGACTATATCCAGTGGAAATACCGAGAGCCGAAGGATCGGAGTGAATAACTGCTTGTCTAGGTTTGTAACCTAGAGAGATGTTTTCATAGCTTCTTATAAACATACAAAGTGCATATTCTTTCTTTGGATGTTATTGCAAGAAGCATACATTACTGATTGTTAAAGCAAGTCCATGGGACTAGCGCAGAATGTATAGTGAAGATGTAGTCATGTAAGATCTCGTTTTGGTATCTCTCTCCCCTCCCCCTTCCTTAAAGCTGATTAAAACACTGTTTTTAACTGAATGGGCTGCAATACGAGAAAAACCTGTGGGGAAGGTGGTTTGACAGTCAGACCCCTTAGAGAATGCATATTGTCTTTGCTTTGGGATTTAGTAAAAAAGCTATCAGACAATAAATCACAGGTTTCTGTTTAACCCCTGAGGAGTAGAAAGTTCTGACATGAAGTCAAAATGTTTCACCTTATTAAATTTCTTGTGGCTTGGTTTGAAGGTGGTGGCTGTCAATCAAAATTAATGCTGTTTTTTTCGGTGTCACTGGAAAGTCTTACAAAACAATATTAGCCCTTTATAAAAGGCTGTGTACTTTGATTTGATAATACCTGTGGTGATCAAGCTATTAGGTTTTTTCCTAATAATTTTAGTAGCCCATAGTCACTGCAAATTATCTCATTAAATAATATGTATGATTTTTAATTTTTTTTAAATGCAGCTTGAGTAATTATGTCCGTAGAGTATCTTGGAATGCTTGAATTAATGTTTTGCTAATAAAAGCTGCTGACATCAATTGTTTGAGTATTTACAGCATCAGTGTGTAGCAGCAGACGCTTCATAAACAGGGATAGATCAGATTTGGCCGTGGCAGTGAATTAGTACTGGCACTGTGCAGTTAAGAAAAAATAGTTCTGAAACTTCAGTATGAGACCACTTTGTTTCATATATATTGGGAGACTAGAAGAATTGTATTAGGAGAGCATTATTCTTATGGTACTGAAGTCCCATAGTTATTATAAGACTACTCTTGTGGCACTTAGATCTCAGACTCTGTATGTTTATATCTCTCTCTTCAAAAGTATAATTGAAGGGGGGGGGGGGGGGGGGCATGTGGGTTAAAAAGCACCTAAAAGTCTATTTCCCACCCTCACAGAGTAGATGAAAGTGTAAAAAACTTTTAATACTTGTTACACAAAACAATGTATTATGATTCCCCACTAGCCTGCAAACATGTTGAAGCAGGTTTTTCAGAACATGTAAATCAAAAAAAAAAAGACAGCCCATGTGCTTAGTTGCATAGCAAACTGCTCTGGTATTTTTTTTGCTTTAAAATATATCATTGGAACACCTAAGACTAGTGAGAAATGTGAAAGGCAGAGATGTGTTAAATTCCAGTGCTGAGGTTGCAGCTCAGCACAGAGTACAGAATGCAAAGTCGCCATTGCTGGTGCTAATGTAATACTATGCTTTTATGTGACTGTAGATGAATGAGTGTGACAGACAAGCCAGACATAACTTAATGATTTTCCATAGGATTTAAAGTTCAGAATTGGACAAGGATGTTATATTCAAGCTCTGCAATAACTGGAGCAAATGGGAAAAGGAAACGGGGTACATGACATTCTTTTGAGCTCTTAAATAAACTAATCTTCTCTTAACTTGCTTAGGGAGAAGTGAGCGGAATCTCCTAGCACTGGGTCAGCCTATGGGATGCACTTGCTTATCGTTCAGGGTTATGGACTGAAATAAATGTGTTTAGGTGCTTATGCGTTGTAGGCTGCTGTTTCCTTGGTCACTGATGTTAGCTCGTGGAAGAGGAGACCCGAGTTTGTGACACAGTACACAAGTAACTCTAGATTTGAATGCATGTCCCTTTATACTGCTTTGCATTACTAATATCTCTTAGTCTTTGGCAGGCGCTCAGGTGCGATAATTGTGCCGCTGTACTGACTAGTGTTTGATAAAACTAACTGAAGCCACAGTCACAGTGCTCAAAAAGTTCTGGATGTTGTCCAGAAGACAGTGTCACTGAGAACTAACTTGCAGATTCTGGTCTGGAAATGATGCGCACAGTAAAGCCCAGAAGCGCAGCCTGAGGTGCAGTGGCAGCTTTCTCCCTCTCGACCTACAAGCAGCATGTGATCCGCCCTTCTGTCCTTTCTTCAGCCACTCTATCTTGTCCACAGATTCCTCCTAGCTGCTCTCTCTGTGGCAGATCAATGTTCAGCATGCCCTGGCCATGGACTAGTGATCTTTTTTCCCAGCCTCATTCTGGCTTTCTCCTTTTATTCAGCCCTGCATGTCCTCCTGAAATGATTTAAGAGGTCCAGAGCAAATCCTAAGGTTTCTGTGTTTTCCTGCGTAAGGAATGCAGAACATTACACCATCGTACATGCTGAAGTGTGGTTTCTTTTAGACCAGAGCCCTCCCTTGCCGATTCTGAACAAATTTGTGTCTCCTTTGTGGATGTTTCTTACCTGGAAAGTAACACTTGTTTACTGCCTAAGTATTTATTACAGGTTTGGTGAAGTATGCAGAGATTTTGTAGATGCGGAAATTCTTGATGTACATAAAAGGGTTTTTTTTCTGCCTCGTCCGCACTGTTGTACAGTGTTTTACAGCTCTGCTGTAGAGGCTGCTGTTTTAAAAGCAATGTGCTTTTACTAAATAATGTATCTACTGATGTCTTCCCTATAGAGTTTGTCCAAATGAAACTGGCTGAAAAATCTGCTGTTGTGGCTTTTAAAATCACAAGGATGTGTGCTTGTGTAGAGATTGTTCTTATGCAGTTGCCTCTGTCTTTGCTCTTTGTGTCTTTGATTGTCCAGTTGCACATTCTGGAGAGCTTCTTGGAAAAGTCCTCCAGAATAGTTTTTCTATGTATCCATTTCTCCGGTTGGGAAAGCAGGCGCGTGAGTGCTTGCAGTTCATATTTTATGTGCGTAGCTCTTAGTATAATGGATTTTATGAATGGTATGGCAACGAGGTTGACTGCAATTGTCAGGCGCTCCCGAGAGCTTTGTATTGCCCAAAGATGGCAATAGCAGAAAGCGGCCTGTTTCTTTTCATCTAAGAACATCGCTATGCACATTAACTAGATTACTGTTATAAGAATTGTGCAGTTATCCCATTCCTCATAACTGAGTCTAAAACAAAAGAATGTTGTCATTGCATGTGACACAAGGTGGAGGTTATGTTTGTAGATGTAGGCTCTTGCCAGGATGCACCTTGGTTTTACTTAAAAAGTAAAGGAAATGCTGATACGGAACAGCACTGTGGGTGTACCTCTGATACTAATTCAGTGTCAGGGGAGGTAGCTGAGAGCAAATAGCCATGTGTGTCAGAGATGCTGTGGAAGGCAGAGGAGAAATGGCACTGAGTTTCCCTAGAGAGTAGAGAAAGGGGATGAGAATTCTAATGAGAGACTGTGCAGTCTCTGAATAGTATTGCTACTTCATCTTGTGGTGCATTTGTCCTGATACTTCTGAGAGAAAAATCGACCTATCTTTCTACTGATATTATTAAACATTCAGAGATTTATACCCACATATTTTTCAAGACAGAAAGATCCATTCTTCATGAAGGTCATAGACCCTATTTTTTATGTAAATGTTACTCTTTTTTTTTTTTCCCTTTTGACATCAAGCCTTGATCCAAAAATGTCGAGTGATGAAGAATAAGCAAAGTCTCTGGGTTTTAGTGGTTTTTTGAAAAATGAAAATAACCAAAAAAACCCAACCACCCAAATTAAATAACATATAAAATTGTCTGATGTAGGCTTTTAACAGACAGCTGTTTAATCTAGCAACAAAAACTCTGCCTCTGAAGAGACTACACCTCCTTGCTTGGTTAATCAGCCTTCTGGTAAAGAGATTGAAATTTTGAACTGATGTAGGCATTTGCCTGCTCAGAACTGCATATTAGTCTGCTAGATCTTTCTTCTGATTTGTTTCTAGTTCTTTGTATCTTACGTATGTGTAGACACCAGAATGAAAAAGCTGGCAACGTCCTGGAGTACTCCTCAAGAATACCATTTTCAACTGCTGTCTGTATCTATCAGTTTCAGTGTTCTATATTTTGTTCAATTTGCCGTTATCCAGAAGACAGGTCTGATTGATTAATGCATTTCTACCACTCCTATAGAGTCAATCTGCCCTTTTTTGTATGCAAACCTGTGTCAGCTCTGATTTTTATAGCTCGTCTTCAATCATTGTGAAAGGTAATAACTATTTTGGATGTGAGAGGAGGTCCCATCAAAATTGCATCACTAGTTGTATCTGGGACAGGGATTCTGTTGGTTAACTTAACTAGTTTTAAGTAGTAAACTACTAACTTCAACATATTATAGAGCATCAGCATGGAATATATTGCTGCTAATGTATTTGAATACCTCATAGGAATATAAGGCAAATGTATTACAGGATTGCAACCTTGAAAAGGCAAGACTATTTTATACATGGTCAAATTGGCTGTTGCTAATTATATAACACTTTTCCTGATTTGTTAATGATTAGCTCTTCTATCAGGCTTTATGGGGGCAGAGGGGAGTTTGCATCTATATTGTCAGACTACTTAACCTGACTTGAATTGTAAAACAAAGATAAAACAAAGATGGATGTAATACTGGTTCTTATTTTTATCTGCCTACAGAACAGCTACATTTTTACTTATATAATTACTGTTGATCAGTCTTAGTAATAGAGATTATAGCTTATACCTTTATTTTATTCTGGTTTTCCTATTGGGAGTTCAATTCTTTTCTGGCAATGTTCCCCAACCCTAATGCACGCAGTGGTATGTAAGGTGACTAGAAGTTTATTTGTTACTATGTGAAGTCTTCTGATGCCTCATAGTGAACATACATATAGCTGATGTCTTCAATGTTTTCATATATATAGCTGATGTCTTCAATGTTTTCATATATATAGCTGATGTCTTTAATGTTTTCTTCAGTAATCAGTGGGAATAAAGAGAGAATTCCATCATCGATGTGTAATCCTGTTTGGGGTTTCTTAGCTGTAATTTTAAGAACATCAAAAAACAGTAACACAAGCTTAACCATGCTCGCAAATGTTTCATAGGCAGCACACAGCATTGTCCTGATGCATTCTCTGTGATCCTCAACAGGTAGCCCAGAAGACTACTTTGTCTTGGGACTTGAAGAAGAATTTGCTGGACTTGCAGTTACTCTTTAACAATGCATTCTCCTAGGTGGAAGTAAAATGGCTTGTTTGTTTTCCTTGAACTATATAAATAGACAATGTGTCTTTCCCACACCACCACCACCACCCCCCGGCCCCTGTTAACTGGCCCTTAGTCTGTTAATCTGGGCTGCTTTGTGTTACAGTTCTTTCTCCCCTCCTCCTGCAGACCTGCACTGCAAACTGTCTGGTAATCACAAGAGGCAACAGCTGCAGACCTTGTGCTTGTCATGGGGAATCCGTGTAAATGGACATGTACTAAACTACTGTTTGTACATCCATAACCTTCTGCGCATGGGGTTTATCAGCGATAGTGGCTGCACCGTTCCATCCCTGTTCTTGTTCTGAGTGCAAGGTCTCACTTCGGGGTGGGCCGTGCCCGTCTTCTGCCTTTGCCTCTGGGCTATAGCTGCCCTGACGGAGGGGTGGAGTTGACGTGCAGCTCCGTGGGCGGGAGGCCCGGGGCGGGTTGGTACCAGGGGCGGTGATCTACCTCCTCCCTCGAGCGGGCGTCACGGCCTCCTGCGGGCCGCCGAGACCGGACTCGTCTCCGGCCGCTTCGCCGCCCTTTCCCGCAGAGGCAGCTCGGGCCCGGCTGCTCCGGCCAAGGGCCGCGCGCGGGAGGGCGCCCGCCAACCCGGGTAGAGGGGCGGGAGCGGCGGCAGCGTGTCGGGGCGCAGGCGCGGCGACGGCGCATGCGGGCTGGGGGCGCCGAGACCTCTCGGCGGAGGCAGCGCGGCCGCAGGTAGCGGCGGGGCTTGGGGTGGCGGCGGCGGGGCGCGGGGAGGGGCCTTTCCGGGGCTCCGCGGCGCCGTCCGGGCAGGCGGACGGCGTCCTCCGGCCCCCGGCGGGGCCCAGGCGGGCGTCCCTCGAGTCACCTTGCCGTGGCGGGGCCGGGCCGGGGCCCCGAGGCGGCGCCGGGCGCTCGTTCTGGCCGGCGCTTCCGCGTCTTCGGGCCCGGCGACGCGGCCGCGGGCCGGCTCTCGCTCTGCTGGGGGGCGGCCGGGGGCCTTGCCCGCGCTCCGCGGTTCTCGGCCGGGAAGCGCGAACCTCTGGGGCCGGCAGCGGCCGGGCGCTCCCGCGGCGCCGCCCTCTCACCGATGAGGGGAGGCGGCGACGGGCCGCGCGCCGTTATCCGTTGCGTAACGCGCGTCAGCAGCGGCTCGTGAGCGCGCTCGTGCTGCCGCGCGGGGCGGGACGCGGGGCCCGTCGGCGCGAGGACGCCGATACCTGGAGGCGGCGGCTCTCGCCCTTCTCGGCGCGGTGGCGGTTTTTTCGCGGCTACGCCACAGACCGACGTGGGTATCCTCGTGTTTATTTCTTCGTTGAAATTTTCCACCTGGTGTTACCTGTTTCAGTTCTTAGGCGATGGCTTCCGGTGCGCAGTAGCTGAAGATGGCAACGTTAGTCATCAGTTGCTCCCAACCTTTTATTCCTTGATGTATTTACTCCTGCGGTGGCTGTACTAATTTTATTGTTGTAGGAGGGAAAAGCAAAGCACAAGATTAAGGAGGCTTTGTTTAAAAACAAAGCGGTTAAAATGAGTGCTGTGGCTTAGTTGTAGATGTCTGATTTTACATTGTGTTTTGTCGGCTGTTGTTGCATCTGGTTGGTGGAGACCTATTTAGTATTAATGGTTGTGGAACTGTGAGCTCAGTTCTGGGTTGTGAGTAGAGCTGCTTGTTATTAGCAAAGAATTTATGTATTTCAGCATGAGCTAACCCGAAAAATCTTTTTTCGTGCCTTTTTTTTTTTTTTTTAGAATGCTGTTTAAATCCTTTAATGATATTTAACATACACGTTAAAACATATACAATATAGAAAATACAGCTGTATATAGTGTAAAGAGGGGAGACGTGTTAGGAGGGTCACAGTATTCAAGATGTCTCAATAGCATTATGAAAATGAGGTATAAACAGAACAGGGTGTCAGCCCAGAGGATGAGATTTAGGTTGGGAATGTGCTTAACGGGGTGGTAAAGTCCGTGTTTACTTGAAGTATTTTCAGTGAAGCTGGTGAGGAGAGCCTCACGAGTATTTGGTGGTCAACTCCGTTCCATTTTTCTTTCTAAAGCCTATGCCCTTCTGTGCAGGGAGTTAGGAAGATTTGAGAGACAGCTGGCAAAGCATGAAAGAGGGAGGGTGTGGCATGTTTTCAGAAAGGAGGGGATTGTTATCTAAGCTCTTGCTGTTTGATGTAACATCTTCATGTAATTTGAATGTTAAGAGTAGACCGATGTCTTCAAAACTCTTTAGTAGTTCAGACCTTACTCCCAAAATGTGTTGCGGCTCACCACTGATGATTGTCAAAATTGTAATTGAAAATAGGTTATGTGGTTTGGAGGTCAGCTACAAATACGTACAACTATGGATCTTGGATGAGATGCTAACGGTTAAATATTCTGAATGCGACAGGACATGAATAACCGCATTAAGTTCTAAAATGGCCTTTTCTTTTTCCGTGCAACTTTTGTGTTGGATGTTTATCCAGCTGGACAGTCCCCTGGAAGCTGGATGTGACTAAAGAGCTTTTTTTAAAAAAATCTGCATGTGTTATACATTAAAATATCCAAGCATCAGTCTTGCTCCAAAAACCTGAGTTACTAATCTTTTGAAATCAGGAAGTTGAACTATTCTGACAAACCTATTAGAAAAAACATAATGAAACACAAAAAAAACCCCAAAGCCAACCAACCAAAAAAACTCTCCAAACTCAGAAACCCCAGAACCCAAATTTAAATGTGAGTTGAAACTGCTGAATTGAGAGATTTGTGTGAAGAAACATTTTAAAAGAAAGATATGCTCTGTTCCACAGCTGTGTTGCTAAAACTATTGTAATAATTTGAACTGTGCTGTCATAAAAGTGCACGGTCTGTTTCTCTTTCATCAATTTAATGATTCACTGATAGTAATTTTTCCCTCCATTGGAACAGCAGTAAGGCTCCTGTGAGCTCTTTTAGCAATCTAAGAATGTGAGGCATACATATGTAGTTGAGTGTAATACTTCTCCTGGGGTTTAGCAATTACAAATAATGGATTGGCTTTCATAACTTCTTTGAAATGAAGTTCGTTTGGTTTTGGCAAAGTAATGATGACACAAGAGCGACTTTCAAAAGTCTTGCAGTTCATATCGGTGAGGTATGCAGAGGGTACGAGTCACAGGCATTTGTCAATGTAAAACTTTGGGTATAGTTTAGATTTTAAGCTGTTAAACCTAAGATTCTTACAGCTTCCAATGTGTTTCAGATCCAATGGCTTTCCCACCATCATACAGTGACTTGGGAAAGTCTGCCAGGGATGTATTCAACAAGGGATACGGTAAGTAACATGACCTTTCGTATTTTTTCTTGGGCATCTTGAGAAATTACAATAAAAACATTAGTATGCCAGAGATCCCCTAAATACCTTGTGCTAGGAATTCAGCAGAGGCCTAGATCATCTAGCTCTTTCTGAGTTTGAAATTTAGACATGTGTCATGAAAATGCTGCAGTAGGCAAAGAGTTAGAGGGGAAAGTTATGAGTTTGACCCTGAGATGCACTTCAGAACAGTCTCTGAAGAATGCTGCAGTTTTTACCTTCCAGTTTTTACCTTTAGAGGCATTAAATCAAACTCACACAGATTGCCATAGGAGACCATATGTGGCAACAAACAGGTTCCTGAGGTGGAGTGATCTTTATGTTAAGCAGAATAGCCTATTGTCATAGCTATAGTGGAAATAATTTCACAATATTTGCATTTCTCTTCAAGGAATTTAAATGGAGAAATTCTGGTATTAGTCCCTTTTCTGGGAGCAGTACTAAGAATGTTGACGTTTTCAATCTGGTTTTGTGCATGTGTAATAAAGATTGCATTTGTATTCCAAATCCATATGCTTCATAAAATTAAAAAGCGCTCTGGTCTGGTCTCTGCCACCGTGGAGTTCAGGCTTTGCTAGAATTCACGTTCCCCACTTTAGTGTCAATTGTTTCAGACTTTACTGCTCTGTGCATGGGCCAGGTATTTCCTTAGACTCATAGCAGATTAGAAAGAAAAGGAAGAAAGCAACGGTATCTTTGTATACAGCACTGGTCAAAGTAAGTTGAAACATTTTTCTCAGAGAAGGGGAAAATAAAAATTCCTGCCCTGCAATCAGAAATATAAAAGTAAATTGAGTAAATCTGAAGAAATGGTAAGTGTATTGATTGGTCCTAGACTGCAGGTAGCTACAGAAGGTGGAGATACTTGATGACGGATGTCTGTTAGGACATGAAATTATGAGGCCACCCACTTTGAATTGTCAAAATTCCGTCAGTCATTCCTCAATAAGATCAGCAACTGTTGAAACATGAACGTAGGCTGTTTCAGGTCCATGTACCCTACCTGCCGTACTTTGGGTGTGTTGGAAATAAGCCTTGCTTGTATATTGCAGTGAAACAGATGCTATGTACTTCTATTTTCAGGATTTGGAATGGTCAAGTTAGAGTTGAAGACCAAGTCTTCCAGTGGGGTGGTAAGTACTGGGGGCTTTGAGCATCACCAGCATTGCAATGGAAGGACAAATTCCTGAACTGGTTGGTGGTAACAACTTGCTAGCAGGTGTTGCTTTTCTCTGTCAGTTCTTATTTTAAAATCCATAGCTGACTGAGGTATTTCTTCATTGGTGTGGAACTGATGTAGCGGTATTTCTTTTCCTGTGGTGTGCTAGAGTTTTCATGTGTTTTGTCAGGGACGTGTGGCTTTCCTCCCCGTTCCCTTTGCCACATCCCAAACATGAAGAGTTTCTTCACCCAATTATATAGCTCTAATTTCTGCTTATGAATGAAGTTGAGTTTCTCTGCTGTCGTTGGTTTTTACAGGATTTTGAGTCCAGACTGACTTTTTATCCAAAAGGCCAAGGGGCAAATAAGAGCCAGTTTAACTTCATTTTCACTCACATCCACTGTGCTTACAGTGCAAGACTTAATTAAAACTAAGTAGTCCTCCTGCAGTACCCTTTATGTACAGTTTGAGGGCATTTTATAGACATTATTTAAACTTTAGCACTTCAGTTAACTGAATGATGGAGAAGTGGAGCTTCCTCGTGATTTCACAGGAGGGCTGGCAAAACCAGGAATGGATTTCATCATTTTGGTCTTTCACCACAGGCATATATTGTTTACTAGCTAAGCTTAGTCTTACACTGAGTCTCAGTTCTGTGTGTGCTACCACTTGAGGCTGTCCTAGTTGATAAACTGTGCTGCTTTTCAGCCTACTTAATAACTGTATTTGCCTTAGCTCCCTCCTTCTCTTGCATTCTTATCATGCAAATAGTGTTAAGTCATTCCTTTTTTACTACTGTCTCAATTGAGCTTTTGATGCTTGCATTGTACACCAGGAACATGTAGGCACAAGGACTTATGTACTGTGACTGCCACTAGTTTCTGACATCTCGTGATATGCACAGTTTTCCTTGCTGTAAGTTTTGATTCTTGGATAAGATGATAACGGTTAAATATTCTGAATGCGACAGGATGTGAACAAACACATTAAGTTCTAAAATGGCCTTTTCCTTTTCCATGCAACTTTTGTGTTGGATGTTTATCCAGCTGGTAAGAACAGTGATTGTTTTGGCACGTTGTCTCTTTATTGCTTTGTCTAGCAAAGTTTTCTGTGGTGCATACTGTGGTTCATAAACTGTACCATTATTTTTAGTCATGATCTTCCACATCATGAAGTTTGACTGTGTCCATAGCTCTTAATCTGCTGTATGATCCATGTGTGTAAAGCCATTTGCAATCTTTGTCCAACAATCTACAGTAAGAGCACTGTAAAAACAGCAGGAGGGAAAACAAGATAGATAAGGTATTGATACAGTTGGCTTTTGCTTCAGATTTTGTGCTTGTTAGTGTTTCTAACAAGCATTCTGCTGCACCAGAATGGGGTTTTGGGGATGGAGATGGGGTTAGGAACAAAGTGAGAGATCTAATTTGTACTTGGGTACTAACAGTACATCTAATTGTTATTGTACAGAAATGTTTTGGGTGTATTTCCTGTGGACTTAGAAAACAACAATGGTAGTGTCTATTGATTATAATTGTTTCATGGAGTGCAGGTGGTTTGGCGTACTAAGTGCATGGCATGCCTGAAGGTGCCAGCCACTGTGAACTAGAAGGTCAATGAGAAGCTGAGCTCGACTGCTGATTCAGACTGGAGTGTGACAGGGAACCAGAATGAGTTTGATTTTTCAGCTATAAAAAAATCAATAAATGCTTTTACACAGGATGGTTTGATGAGACTTCTCTAGTTTAGTCAGTTAGATTGATGGCAGCAGATGCTGACTGTGCGCCCTCTGCTTCTAGAAGCAGATCCAGTTCTGACACTTGGCAGAATCCTTTGGCTTTTGATCATATGACAGCACAGAGTTTTTTTCCCTTTGGCTGTGAGAAAAACAGTTACAATCTTTCCTCTGCTCAGTCTGAGAAACAAATCAAGCCTTTTTAATCAGTTACCTGACCTAAAATCAGAAGACAGTTTTGAGTTCTGATGGAGGTTTAAGATGTCTTTATGCTGAATTTGTGGAAGTGACATTAGAGCAGTGTGTAGCAATTATGTCTTAAAAGGACAGGCTTGTGTCCTGACTTGCGTCATGTATTTTTGTTAACTGGCTGTGTTACAAAACTCCTGTGCTGCTGTAGTAGTGCGTTAGCTTGAGTATCTTCCCCCCCGCCTCCCCGCTATGGTGTGTAAGGAATGTTACTTGGCTGTATTTCCCTGGTACTTCAAAACCATTTAAAGACAGTCTTTGTACACTCTGCGGAGTACAGAATTGTGAAAGTAATGTATGGAGCATCCCAGGAATACTGTCCTGGAATGAGATGGATCTGAAAAGTCAGGGTTCCAAAGCTTGGATGTGTTGGCAATGGATAACAGCCATCTCTTAGGCACTGTATCTTTCAATATTTAAATTCCAGAAGAGGTGTAACTTGGAAATGTGATGGCAGATTAATTATCTTTCTTGAAGGAAAATATTTGAGAGGGGAGGACAACAAATGAGATCTGTTCTCAGATCCATCTTAAAACCTAGCTCATACACCTTGAGCTTAATGCTGTGAAAATATGCCTATTCATTGCTTTATAGTGTGTGCATGAAACTCTGAGTAGGCTGCCTCTGCGTTCTTCGAGGAGGAGAGATGTTTATTGAGTCATAAAGTCCCCTGAATAACAGGGGATGTGTGGGGGACTGTCCAAGCAGCATAGAACAGCATGTTACAAAATATATATTATACAAAATTCAAAGTTGTTGGTTCAATTACACTTGTCAGTAGAGGACCAGCCTGATGGAGAGATGTCAAGGTGCCGCTGGGGTCAGGTTATTTTCTGATACCATAAAGGAGGAAAGGTCTACAATTTTAAGGTGCTTTACAGATGGGTGACCTAGCTTCTAAACTGTAGTTGCTAGCTGAAGTAATGACAGAGAAGTAACGTTGAGGGACAAGGTACACTAAAGTCATCAACATGATATATGAAGAGTCTTAAGTGACAATGGCATAAAGAGTACAGGGAACAACAATGTTGGGATACAGTCGTAAGTGTGAAAAGCATCAATGACCATTTTCCAGAAGACATTTTCACTGCTGAAAGGTGGAAATAAAGAACAAAAAGGAAGAAACACATGAAGTGTTTGGAGAAATGAGAGAAAAATCAGTCGTTTGGTTTTTTTGCTATTCATCTAGCAGCATGTAGGATTGCTTTTCTTAAGGGAGAGTGGTTTTCCAGAAGGACTATAATGGGTGCGATTTCATGCACAATTGGGACAGTACTGGTAAGATGATACAGGGAACAAGAGGAGACTGCAAGGAAAAATCCGAGGATATAAGCAGCTTTGTATCCCAAATGAGTATCCTTTTGTATCTGGGTATGGATCCATGTCAAGGTACAGAGCAAATTAGGGAATGTTGAAATCACAGTTGCCACTTTGGGCTGGAAAAAAGATGTCGAAAAAAGATTTTTTTGGTGCAGGGGAGGTTGGTGGATAACTTAGGAAAAAAGCGTGGTAAAAATTAGAGGGGGGAGGCAGGTAATCAAATCACAATGCAGATGAAAAGTAAGTGGAGATGTCGGGTCTTTGTGTAATAGTGCTTTTTCCAACCTAAGCAAGTTCCAGGACTCTATGAACACACCTCCATAAAATAAATACCTGGAACAGAGATACCAAAAGAAATAGCATTTTGTGATGCAAAAATAATTATTTTTGGTGGAGATATGGAAGAATTTTGTGATGCAAAAATAATTATTTTTGGTGGAGATATGGAATAAGAGGACTTTGACGGTTCTGTCAAAAGGCCTAAGGGTAGCAAGTGTGACTGCTGGCACTTGACAATCACATTCAGTTTTTCCACTTAAATACCAGAGTGCTGAAACTCCTATTGTGCTCTTGGCAGGAATTCGCTGCAACTGGTTCTTCCAACACAGACACGGGCAAGGCTTCAGGCAGTCTAGAGACCAAGTATAAGATAAAAGACTATGGACTTACATTCACCCAGAAGTGGAACACCGACAACACATTGGGAACAGAAGTTTCCATGGAGGATCAGGTAAGAAGTAGATACCCCGAAGATGCTTCTGCAGCTGCTATGAGACAGTATTCAGTTGAGCAGAAAACATTGAAGAGTGAAAGTTGCACAAAACTCTCTGAGGTACTAAAAAGAAAGAAGTTTTGTATATTTGCAGAACGCGCAGGCTGAGAGCATCATGAATTTTGGGGGTGGGGAGCACAAGCATTCCCACAGCAATGTGCTGCTACGTAATGATCCACAGGTACAGAGTTACTGAGGTTATGGGCATGTGAACCTAGCTAGCTGGTGGAATCTTGCTATTATCCACTCCAAATAGGTTTTGTTTAAAGATATATTCTAGCTGCGCAGAACTGCCACTGCTGCAATCATGCAAGACAAAAGAGGGGTCTCATAGTTTTAAATGCCCTAATATATAAGGACTTAAGTTTGGCTGCCTTGAGATTGAATATATTTTGTAAAGTTGAAAGAAATATTAGCGTTTGTGCCTTGGCACTGCTTACAAAAAGGGTTGCTCTAGCACACAGCGCTCTCAGAACACTCATTTCTTTTTCAAAATAGCTTTATGCTTTTCACTTAATGCCTGAAGAGTAAGATAATGGCGCTAAAGGTAGTGAAAGTTCTGTTGGTACCCTCTGCCATGTATGGCCATCAATTTTTCTAGTTACAGTTTTGCACATTTACCTGTGCTTTAAAATGGAAGATGATGTCCAGCTCAAAACAAGGGTGGGAAGGCTGAGGCAGGTTCATGGCTCGATCTGTGAAGTAGTACTGTGTCTTAAAAGAGTACCCATAGATTCTGAGAGAGATTCTTGAGCTACCATATGCATTGTTGGAACTACAGGGAGTAAGCAAACACTTAACTGAATGGAAATCTTCTGTATAACGTGTCTACAAAGCATGCACTGTTACAGGGCCTCATCGTGGGGAGAAAAAGTCCAAATTTTAATTGGTCATCATGCAGCATATTCAGATTTCATTGTAAAACATGTGGGAGACATTTTGGTTGTGTTTTGTCTTCTCTTTAGGCAGGAAGTAGTGCTATAGTAGTGGAATATAACCAATCACGTTTTAGCGGAGTTCTGAGCAGATGTGTTTGTTTTTATTTGCAGTTGGCTGAAGGATTGAAGGTGGCTCTTGACACTACGTTTGTACCAAACACAGGGTAAATATTTCCTGTTGTCTTTATCTAAGGAGTGCTAGAGTTTCCCATAACTTCTAATTAGAAATACTTATTCTGGTCACTGTGTAAATGCTTAAAATTTACCATAGGCTATTCTGCAGACACTGTAGAATGTTCTGAAGGCAATGGATAATACGGGGCTCAGAAGGACAAGGTCTGCTAAAAGTGATTCTTCAGCTTTTTGTCCGCTGGCAAATGTTTTGTTGTACAGTAGGTATTATATGTTTGTAACTCTCCCCTTAAACAGTTAGGTCTTACATGGACCACTTAACTTGTGTCATCTTTGTCATGGTATTGACAGTCCTACTGCTGTCAACACAGTGTCTTAAGAAAAAAAAGCAAAATTATCTTTCTTTCCTGATGCTTTTGGGCAGATGTTTATGCACAGCTGAATGAGGAGGTAGGTACCTATTGCATAGGTACTATGACAGGAAGTGGAATAGCACTTCTTTGTCTTTTTTGATTATCATGTATTTATTTTTGGTAGGCAGCAGAGCAAAGGCGGGGTGTTTAGGTTCAGATAATGCACAAAGCTTGAGACTGCTTTGTAAATAATAACTGGTATTTATTTATTGTTGGGGAGAGCCTCTCAGAAAAATCAGAGTTTGAAAGACTTCTAGGATGTAAGGAATTAGAAGCTAAGTAAAAAATGAGATTGGAGCCCTGGCTGCTGTATCTTCAGGGAGAGAACAGAGACTGCAGAGGGCATTAAGGAGGTGGTAGAATTTTGTCTCAGTGATATTGTTTGAATTTACATCAAAATGAGCACAAAGACCCAGTAGAGAGAGAGGAAAAGGATTCTCTGGAGGGACAAGAAAAAGGCTAAGTGGATGATGTCTGGAGGATGAGGAAATTCGTTTTCGATAGAGATTGGAATCCAGCAGTGAAGGAGGAAGGAAAGCAAGCACTGCACATGAACGAACGGTGGCGAGAACCGAGCAGACAAAATGTCACTGAGGCACAGAAAGGCCAGCTATTGGTGCAGGATGTCAGGGATGCTCCTGAAAGAAACTGATGATGCCGTAACGCATTGTACTCGCTTGTGGAGAAGAAAATTTGAAACCTGATAGTTTTCAGACCATTAAGCAGAAACGCTTTTGTCTTGCTTCTTGTGGATTTTAAGGAGTTTGAGATGGCGGAGGAAAAAGTGGCACCACGTAAATCTACATAATTGCAATAGTACCCTTAACCCATGCCCTCTTCAGCAGCTGTTGAGTAGGCGTTACAGTCATTTAATTAACTGGCCTTAAGAAACATACATGCATGAATGAAACCACATATAATACATACTTGTATACTACCGGGGATAAAATGGCACATTTCTCTCTGCAGGAAGAAGAGTGGAAAGTTGAAGACCTCCTACAAAAGAGAATATGTAAATCTAGGCTGCAACATAGACGTTGATCTCTCTGGACCAACCATCTATGGCTGGGCAGTGTTGGGCTATGAAGGCTGGCTTGCTGGCTACCAGATGGCTTTTGATACAGCCAAGTCTAAGCTTTCACAAAATAACTTTGCCCTCGGCTATAAGGCGGGAGACTTTCAGCTGCACACTAATGTGTAAGTGTTATTTGAGCCTCAAAAAACATTATCAGAGGAGCCAAAACAGATGAATAGTGAGCATTAATGGAGTTAGATAAAATGTGGGTGGATGGAAGGGGATGCTGATTTGTTTCAAAATACTTTATATTTGGTGTTTTCATCTTCAGTACAACTAAAGCAGGGGCAGCTTTCCAACTCCTGGCTTGTCTTTTGAGATCCTGTTTCAGGGTAATTTTAGGTTTTGTATATATGACAGGGGCATAAAGGCACTTTATAACGTTAAGTTGGAATGAAAATCTGTAAACTTCTATCTAGCACCAAAATAGAAGTTAAAGAGCCTTTGATAAGCTACTGTACCTTCCCCACGAGACAGAAAGCTTCTGGCTCAGAAATGCCCGAGGTGAAGAGGTGTCTATTGCGTTGTTGTTTTCAGCTGTCATTGCAGTGCAGCTCTAGTCTTGGCATTCAGATGCTCTGAGAGTCTTTGAAGATGGTGTATTTACACAACTGCAATGCAGTTAACATTCTTTCCAGCCTCATCATTCCCATAACCAACTTAAGTCTCTTCTGGATTTGTCCCTTTATGCATTAGTGCAGGCTTGTCTTAAGAAAGCAAGCAACTTTTATCTGAATTTTTTTTTTTTGGTCAGAATCTCAAACCGTAGGCCTTAGCTGTTGGAACATCTTGTTCCATTCTGCAAGCAAAACGTATGTTCATGTTTAAAAACATACAGGAGTCTGTCACCTTCAGCTAGGAAGTAGATGAACATGGATCCACAGGGAAGTACTGAAGTTCTTGGTTCATTTTAAGAGATAACGATTAAATGATTGTGCAGAAGGGTTAATCTAAAGAGTTACTATTTACTAAACAAGGCAAGACTTGACACACTTTTATCTATTACAAACAGGAATGATGGCACTGAATTTGGTGGGTCTATTTATCAGAAGGTTAATAAGAAGGTTGAGACGTCAGTCAATCTTGCATGGACTGCTGGCAGTAACAACACACGTTTTGGTATTGCTGCTAAGTACCAGCTGGATGAGAAGACTTCCATTGTGGTAAGAATTTCGTTACAGGAACAAGTATTTCAAGCTCCCTTAAATACTGAAAATTTGTGGTATGAAGTTGTTGCTTTAAATAGGTACTGAGAAAGTATGGTAGGTGGCAAACTGTGGCTTCTGTTGTGGTTCAGATCTAAATTGGGATCTCACAGGTCATCATATTTGTGAAACTATTTAAAAAAATCTGAAGCGCTGTGGTGAAATAGTCACTAGTTTGACTAGCATGCTTGGAGCCTATGCAAAATGTGTTTTTGGAAGGTAATTGTCACCTGATGCACAATGTAAAACTGTACTATAGTAAAATGACAGAAGTTCAGCTGAGCTTACAGCCCTCCAACAATTGGGTAACCCTTGAAAGTCAGTAGAGGTCCTCAGGTAAGTGTTGCTACTGACACTTGCAAATTCTTGCAGAAATGTTAGGGCCAAAAAAGAAGGTGGTTTAAATAGGGAGAGAGAAAGTTTTCAGGAGAAAAAATATGTCCATGGGAAAGTGACAGTGAATAACAGTAACTGTGTGCATTCTGACACTAAGAACTGAAGTGGCAAGCACTTGTTATGCTTCACAAGAATTAGTTCCAGGACAGTTCAGCCAAAGTTAAAGATAGGAAATACTGTTGTCAAGAGCTCAAAACTTAGTAATGCAAAAATGGGTTTGCATATTCATATATTTATTGCTCCTTTAAAAAAAAAAATCACTACTAAGCAATTTGTGAACAGGAATCTGTGAACAACACAGACTTGACTGGCTACTAAGGGACTATAGTAATTAGCCCTTTAAAGGTTATATAAACAGACAATGCTGCAGTCAGTGAAGGACACAGTGGCATTTTATGTAGGCATAGTGGGTCACAATTTGAGGGAAAGATTGGAGCTATTACTTAAGCCTGTTACAGCTTAAGCTGGAAACTCCTGAGGAGAAAAGGAAAAGATTGGAATACACCTCTGCTAGGCGCTAGTCTGCAAGTAGTTGAAAGTTAATGCATAAGCCACCTTCTCAGGGCACTGGGACAATTCTATCTGAATATTTATACACAGCGTATAAGTACTCTGATTTCTTTTTTTCCTGTAGGCTAAAGTGAATAATGCCAGCCTGATTGGAATCGGTTACACTCATGCTCTCCGACCTGGTATGTAAGTCTAATTGGTAGTATGCTATGGGTGTTTTACTGTCATCTCTAGAACAGACTAGATAACTAGAAATCTTATGTAAGCTCAAAGTAAAGTGTATGTACAGAAGTTCCTGTAGCAACTAAGACACACTAGTGAGGCTCAAGTACTTGAGGGAGGGCATACAGGGGTATTGGTGTACGAAGAGTCTCATTACTTCCTTTCCTAGGTGTAAAGCTGACGCTCTCAGGCTTGATTGATGGCAAGAATTTCAGTGCTGGAGGTCACAAAGTTGGCCTGGGATTTGAGCTGGAAGCTTAATGCAGCTTTAAGTAAAATAACAGGTGGTGCTCTGGAAGATAAAAGGTGTACCCAGTGTGTTTTGGCCTTAATCTTACTCTGAAAATTCAAGAAGTGTGAACTTTCTACTCCTCCAAAGAATAATTTTAACCCAATACTGAAGTCCAGAGAGTGCCAGCACATCAAAGGAAGATACCTGAAGGCATGCATGGAAGCTGTGATGTTTGTGCCACATTTCACTTCAGTTTCCCATATTTTAAAATCTGTTCCTACAGACAGAAGATGATCCCACCTCTCCCCATTACTGTATTGCATCCTGCATGTCCTGTACTTCACAACCTTTTATAAAAGGTGGTCTTTGTGCTGTAGTGGAAATCTGGGTTAACATCAGAATGAAATAAATTGGTCACAGTTGGAACATAATGTTGATGTGTCTTGTCTTCGTTGTAAGGCTCAGAAAAGCTATGCTCCATCCAGATGTGATTTTTTTGGCACAACTTTAAGCATGGTTCATTAATAATCTGCAAATACTTTGTTAAAGTGTATGTGTACACTGAAGATTTCCTTCTCTGTGGTCTCTATAACATTTTTACACCTCTCACGTTTTAGAGACCTGCACAGCAAAAGCAGCTTTTTCAGTAAAATGTTATTGAGGGTATCAAAAAGAGCAAACCAAAAGTTTACATGTTTTAGATAATTTCGTTCCCATATAGGAAACAAGTATTAGGTAAGTACAACCGTTACACTTAAGGAAAAAAGTGCAAATCGGCAAAGTTAAGAAATTAAGTTCACAGTTCAAGTATATTAGGAAGGTGACATCTACTAGTGACTGCGCAAGCTGACTGCCTGCATTGTCCATTGTTTGTCAGAAAGCCTAAAAGGCAGCAAAACCACCATGATTTTGTGATGCTTAAGGGAAGATACATCAGGATAGAATATCTGCTGTCTTATGGCATGATTAAGAACTCTTTCCAAGCAGTTACAACAGGCATTTCCTACCATGTCTTTGTGGAAAAAAAGTGTCCAAGAGGTGGATACTAAAAGCTAGGCCATGTGTATCACATAAGCAGTAGGTGATGGGAGGCGGCAGCACTTGAACATCCCTTCTCAGAGGCAGCAGCTTTTCACAGTTGGCTTCATGAAGTAGTATGTCTTCAGAGGCAACCAAAGTGAATTTTACATCTGGGCTTGTTCTGGACTGTTTGTTTCTTCTACCTGAAGCTGCAGCCAGCTCCAATCTAGAGCCTAAAGCATAAACAGTTAAGCTTTCTCCAGAGTACAGAGGAAGCAATTTAAAAGATTTAAAGATTTTACTGTGAACAAGTTGGTCACTGCAGTTTTGTGATGAACCATGTGACTGCTGTGAAGGAAGCCCTTAAGCTTTTTCTCTAATATTTTACTTTTTTTTCTCCAATATTCTGCATGATTAAATAAGCATCCCTGTCCACCCTTGTATTGCCACCACAAGACCATCCCAATTTTAACAATGCAGTTTTGCAGCGCTTTTGTAAAGCGGCCAAGTGCCTTCCCCCATCCTCTATTGTTTAGCACAACTTCAGTCCCCAGCGCATGGCTCCTGTTCTCAGCAAGCAGGGGATATGTCAGTCAGCAGTTCCAAGGAGGGGAGTGGGTGCTGTCTATCTTCCACAGCTCCAACTCTCTCCTTGTCCAAGAGTAATATGCAGATTTCTATTAGCCATATTACTTATTGGTGGCACAGTTACACAAGCAGAAGTTTGAAGACCTGAGCTTCCCCAGCCCCTTTATAGAAAAGTATCAAATACGTTACCATGAAGCTCTGCTCCTGATCCTTCATTGTGTCATGCATCACATTTTCTAGCTGGCTACAGAGTTTCTGTGATTCCAGCAGTAGCTCCTCACTGAAAGGGACAATTATTACACAATTATTTTCCATGGCAGTTTTGTTGAAAGAGATGCTGCCTCTACCTTTAACAAGCATTTCTGGCAGGTATGCTGCAGAGCGCTGAGGAATATTAAAACCTTTGCCAGTCAATGCATAAGGTAGTAATTCCTATTGCAACTGACAAAAATTGGTGACGGCCCCAGATTTACTGCGACAGGGAAAAGGAAGCATGTTCCAACTTCTATGTTTTTACTATGTGCAGTCACTGTTGTTACAGAAAAGTTCCAGAATGGCCTATAAAATGAAGGAATAAGCAACAAACTAAGGTCTGTCATTCCAACTGGTGACCCAGTTCATTTAAGCAAGCCAAAACTACACGTGCTTGCTTACGCAGTCTCTCCTTTATGATACAGCTCAGCTACTATCACCTCATATGACAATGCTCCAACAATTCCTGTTGTCAGCGTACTTCAGGTAAGCCCAACCATGCCATATAAAATAAATCATTTGTTACTGAGACAGGGGGAAGTAAAGCTATACATTATTCCCAGTTTTTCAGAAGGAAGGTTCACAAGTCCCAGAAAGTCCAGCTACTAAGGTGGAAAAGACTGCGGACAATGGAAGCTGAACACACACAAAGCATAGAATGTGAGAAAGCCTGTGTGTCATTACTGCACAAAGCAGGAGTCCCAACTTTGTAGTGCTGGTATGAGCAGCTACAGAACTTCAGAGTCTGACTCACCTTTTCCTGACAGATTCTGATAAATTGTAGGTTCCAGAAGGGAGCTGCAGCAGCAGCTGGCCAGGGCTACCAAGACGTGATGTGTTCATGCTCTCTGGACTGCCAGTAACGGGACCGCGTACTTTACTCTGAGGAAAACACAGAAGACTCAGACTGCAATTATTTCCACTAAACAGCCACGAGTATGAGACAGCCTGGTGAACTTGGCTTTAATACCAATTGAAAATGACAGAGAATCATAGGACAGACTAAATTAACTATTGTGTCAGTAACCTCTGGAGTTTTTGTATCACTTACACAAGCAATTTTCAGCAAGTTCCACAGTTCTTTCTGTCGTTTCTCCTGAAGCCTAACAACTGTTTCCTCATCTTCGTTCATCAGATTCATCACTTTCTCCACTCTGGGGAACAATTCCAGTGCCTTCTGCTTACAAACTACAGTTTTACTATTAAAAAAAATAATAATCAGATCACACATGGGCAACTGCAGTAGGAGAATGTTTCTCAAGTTTCCTATTTCTTGTAACACTGAGATTTCATTCTCTGTGCTCACTGGGTTTTAAATCTCTAGAACAAAACCTCTTGCTGAAAGACAAAATGCTTCTTCTGAACCCTCAGTAAAAGCTGACTTTACAAAGCTCACCTGAGCTGAGCATAAATGACACGGACTTTTTTTTCAAAGGTCTGGATTGCCTGTAGGAGCAGTCGTACTATTTCTTGGCTGTCACCACTTGTCCTCTGATCTGGAATGAGAGTGAGAGCGTTACACAGAAAGGTAGGCTTATAGGACAGAGTGAGAAGATTCTTAGTGGCTTGTATCCGCTGCTGCTTCTTTAATCCCAAAACATAAAAAGTCCAGGGCACGCAAGTTTGAGTGGGATGAATTGCACTGGATTGTAGCCCCCTTCAAAATTATGAGAATTGGAAAGCAGAGTTGGTGGGTGGGTCTAATGCCTTGGGGCTATATAGCTGCTCAAAGGAACATCTACATCTTTCATTCTTGCTACACAGAACATTCTTACTACAAAGAGCTCCAGAGGAGTTTCAAGAAGAGCTCAAAAAGCTCCAAGCAAGCAAGGCTAGCCTAGTTTAAAACTGACTCCCTGACTCCTCTCTCCAAGAGCAGTAGAGTCATGTGCAGCTAGCATATGGGCAGGCCTAGAACACAGAGAAAGTTTTCTCAGTGCTCATTACGACATCTGCAAAGTTATTATCCACACAAAGCAAGCTGACCTTGAGCTAAAGTGTCTTTTACCTCTTGGCTTCTCTCTCAATCTCCGGTACAGCTCTCTGGCTTGTTCTTCTCTAGAAGAAAAAAGGCACAGAACACAAAGGACTTCTCTAGAACCTAAATTACAAACAAGTAGTCTGATCTTGTATATACCAGTCTGTCGTTTCAGACCAAAGACAGATTAGGAGTCAAAGCTGTCTTTTAGTGTCAACATCTTCCCAGTCCCACATAATTTGGGCTGAACACATAGCACTTTCATTGTCCTGCAATGAATAAGCTTAGCTAGCAATACTCCTGCATATAAAGTTCAGGGTAGTTCAACTCACAAATCCTCCAGTGTTCCTCCTTGTTTACGACCTAGTGGGCTTCTCTGCAGATCCACAATGTCTGTCTGCAGGGCCATCATCCTCTTCACTAGCTGATCCACATCATCCTCCTGAAAGCAGGGCAGAACATAAGCATTGGGACAGTCTCATACTACAAGACACTACCACTCACACTGGCTCTTCCTCATGTTTCTAAACATGTCAGCAAGATGCAAACAGCAGCCTTGCACAAAGACAAATGAGAATGAGTAGTTTCAATGCAAGGAAATAAGCTTAGTGCTCTGGCATAAAAAAACTTCCAATAATTTTTTGATAAAAAATTCAGCCTGCGACAAAGAGCCACTGAAGGTTCAGACTTTGTAGCAAATGTACTGCTGGTTCCTAGGCCATCGGGCTTCCTTTTCCTTGACTATTCCAGATTTCTTCTCTCACCCTATCCATCACCACTTTTCCCCTTTTCCCTCAGCACACAACTACATCCACTCATAGCACCCCAAATTCTTTTCCCTTGAATTCATTCATATGCACAAGCTGCCGCTGTTAGAAAGTCATTCTGCCCTCTACCTCCTCCCAGTAGAGGAGGACCAAGGGTTGGAAGAGAATACGGTATTGACTAGTCACCTTTTGCTCATCTGGAAGCGATGGTCCTTGGCCCTACAGGGGTTACACTGTCAAATGGCTGAATGCTTTACTGGGAGCAGGTGCGGAATGTTTACTAAGAACTGGAAATTGTTGTCTTTTCAAAGTTCAAAACTGATGCTTAAAATTCTTGTTTGATCATCTAATCATTCGCTTTCCCATTCAGTTTAACCTGTGTTCCATATCCTCTTTTCAGCTATCCTGGCTCCAGGATTGAGTTAACAGGACATCTGAGTGCAACCACTGCAAAAATCTCCTCTCACATTCCCCAAGATCTCCCTTTTTCCCCCTATACCTTACACAGTGAGCTTCATGAAGTACTGGCAAAAATGGTGCCACCCAAACCAAGGCAATGTGACATCTGGAATCAACCCAGACATGGGAAATTACTATCTAAAGGGAGGACAATGAAGAATATCTTTAGGATAACCAGTTAGATTTAGAAACATACCCGCCCACAAAGTTCCACAGCTTGCTCCATCTCTCTCCAGGCAAACAGCAGCTTCTCAGAAGCTACAGGAACGAAAGAGTGAGTGCTTTTCTCAGGTTCATACAGGAAAAGGTAGATACTTTGTGGGCCTAAGAGGCACAAAAAGATCTCTGCTTGCCCCATGTCATACTCACTAATTCCAAATTCAATCTGCTCCTTATACTTCTCCAGATCAATTTGGATGCTGGTTTTAAAGAAGTCCAGCTTTGCCTTCAGCTGCTGGGAAAGGGAGGCCATAGAATTCTTCATCTTTGAGAGGGTGCTATTGTAACGCAACAGATTCATCCTGCACGGACAAAAAGAATGTCCTATTACCCTCCCAAACTAAAAACGCAGACTTCCACTTTTATCAAAAGTAGATACTTCAGAGTGTAGCAGTGAGCACAAAAGCATTTGTCAGAGGACAGAACTCTCAGCTTTTCATTAATCATTAATGGCTCCACTCGTGGGCTTCCCCATTCCTGTCCTTTCCCTTTCACCAGGGAACAAAGGCAGAGATAATTATTCCAGAGAAATTGCCACCGTACATGGCTGCTCGCTGCCCCTGCTGAAGCCGGTTACAGTCCTCTTTCAGCATCCGAATCGTGTGCCAGATCTGACCCCACACTTTCCGCAACTGGAAAAAGTGGAGATTCTTCTTTGGATCCTGAACTGGAAACAGAGGGGAGGGGGAAAACGTGTATCAGCATGAAACCTAGAAGTACAGTTATCACATGACAAAATATACCAAAACATCACTCCTTTGGAGGGGCGTGTTGCCTCTTGCAAAGCCTATAGTTGGCTAAACCCTACGTGGCTTCCCCAGTATAACAAAATCAAACACTTCCTTTCCTCGGTTATTTTGCCGGTCCATTTTACTGCTTCTTCAGCCCCAACATGAAAAAGCTCTCTACTCTTTGCACACAATACAGACCACAGAATACAGGCATCCCTCTCAATGCAGACAACCTCTCACATTCATGCTAGAGAAAGTCCTTACGGATGCAGTCAACACTTTCCGGATGAGGACGCAAGGCAACCTGAGCCTCATAAGCAACTTTCTGGTTATCGAAGAGGAAGAGGAGATCTGTGTCTGCAGCAGCAGTATCATTCACCTGCAGAAGACAAGAGACAGAAGACAAGGTTCTCTCAAAAAAAGCGAGCCTCAGTAACACCATGAACAGAATGTTCCTCCTCGGCCAAAGACCAAACACCAAAGGCAACAGGGTGCCTCTTCTGCAAGGGCTATTAGGTGTGTGTGGTTACTATGACAAAAGCCTGCCAGATCAGCAGGGAGTGCTGCGCTCTCTGAGTAAGAGTGGGGCCAGCTGATTCACTCAACAGCAAGGGAGTATCCAGACTCACCTTGCTATCAGCTATATGTTTAGTGGCCAACTTCTGAGAAAACAACGCAAGTCCAGCTTCCTGCAGTAGTTCCTGGTCCTGTTCTGGGATTCCAGTATCTGACTGGATCCTGGCCTTCACAGTCTGCAGAGTCTCCTCCTCTGTCACAGGGTAGGTGTGCACAGTTCCCGTAACCATGTTCAAAACATGAAGCAACTACAAGAAGAGTAGCGTGACATGAGAAGGGCTGAAGATACATTAGTCATGTTTGAGCAGAGATTCCCAGGACTGAGATGCTGGCCACCAATAAACCGTTCAAAGCACTCGCAGGGCTCAAGAAGTCACTTCACAGCTACTTCATAACATCACACCAAAGCTCTTATCCTCCATCAACTGGAAGAGAAGCAACACAGCAATTAAACAGCTTCAGCTGCAGAATCCTCTACCAGAATATGGAACCCACCACACACAGAAGCTATTTGCTACTCCCAACAAGCTCAGGGAGTACCTGTCCTCAAATAAGCAAGAGGAAAGCACCTGTCACTAGCTGTCAAGAGACAGCTGAATGAGATTCTGTGCTGCTCCTCCTCCTAGGTCTATGACTCAAGCTTCTCTCATGGGTTACAAGCAAGTGCTCTCCGGAAAACTTTTCAGGGTAATACAGACCTATTTCTCACCTTCAAGTTCAAAATGTCATCCAAAGCTTTGAAACACCCATTGGGTCCATATATAGGATCTGTACCTCTCTGCCGTGGGTGCCACATTAACATGAGTTGCAGCCATTTCTCCAGCCTCCCAGCCAAAACACTGAAGGACCAAAACAAGAAGGGGATCACAAACGGTAAAAATGCATTTGCAGTCACCATACAGCCCAGACTCTGCAGAAGGACTTACAAACAACTTACCCACCCTCCCCTCGATCACAAATGCAGTGTTCAGAAAGCAGAAGCAGACTCACAACCACACAAGTCTGACAAGAGACACAACCACTGCTTGTTTGTGTCATGCACTCAATTTATTCAGAGTAACATAGTAAGGCATATAATATAAACCTGATCCTTTTGCAGAAGAAACAGTTTATCCCAGCATGGCATAATAGATTTCTAGTCCTCACCTGTTTAGATTGTTTGGGCGGGGTAAACTGCTAGAAAATTTGACTTCTCCACATAAGTCTTCTGAAACGACAATATCCAGCTCACTCTTCTGTCGCACTTTTGTATGCCTAATGAATTCAAGCAAGTACAACGGTGAAATAACCACCTGCCTTCCCCAGCTTGCATGTTATTAGGCTGTTAAAAGGTACTCTTGATGGATGCAATAGATGCCGCTTTGGTTTGCTACGTGCCCTGCAGGAGTCAGTCCTGATCCCAAAGCACAAGTATCAGGAATGCTGAACTTGCTCGGGTAGGTCAGACTCCTGTGAAGGGAGTCAGTCTCCACGGGACAAGGAACATAGGGATATTACCCTTAAGAATCAAGGGACCACACTTGTACTCCCTGTAAACAGGACAGTTGCACTGCGTGCACCCTTCTTATCACCTGGCCCCAGCTCACTCACCATTGCACTGGCTGCCAGTTGGGCAGGAATGGTCGGAAGCCTGTAATGCACTCAAAGGCCAGTGTGCCAAAGCTCCAGTAATCCACTGTCACCGTATACTTCTGCTGTTCCAGCAGCTCTGGAGCCTGAGACAGTTTACACACACATGAGACAAAGCCACCCATCTCTTAGTCTCTCTATCCCTTGAGAGCTCACTGACATTCATACAACAGATTCGAGATGGTGCTGAATGCTCTGCCTCTTGTGAGTTTTGAGATCCCCTCAGAGTGAGCACCAGAAGTTATTGGCACTCCTGCCTCTTACGTATAGCAGACACAGCTAGCAGACACTGTGAAAACCCAGTGTCAGAAAAAAAAAAAAAAACGACACCTTTGCTAGCTGCAGCACCCCAAATACACCCCATAACAGGAAAAGTACTTCATCCCAGCCCAAAGCTTGATAATGGTTAACTCTATCCTACAGCAAAGGAGTAGCTGCTCTTCTAGATTAATTCTTTCCTTACCAAGTACTGTAGAGTCCCAACAAAGGATGTGCACAGGCTACCCTGATCCAACTCCTTAGCATAACCAAGGTCAATGATTTTGTGTATTAACTGAAACACACAACAGAGAAGAACATTAGAGAAGTCCTGTTAAAAGCACACCATACAGCAGAGAAAGAAAAGGTTCAGCTCTTCAAAAGGTATGCAGGAAAGGTACCAACAAAGAGATGGAAGCAGAAATGGGAGGCTCCTGTAGATTCCTAAAAATCACAATGTAAAGTTGTCATTGGCTTGATACACACAGAGCTGGAGACACTACTGCTAATCAGATCACCGATCAACCGGTACGGTCTGGTTATTCCCTTAGGAGTTGAAAGTCAAATTGTCAGGTGTTACCAGAAGTCTAATATGACCTTTCACCTCAGCTGCATGCAGAACACTGTTCATCTGACACACGGATCTGACCTAGCTGTCATCCTGGGTTGAGTGTTCTTGCAGAGAGACCACTATAACTGCATGAAGCACATGCATGTTGTCTGCACAGGCAGACACACCTGGTTCCTGCTTACCCTTTGCTCTCCTTGCTGCAGCACAATGTTCTCTGGTTTCAAGTCTCTGTGGATGATCCTGTTCTCATGAAGGTACCTGAGAGCAGAAGCTGAGACACAGAAAAAGCCATTTGTAAGAGTGTACCTAACAGTACCTAGCATGTGCTCACTAAGGATTCATTTTCACCTAGTATAAGCATGGCTTTTGGGTCAAATCTTGTGCAATCGAACACAAAATGAAACACCAAGTGCAAAAGCCAGCATCAAACACTTTCAGAAACAGAGTTTTCTCTCTGATCTTCCCTCAAACACTTTCCATAAATTGGAATAACATTCCCTAGCTTCCAGTCAGCAGGGACCTCCACAGACTCCCAAGACCTTTGGCAGACGATCAAGAGGGGTCCTGCCGTAACATCCACCAGCTCCTTCAGTACTCTGGGGTGAATCCCATCAGGCCCCATGGACTTGTGAACATTCAGCTGATCCGTTACAATTTCAGTGTCTACAAACGGAAAGTCAGTATTTCCGCACTCGTTGTCCTCCAACTCAGAGGACCAGGCACAGCCCAATGTCTGTAAGTAATATTAAAGACAGAGGCAAAAAAAGCATTGAATGCCTTCACTTTTTCTTCATCCCTATTAGGCAGGTGACCACCTTGAACAAGTATACGGCCAGTGATTTCTCTAGACCTCCTCTTGCTATGAAGGAACTTCAAAAAGCCCTTCTTGTTGTCTGACACAACAGTCGCCAGTTTCAACTCTAATTGAGTTTTGACCTTTCATGTCTTCTCCATGCATATATGAACCACAGCTCTGTAATCTTCCTGCAAAGCCTGACCTTGCTTCCAGAGATCACACTATTGCTTTTTCCTCTTGAGCTCCATGAGGAGTTCCCTGTTCAGACAATCTGGTCCTCTGCCCTGCTTGCTTGACTTACGACACACTGGAACTGCCTGCTCCTATGTTTCTAAAAGGTGGTTCTTAAAAACTGACCAGCACTCACTGACTCCCAAGCTCTCAAAAGCAGATTCCCGGGGTACTCTGCTAAATAGCTCCCTGAATAGCTTGAAGTTGGCTCTCTTGAAGTCCAGGGTAGCAACCCTGCTCCTTTTTCCTTATTACACTGAAAATTTTAAACTAGGCCACTGGATGATCACTGTGGCCAAGACAGCCACCTACCATCACATCTCCCACAAGTCCTTCTCTATTCACAAACAGCACGTCTAGGAGGGCCCCTTTCCTAGCTGGCTGAGTACTTGTAACAGGAAGTTATCTCCCACAAACCTCAAGAATTTCCACGACATACTCGTCACAGCAGTGCGATATGCGCTGCTGATGTCTGGGAAGTTGAAATCTCCCGTAAAGGATGATGGCTACCAATCCAGAAATTTCTCCTAGTTGCCTAGAGAATAAGTCAACATCCTGGCTGGGCGATCGAGTGCCTATACTCAGCTTTTCTTTACCTATCTGTTTCTTCAACCTTCCTAACCTAGAATCCAAAAGCTGCTCTGCCCATCACTTTGTTCTTTCTGTCTTGTCCACAAGGTGTTGTTCTCTCCATTTCACCTGCAAAATTCTTCATAGGAAATTTCTATGAAACATACTTTCTCTGCTCAGAACCATCAAGACCCCACAACTGGCAGACTAATGAATTCCATCTATACTAGAAAGACAAAAAATCTCATCTTAAGAATACATAAAGGCAGAATAAATGCCCCCTATTTTCTCACACTTGTTCAATGTAATACCTTAAGATATCTCCCCTCCTGTGGATAAAAAGAAAAATCACGACGCTAGGGAAAACTAAACTTGCCATGATTCAGACCTGAACCAAAAGGATTCACTTTTCTGCTCTCTGAGACTTTGTGTCCCTTCTGACAGTGCTGCATTCCCAGAGTGAGCTCTCTTGTTCAGTGCAAAACAATCCAGCCAGACTTTCAGGAGTTACCAACAATATAACCCTAGAAAGACCAACTATGCATGCACGGTAAGTGATCCAGAGAACAAGTTACATCAACAGTTGAAAATATTTCTTATCTGCTACAGTTCAGATCATACAGTTGAAAAATTGGGTCTGTCCCTCTTTCCATACATGCACAAGCATGTGAACACAAGCCTCAC
Source organism: Athene noctua (assembly GCF_965140245.1). NCBI lineage: Eukaryota > Metazoa > Chordata > Aves > Strigiformes > Strigidae > Athene > Athene noctua. The sequence continues at coordinate 6,997,337 of NC_134064.1, read as the reverse complement.
TCTAAACATGATCTGCCATTGTCTTTGGCCAGCACTTGGTATCATTTCCCAGTCACTAAGGAATATAAGGATGAGGCAGCAGAATACAAACACTCTGGGAACACAAAGGGCGGGAGATACAATTGCAGTAACGACAAACGCACGTTTATCCTCTTGCCACAAGCTCCCTTTCTAAACGTAGGTACGCCCCAAATGCCCATCCTCAGCTGCAACTCAGTAAGATCACAACGTAACTTGACCAAAAAACTCTAACCCAGAAGTTTCTGGACAGCACTTGGCAATCTTTGCACCAGAACCATCTAAAATTCCACATAGTGGTTGCCCAAAGGCTGAAGGAAACCCACTGATCACACACACTCTGAAGTCCTGATGATCAGCTGTTAAGCTGAGGGTGAAGACTGATGCGCAACATAAACCAGAGACACTTGGCAAGTGTTCAGCTGTCCAGAACCTTCCAGGAAATCTTAAGTGGCATTTTTGCTGGGCAAGAAAAATCTGTCTCCAAATTTTTGAGAACAAAAATCAAAGGTTGGCTCTCCCACAGGGAGAGCAGGGCAGGAAACAAGTACGCTCTTCAAAGGTCAGTCTAAGATGGAGTCATTAAGACGACTGCTGTATATCCTTATAAGTGGGTTCAGCACTGAAAGAACCCCTTCAGTTCAGACAACTGAAGATACTGATACCGCTTACCAATATCAGATAACAAGATGAGAATAGCTTCTTCCCGCAAGCCACAGCAATTCTCCAGCTGATTCAGGTACTGCAAGAAAACAAAACAGAATATAGTCTTTCCCTCCTGTATCCTGAGTGGGGCTCACAGTCCCACAAACTCTCATGGATGCAAGAAGTTCCAGTGACAGAAACAAAATTCTCTAGAGGGACAAAACTCTATGGGATCGTGACCTCTGGTAGCAGCAATTACAGCTTCAGGCTTTGGTCTAATCACACAGGAGGAGAAGAGAGTGGGTGAAAGAAATCAGTGTCACACCCATTCTCTTCCTTCTACTTGCTCCATCCTTCATAGCCATTTGCCCTGTAATTGGCAGCATCAGCTCAAATCTCAGCTCTAAGCTTTGCATTTTATCTATGGGTAGATTACAGCAAAGCTTAGAAAAACAGTAAGATTAGAATTAACGTTATTTTTTCCTATGACACATAGGAGTTCAACACTTTCAGGAAGGGTACAGCCCACAGATGTACCCTACGATGATCTTGGCCATACTCACATCCTGTTGCACATCCCTCACCCTCTATGTGCAAATTCCTCCAGTGTCACTTGCAGCCAAACAAATACGAATAGTTTCGGAAAGCACTTAAGTCTTCAAAAGCTGAATGTAGTATCGAGGACTAACCCATTGGTGCCATGACAAGAATTAGGAAGCATCAGGATGTGAAAACAGGTTTTACAGGGAAACTTCAATAGAAACCTTCAGATGACCAAGAAGCCAATCCAGTCCTTGGTCACTATCCCACAGACCTCACCTTGCGGAGGTCTCCACCTTGGCAGTACTCCATGGCCAGCAACGGCAAGTCATTTGGTGCAAGCTTCTGCATCCCTTCAGGGACATCACGGGCAGCCACCACATTGGGATGATTCAGTCTGAGGAGCGGAAATGAGGCAAGTATACATGATGAGCGGAACCTGGGTAACACCTGAAAGATGACTGTTCTGCAACAGCAGTTTCACATGCTCATGGTCATCACACAAAGTCCTACAAGGGCATTAACCCTTCTAGAAAAACTTAACTAGTGAATTCTAAAGGTCATCCATCTTCTAAACTCATCCATCCGTCACAGACCTAGATTCATCCCAACTCCTTGCGTTTCACAGGCAGTCAGTCCATTCCTTCAACGCACACGCCCAGCAGATCTGCTGAGGAGCTACAGGCACCTGCCTTGCGAGAGAAGCAGCATGACGCAGTCTGTTGCCACCCTCCAGAAAAGACTCAAACTGCAATCGGCCCACTGCATCCTACAAAATCAATCCAACGCCCCGAAGGACAACCCAGCACGGACGTTAAGCTAGGCAAAAAGAACAGCTCTGTAGCATAACTGTGGTAACGCTGAAGGCAGCAGCAGAAGCACCGAAAAAGGAAGTCTGAAACCCGGGGCTCTGACGAAACACCACACCAGGTTTTCTTTGGCGTGTGCTTCCACCCTCTCGCCCCCGTGGCGGGTCGGACACCCTCCCGGAAGAGGCGGCAAGCGGCGGCCGCCTCCGCCATCATCCGCCGCGGCGCAGCCGCTGGCTCTGCGCTCGAGGGCCGCCCCCGCCGCGAGCGGGCCCCGGGCTCCGCCCGGCCCGGCCTCACCTCTTCATGATCTGTATCTCCAGCGCCCAGCGGTCGCGGTTGCGCGGGCTCAGCTCCTGCCGGCACTGCTTGATGGCCACCTGCTCGCCGGTCTCCTGCGGACACAGCGCGGGCTGGGCTGAGCGCGGGCCCCGGACCGGGCCGGGCCAGGCCGGGCCGGGGGGCGGCCGCCGCCTACCTTGTTGTGCCAGCGGATGACGTTGCCGAAGCCGCCGGTGCCGAGGCGCTCCTTCATCTCCCAGGGGCCGCAGGTCTGCGCCTGCAGGGCCGGCGGCCGGCTCATGGCGGGGCCGCGGCGCTCCGGCTCCATGGTCTGGGCCGCGCCTGACGACGTTTCCGGCTCCGGCGCGGGCGCCCGCCCGCCCTTAAAGGGGCCGCGCTGCCCGTCGGGCCGTATCGCCGCGGTTGCCGCCCCTGCCGCCAGGGCCGCTCCGCCGCGGGGCAGCGCCCGTCCCGGGGCAGCGGGCGAGCGGGGCTCGTGGGCAACAGCAGGGCAACAGCAGGGCAACAGCAGGGCTACAGCAGGGCTACAGTAGGGCTGCCGTCTCCTTCCCGCGGCGTCTTGAAAGCCCGCTAGACGTACTGAACGGACTCCTCCCGGTTCGCACCGCACCCCCCGGGCCAGAGCGCTTACGCCGGGTTTGGACGTCGCTGGCCTCGGGCGGGCTGAGGCGCAGGACAGCACCGCGAGGGCCGCGCGCCCGCCGGGGTCCCCGGGCACGGACGCGTCCGGGCCAGCCGCAGGAGGCACGACGGCACGCTTCATCGCGGACATTAAACAGTCCTGCCAAAACGCCGTCCTGAGACGGGGTCAGCTTAGAGGTAGGCCAGTAGATGTTGCTTGAGAGAGGAGACACTGTTATTGCTGGCTTTCCTAAAGTATGTTGAGGATTACGGCTGCCACCCACACCACACTCTTTAGACAGCTAGAAAGCTGTGAAAAGCCAGGAAATAGTAACTTCTGAAATCTTCCCCCACAGCCATTACTTTGTTAGCATCTTTAAACTAGAAGTCCGGTAGCAAATAGCGGTTAGGTTTAAAAATAATGTAATTAGCCCCTGCTCGCTCAGCAGTGTCCAGTTATCTTTTTCTAAACAACTGGGAGTCCCTTCTGGAAACAAATGCAGCTGCCCTTCAGTCACATTTATGGCAGTAATGTTATCACCAGCACTGTGTCTCTCAGAGAAAAACGTAATAATCTCGACAAAGATTTCCATAGCGAGAAGAGCTAGCCTGAAGATGGAGGTCCCTCACACACCGTTTCTTGCGTCTGTGCTTATACTTAATTGTATCTGGAACCTGATTTCTAGTGAATCAGTTACTAAAAGTTGGGGTACATCCATTACTTTAACAGTTGCATCACTGACAATTTTCATAACCTAGACCTAAGTTCAGCTCCGAAAACGATTTTTCAGAGTTGTCTGCCACACTTTTGATAACCTAGTACTTCGTGAACACTCCCTGGTGAGTAGATCTTCATTTTCCAGAATGGACAGCATCAGCAAACATTTAACTCTTTAGTCCTCAACATGCTATTCCTTATTTCTGTGTAAGGATCCTTGGAAGTTTTGCTCATTGTCTCCACTTAACTGGAGAGCTCCTCCGACCATTTCTTTTCCGAGTGGCACTGTTCATGGCATGCTTTGCTCCACAGACATGTCAGGGTCTCTCTGCCAGGCATTTCTCAGTACTAGGTGCTTCTCAGCACCAGGACTAAGACTACAGATTGCAGACCTCTGGTCACGTTAGAAATACACCCCCTCACATTCCTAGAAGCACGATGTGACAGTTCATCATAAGGGATACATACTATTCTCACTGTCACTGGAGCTTAAGGTATTCAGTGGTGAAAGATTGTTTTGAAGACTGAATCTGCTGACTGGAAGAGAGAAAGAACAAACAAAACTGTCTGTAAAATCTAGCATGCCCCACTCACTTCATCAAGCAAGCTCTCCTCCTGTCCTGCACAGACTCACTCCCTAATACTCTGGACACAAACCACCCTGTCCTGGATCATCCCCAGATCCTCTGGAAGGGTGGGGGTGGGGGAAAGGACGCCCTACTGCCCTCTGGAGTCTCCACCCCTCGAGTGGAGTTTTAAGTAGGAGAGGAGCTGTTCAGAGAGATCGGAGCAGAGACGCAGAAAGCACAAAACCGGACTGGTCTAGAAAGGAAATCATCAGCAAAATACGGAACAGAAAAAGCAAAAAGGTAGGTACTACTCTCCACCTGTTTCAAAAAGTGCATTTCCCGTTCTCAACATCAATAGTATTGTCATTAAATATTATTATTTAATAAATCCCACTGAAGCACCATGGTAGTTAACTAACCGAGCTATTGCCTTTCAGCTTTTGAAGAGATTCATAATGCTGGGTACAGCTCGCTTTCAGTTGTTTCAAGAAAGCCTCAGCTATTCCAGGGAAAGGTCTGACAGCCTCAGGCTCTGACCTAGCAGGGAGGAGTCTCCTGCACAAAGAACCTTATCAGAGTAACTTAAAACAAAGGACAATCTCGACAGCTATCGTGATGGTAAGGAGACCCAGAGAGCTAGCTGTTTTCCTGGGAGGAGATCAGACTATGCCTTTAACCCCAGGCTCCCAACCAGTATAATGGAGGGACAAAGAGGAGGGCGGGTCTTCAGTTCCCCCTAAACATGCTTCTTTTCAAATGTGGCCAAAACCACAGGAAATAATAATTTCCCAAAACGAAGCCAGAGTTTGAAATACCCATTTCATCTGATGCCTTCGAGGACTACAGAATCTTACTTTTTTTTTTTTTTTTTTCTCCAAAAACAGAGGTCTGTCCGTTGTTATATTTTAAAGAGAAATAGTAAGAGTCTGATATTCATCTGCTCAGTTTAGAAAAGCAATACAGAAGCACTTTCTCCAGAAGGCAAGAAAAGGCAGCAAAGATCTGCAGTCTTTCGCTTGAACTAGCAAGATAGCCATCCAGCAAGAAAACTATTAGTACTGTAGAGTCAGAATCAAACTATTCTGGAATGGACATACTAGGTTATTGGGAGGCATATAGGGGTGGCTACTTTAAATTTCTGTGAATGACTTGTTGTTCAACCTAGGTAAGATAAATCCAATTTTTAGGTCTTACTCCTCATTGGTAAGATAATACTCATACTGCTTAGAAGAGCTGTTATTAATAATAAATTATTATGTGGGATTTAAAGTATTCCTGCTGCTGATGCTTCAGCAAAGAGAGATAAATTTAGGGCATTGTATATCTTATGTCCTAATGTACCTGAAAGTGTAGAATCAAAATGTCAGAACACCACATCTAGGCTAGAGTATTCCTGATCAGAGAAGAAGCAAAGGGTGAGAGCAGAAGGCACAAACTGTTTAGGGGAGCCCTACCAGAAGGCACATTTCTTGCAGGTTTCTGCTTGGAGTCTTGTAAACATGGTATTTTTCAAACAGCCATATGGTTTCAGTTCGATAGGGCTTATCATTTGTAACATTCCAATTGACTGGCCTAAACTGTACCTTTCCCAGTATAAACATCTGGCAACATCTGTTACCAGTTTTCCATGCATAGTGGGACAGTAGCCACCAATGGATGGACCGACATCCCCCCATGGAGAGGTGGAAAAGATGGGAGAAGGGCTGCAGCATTACAAGATAAGGTAGCCTGGACAGGGGCAGAGAAGTAAGTGGAAGAAAGGATGTGGCATCCACTGCAAGACAACTTTAGGGAGACTGTCGCATTCTGCAGTATGAGCATGTGCTGTGTAAGATTAGAATCTGCTTGTATAGCAGACTATATGGAATAAACTTGATTCTAACCATAAACTTAATTAAACCATGTATATGCTCTTTAAATAGGGAGTCCTCCTTTCATGTCAGTCTCCAAGACTGAAATGCCACAGCCTAAACTATCCTGCTGTACTCCCAGTTCTGCTTGAGAGACTGGAGTATTTGTACCTTTTGCTTTTTCTTTGAACAGACCTTTAAAATGAAACCAAACCAAACAAAACACAATAAAAACCACACAAACTCTCTTCCTTTTCTTAGCCTTGAATCCCAATTTATGACTCATTCACCTGTCATACTTACCAATTTCACCAGCTGTTGTCCAGCTGCCTTCTCTGGTTTTATATAAAAAGGGTCTGAGCTCCTAATTTCTGGAAGTAGTAGTTTTCTCAAATAATTGGCGGTTAGCTTTTGACTTGCTCAGGCATCATATAATGTAGATGATAAAAAGCTGACAGTGTGGGAGACAGCCCCTGAATATTATTTCAAGAATTTGGAACTGCAGAGCAGGCCTAGAGATTGGGAATGAAGTTGTATCTTCTTGCCTGCTACTCTACTTCACTCCCAACTCTTGATTTGTATAGGAGGCATTATATTTTTAAAGGAAGAGGGAAAATGGTCCTCTGGTGCTGGACTTGTTCCAAGCAGGGGGGTTTCCTGTCTACATCCCACTTGTGATTCATCATCTCAGCCACCTAGACTGACTGCTATAGCAGTCCTGATTAGTACAGAGGTTCAAGATAAATCTGTTCACACTGGTGATTACTTATGCCTCCTTTGATTGTAAAGAAGAGCTACTATTACTGCATGCACGAGTAACTATTAGTTTTAGCATGAAAATTATGGGTTCAAATCAGAAAACCTATGATAAAGTTATCTGCCTTATTGTAAGAGTTCAGATCACATAATAATGACAACTCCAGTCCTCAAAAGCTATTACTCAACTATGAAAATCAGTAATACCTTCCCAGTTTTGAATAGATGTATTGGACCTTGCTATTTAATGCCCTGTTTCCAAGAATTCCCATAGGCACTACATTTCTAAACTTCTGACACTGTATGACTGTTTGTATCCGTCTTACTAAGTTAAATTTTGCCATGGACAACAGCCTCCCCTGCCCCTTCCCCACTGCCCCAACAGAGAGTCCTGGTGATGTACCAATAATCCTTATTTGAAATCCTCAAGTTCAGAAGCATTTCTAAACATAAAATAGAACTTTGCTAGCTACCACACATGCTGCTAAGGTCAGGCTTTACTGGAGTTCTTTTACATAGATACATTTGTCTGATCTTTTACAGTTACTACAAGGTCACCAAGATAAAAGAATGAGCAAAATCCATCTTCTCCGGGATTTTTTTCTACAGGGATTAACAGAGGAGCCAGAAACCCACAAGCAAAGTGCATTGCCTCATTGCCTTTGTAGGCAACAGACCACCTCAGAAAGCCCTTCACTACCTTTGTCACATTCAGTCTGTTTTTCTGCTATGAGGATGAGATTAGAAATGGTGCTTAGTACAGCAAGGGAAAAAACCCACATTACTTAATTTCAGCAGTAAAAATTTGTATATGGTCAAGATTACGCTGTGTTATGAGCGTGCCCCTGGCTGCTCAGAATTTTCTCCCTGCCCACCTGCTGTCCTAAACCAGTCAATGCTCACACAAGGCACTCTGCTTTGGTGAAAGAAATAATTTTTCCTCCTTTGTCAGGAAAAAAACAGGGGGAGGGGAAACCAGGGCATGAGATGGGGGCATGTCTTGCTGCAGTCAGTGGCTACAGGCATCTAAATTCACACTTCTGCCAAGAAACTTGCCTGTTCAAGGCCAGCCAAAAATAAATTTTGCTACAGTAGGAAGAAATACAGATGGATCACAGTACCCACATGTCCTTCCTATAGCTATCTGTGGCCAGGTCAGAGCAGCTGTTTCACCAGGTAGGAAATTAACCTGTGAAGAGAAAAGCAGATTTTCAAAGCAAATGAGATGAATGGAGGCAGCAATCCAGTTTCATCCTTAACCCCAGCCACACCATACCAGCTGGCGAACTCCCACAAGAGATCATTGGAGGTTCTCTCCCGAGACTACTGCTGTAAGAGACAGGCTGTAAATCAGTCTGGAGGAAGCAGAAACTCTTCATGTGGGATGGAAGAGGGCTTTGTCTGAAGTGTAAAGCTACCGAAGGGATTAGAGGGAATAAGGCATAGTTGAGACTGCACAGAAGTGACGCACAGAAAGATGCTGCAATGAATAAGTGAGAACACCAGACCAAAAGCTAGCCTGCCAGCCATTTGCTCTCCTTTTTTAGCAAAAGCATATCACAGTAGTAGAAACTAAAAGCTCAGCTGGGGAGAAGCTGTAGAAATATTTAAAATCAAAGACATAGCAGTGCTGTCCTCATCTATGATCAACTGAAGTCTCCTTGCTGATGCATACTCTACACAAAAGCCCCCACTCTCAAAAGAAGCAGTCTGTGCAGAAAATGCAAATCCTCTTTAACCACTATTATCACAGACCGACCCTTCAGCAGATTTTTGTGCCCCTGCAAGAGATATCTTATGTAGGCCTCAGTGACCTGAATCTCAATTAACGCTTTCCATTCAGCATTGCACTCCCTCATTACTCAAGTCCATCTTTCTAATAATGACATGTGATACTGTTGGTTTCCAGCAACCCTGGTAAAAAGGACTTGGAATTTACTTCTAACAGTGTTATTCCCCAGGAAACACTCTGAGTTTCTTCCAGACCTAAATGGGTGTGCTTTGGCTTGTTGGGTTTCTGAGTTTATCAAATGAAAGCACATCTGGATCCAGCCTGGCAGTTTTCCCTGTCCAGGGACACCAAGATAGCTAGGTCAGATGGCTAAGAACACAGAGTAGAAAGTGTGTTTTAACATAATTTTCATAATTTAAAACTTTTCTTTAAACTCACAACCTTGGACTCCATTCACACTCTAAAATGCCTTTGTTCTTTGTTATTTTTTCTTTTGCCTTTATAGATAACTTGAGATTTGGAGGTGATGTGGAAAATACTCAGAACAGAGGGCAAACTCCCATGTCTCCTCCTGCTGGTGGGAGCAATCATGACTGTTCAATGCCAGGTAAAAGGCTAATGCATCAAATAATGCTCTTGCCATCCTCACGCATTTTCAGCAGCTCTTCCTTCCCATTGACTCCAACTGTCTGCATCAGACAGAAAGAGAATCTGGTTATATGACTAGAAACCAGAGAAAGAAAAACCTTACAAGCTGAGATTTCCAGTAGTGTGTTATCCTGGCTGGTTTTCATTTCAGTAAGCAATTCTTCTCCAAATCTTTTTGGTCTATCTGTTCACTGTCACCTTTCACTATTAGTAAGAGTTCCACTGTGACTACCCTGTAATTTTCTTTCTATTGTCATTACCTTCATCATTACTCTCACCTACAACTGGACGTCAATGGTTGCTATGGCCCCTCACTTTAAGCCTTACATTGCACAGCTTGAGTAACCCCTACACAATTCTAAAATGTTTACTTTCTCAGAAAACTGCTATCCCAGCCTTATTCTTTCTTTTCATGTTATTTTCTGTCTTGTGGCCTGATCAAAGAAGCTTTCTAAATTGGTTTCCTCCTTAAAACTATCCAAAATATTTAATTAGCTGCAGGAGACACATCTCGCAAAGCAGACAAGCCACAAAGGTTTATGGGGAAACTGCAGGTCAATGAGCAAAAATAACTGCTCGTTCACATTTACTTCTTTGGAAATTATTTGCTTGAACCTCCTTCAAATAGCAGAAAGCTGACAAGCTTTAGTTAGCACCTGCAATGCCTCAAGAGCACACACATAATCACCTCATCCCAAATTTATGTCATTCAGATGACAATCCATCACCCAGTAATCTGTGGCAACTCAATGATGTGGCACTTTTCACTCTACTATCCTATAAGGAGGGCAGAGAGTTTCTCAGCAGCTCCCCTGATTTCCTCAAGAAGAGGGCTGGGTCTTTGGAGGCACTTGTCCTCTCAGTTTTCTTGAGAGAGCAGTTACTCACAGAATTAACCTTCTTTGCTTGCAGGGCTTACGCATGCGTTTCAAACGGGGAGCCAGATCTAGAGGTAAGCCAGGCAAAATACAACCGTGTTACCTGCAACTTTATGAACACAGGAGGGCAAGACAGATGATACTGAGGGAATGAAGCCTGAGAGCTGTTTGTCATGGTTATCTGGATGAGAGATTCAGGAGGCTAAACACCAGACCATTAATACCACCCACAACTCAAAGAAGAAAAAGAGGCCGTTCAATAGTGAACAGTACATCCAGCAACACAGCAGTGAGAGAGATGGCACAATTGTGGTCTGAGGAGGAAAAAGGGCATCCTTTTCACGGATACTTTTCTCCTGGAAAAAGGGAGTTCTTTTGCTCAGCTCAGCCAGGTCTTTTCCCTGACTCTCTAAAAGAGGATTTCCTTTCTCCAATTACAGCCATTTGCACAGACAATTCATCTGGAGAAACTTACCAGCACAGGGGAACCTGGCTAAGGCTCTCAGGGAGCAGAATAGAATACTGTAGGTGCGACAGCGGTTGGAGTCGCTGCCACACCGTGCCTGTCAGAGGTGAGTATGAAGATGAAAAAGAGAAGGAAATGGTGGGGGAATGAGAGACTGTTCATCTAATGCTACAGAAGAACTCCACTGTCAGGGAAGGCGTTACCACACAGAAAACTTGGCTTAGAATACAAATGAAAATACTAATATATACCGACTCAGGCAGGACTGAGGAAGGCTCCTAATAGCATATGTGGAGAGAATGAAGCAAAGGAAGAATGTACTCACTACACAAAAAGACTGTAAGCACATGACAATAACACGTAGCCAGGGAAAACCAGAACAGGCTAAAGGAGACCAACAGAAGAGAAAAGATTGGTATACATTGCCAGCTTCTTACTTCTGTGAAATCTAACAGTATTTCCTGGCTTTTGCTTATTCCACAGCCTGCACTAGAAATAAATGCTACAACGGCGGCCAGTGTTCACAGGCCTATTATTCCCCACAGCTCTTCATTTGCCAGTGCCACCAAGGTTTCTCTGGGAAGCAGTGTGAAATAGGCAAGTATACCATGTCAGTTACTGTGAACAATGCTACTGGTTTTAGCTATGCAGTGCAGAAAGACAGTACCCAGAAGCTGCTACTGTATGCTAGGCTCTAAGTTGCCTCTTTTTATTCTAAAGCTAATACTACAAAGAACTTTTAAGAAGGCCACCTGGGCTGTTCTCAATGTCTCTTAATAAAACTCTAAATTTTGGACCTGCAGACCTTTGTGTATACTTACAGTCTGCCTGGCAAGGCATTTTCACCAGTTTACTAGATGAGACATCTGGGAGCCAAATTTAAACGGAACAGACTGGGGAAGCAGAGTTTGGGATGTTGTCCTTATAGTAACATTTTGTTCCCTTTTGTTCAGATACTGAAATTAAGTGCTACAAAGACACTGGAGTAACATACAGGGGTACATGGAGCATGACCAAGAGCGGAACCAAATGTTTAAATTGGAATAGCAATGGCTTGATGGACCGGACATACAGCGGTCGAAGAGAGGATGCTGCTGAGCTGGGATTGGGCAATCACAACTATTGCAGGTGAGGGGCCGATGGCACACAGGTCAGAGCTACAGGAATCAGCCCATTCTAAGAGCTTGGAGCAAAGGAAAGCCTCATACCAAGCAGAGAACGTTCTGCACAGGTGCAAATACAACACAGCCCTTGAGCAGCAATTGCAACTTCTGTAGACATTTCTAAACTTCGGATCTATCTAGACTGGATGCTTATGACAGACTACAAAATGCATACATCTCTAATCCCATAGTCTTTCCCTTCTCAGTGCCTAAAACTCCCTTTGTAAGCCCATTTCCTGCAGCTCCAGATCCTGCTCGAAACTCTAAAAATATAGTGCTTCCTGCACATGAACTAAACTGCACAAGCAAGCTGTTCACTCCTACTAGCTACTGGCTGTCTCATCCTCACCTCCATGTAGGAATCCAAGTGACTTCTGATGGTTCAGTCCAGAGCAGGATTAAGTTACCAAACTAGATGGCAGACATGGGACTAGTAAGAATAGCTTTATAATAATGCATAATACCATAACTCTTTCAGAAACCCAGATGAGGATTCCAGACCTTGGTGCTATATCTATAAAGGGGGAAGGTACATCTGGGAACACTGCAGCGTGCCCTCCTGTTCAAAAGGTACATGCAGTGGGACAGGGAATGGACTTCAGAGCTTCCATGATTCACTGCATACATAAGGGTTGTCTGTTGGCTTGTACTATTTTTGTAGCCTGAAAAGTTGAGACTTACATTAAATCATGTTTAAGCTTTTCATATTTATGACACTGAGAGACCAAGATCAGTATAGCTAATATACAGATGCCTTGACAGAAATCACAGTTAGGAGCAGCTGACAGGTTCACATATGTTGGTTAACATGCAGCTTTTTTATTGAAGTTGGGAACATGAACTGCAAATCTGGAAGAGGCACAGATTACCGAGGCAGCCACAGTGTTACCAGTTCTGGAGCTACCTGTTTGAGGTGGAATTCTCGAATCCTTGTCAACAAGTTATATACTGCTTGGAGAAGAGATGCTTACCCACTGGGCCTTGGCAGTCACAATTTCTGCCGGTATGTAGTCAGTTATAGAATTTTTAAAATCCCACCAAACTTTCTTGTGGTACTTTTGAGGCAGGGCTCTAGTCTTTTACATGGGTTATTAAAACACAGGAAATACATTACTGCTGGGAATGAAGCTCACAGAGAGTAGTCATTTTATTCCACCTGACCTATCTATGCTTCTCTATCAGACTCCATAAATGCAAATTCCATGTTCCCCTAGGGCCCTCTGTATCTCTAGAAAAATCAAGAAGAGTATACTCAGGTCAGTCTGGCACCTTTAGGTCTCCCCAGACTCCCTGCAGAACTGATAATACAAATACCGTTTCTTTTTCCTGTGTTGCAGGAATCCTGACAATGACAGCAAGCCCTGGTGCCATGTACTGAAAGGAAATCAGCTCACATGGGAGTACTGCAATGTACCTACTTGCTGTAAGGATCCTAGCACTCCTGATTCTTCTCTTTCTTTGAGGCATTACTCTTCTGCATGTCATTTGTGTTAAACGCAAGCCTCTTACAGTAAAATAAGAGCTGGGGGGAAAGCAGCTTTTTGGAGTGGAAAAAGGTTCTGTGGCTCCGTTCTCAGAGAAATGCCCTTTTCTCTGCCAGAAGGGAAGACTGCAGAAATGGAGCACAGAAAAGGCAGGGTTTCCTCACTGTATTTTTCAAATCAGAATACAAGTTTCCTAGGAAACAGGAATGAGTCAGATACTAAACAGTTTATGCCAGGCTGCCTCAGCACATACTGACGACTAACAGGCTCTTAACCCAAACTCATAGTAAGAGTGCCTGAACAGAAAGTTTATTTCTGGGTTTGTCATCCACAGCCACCTGTGGCTTACGGCAGCAAAGAGTACGCCAGTACAGGATTAAAGGTGGCTCCTATGCAGACATTGCAGCTCACCCATGGCAAGCTGCCATCTTTGTGAAGTATCGACGAGCACCAGGAGAGCACTTCCTCTGTGGAGGAATTCTGATCAGTTCCTGCTGGGTTTTGTCAGCTGCTCACTGTTTTGAGGAAGGGTAAGTTGAGGGTTCAGTACTCTCTGGGGGAAATCAATCTGAAAAATGGAAGCATCCAGTATAGCCTTACTGGAATGGTAAAAGACTTGGAAAAAAGCGCTTTATCCCAGAAGTAATTCTACACTACACTAAAGATTATTGAGTTAATTGTGCTGAGCATTACAGACAGGCTTTCATTGGGTGAACTAGCAGCATGGCATTGAGGTACCGCAGCAGAATATGAAATAGCTGAAGAACAAGTTGTCAATACACATGCAGAGCTATCTGAAACTTAAGAACAGCAAGGGGCTCGCAGAAGAGCTTTGCCATGATGGCTGTAAGCAATTAGCACAAAAACAAAGGCAAATAGGACACTTGAGGTCAAACTGCCTGGGTAATGAAGTAATAATAGTGCTAAGAAAAGCAGAAGCTCCAACAGCACATCTTCAAGGGAAGGGATCCAATCCAGTTAACACAGGAAGTAAGACAGACTCTTGTTCTTCAGCTTTAGTACAAATCAGCTGAAGATTGTGCTGGGTAGGACTTCCCGTGCAACTCCCGAGGAAAATGAACAGACATTTCAAGTGAAGCATTACACTGTGCATCAAAGATTTGACTCAGAAAATTTCAACAATGATATTGGTAAGAACATTTCTGACCTTGTGACTGGAAAGTTCACGGTTGGCTCGAGTTTGCGATTAATGAAGTGGGGATTTTTTTCCCTATTCAGCTCTGTTGCAGTTGAACTCAGATGCAGAAGACTGTGCTACTGAAACAGACACTGTCCGTGCTGCCTGCCTCCCAACACCAGAACTGCAGCTGCCTGACTGGACTGAATGTGAGATCTCTGGTTATGGCAGAAGTGAAGAATGTAAGTAGAGATAACATGTCTACATGTAAGTAGAAGATACTATGTCCAAAGGTTGGGTCCCCTGCCCTCAAAGAATTCAAGCCTTTAGGATCGCTTAATGTGTAACCTCCTGAATTATTATATGGGCTTATATCAGCACTACAAAACATGTGTAAGTGGGAGATACATGAAATCAATTTTTGCTGTAAGTTATTTCATTGATCTGAGTTCTGTCAGCTGCATGGGCTAGTGGAGTATTCCTTGATACTCTCCAACAGCAGAAATGCAAAAAAAAGCACAATGGATAAGGCAGGACAGAAAGTTTGTAATCAGGGCTGCCACATTTCTGTTGTGCTGAGTACATTTAGATATCATCATTCTGACAGAAATCCATTTCTATCACGATTTAATATACAGTTGCAGCTAGTTGTATTATTCTGAAAAACACATTGGCTGTGCAGTGATTAGGAAAAAAAAAAAAAAAAGCTAAAGAAATAACAATCCCAGATACATATTAAAAGGCTGGCTAAATGGTTTTTAGCGTGAGCTGCAATAAAACAGCAGGAATAAAACCTGTCCAAAAGGTATACCCAGGCTGACCTATATTTAAAAGAAACCCCAACAGCTCTTATTTTACTCACACTTTCTACTAATTTCTTTCTATTCTCTAACTTGTAAACTCTTTGAGACAGAGACTGTGAAGCATCCATCAAAACAAGACCTAATCATGGTTTTGGAACAGACTTGAAGATTTAACATATAAGTGTGGCATAAAGTATTTTCAGAGTGTTTTTAAAGCTAGTCCTTATCACTGCTTACAGGGAGTACAGGATAAACTGAGAGGGAAAGTATGCTGCAGCTATAATTCAAAACTAGACTGAAAAACAAAAATCGTGCCAACTTCCAGCTTTGTGCAAGTTGCAGCTATGCAGGAGAATAAAACCAACACCCAAAACAAACAAAAAAATCCCTTCCATTCCAACATAACAAGAACGTACATTCCTATCCTGTTACTCAGTATTGCGTACACAAGGCATCTGATTTTTGTTAGCATCAAGTCTAATACTAAAAAAGATCCTGTTTCATAGACTTTGTGATTTTCGTAAGCACTTCCTGTGACTTCATTTTGATTGATGTAACTATGCAAAGACAACTTATCCATCCAAGAAACCCAGCAGTCCTTATTTTGGGGCCTACAAAAACCTTTAGCTTTTAGCTTGTTAAAGAAGGAATATTCTCTCTCAACTAGACATGAGCTGTTCTCACTAACAAAGCAGAAGCCCCAAGAATTAAAAAAAAGACCCTTTGGCAAGGAAATATTAGTTTAGCCATCCCTCACCCCCAGTTACTTCTGTTTACTCTCCCCTAAACTACAGAAACTGAACTGCAGGTTTTTTAAAAAAAAAATATATACACATATGACATATAATGTATTTATATAGTATTTTTTCTTCCAGTCTCTCCATTCTATTCAGAGCACCTGAAGGAAGGTCATGTCAGACTGTTTCCAGCCAGTCGGTGCACAACACAGCATCTAGAAAACAGGACAGTTACAGACAATATGTTATGTGCAGGAGACACAAGGCACCTTGATGATGCCTGCAAGGTAAACCCCAAGTCTGTTCCTCTTTTCTTTTTAGGTCTGTCCTTGATAGTCTGAGCTAACCAAACAAAAAGCTTCAGAAAATACTTTAAAGTTCTGCATTTGGCTACGTAGAAGTTCTAGTAGACTTCTGTTGAACAGAACTGCTGGCTCCTCCTTTTTTCTCATAGCTGGGAAATCAGGCCACACTTAACTAAGCAAACCAGAACAATACAGACTGAAAATCCCAAATATAGGAAATACCACAAAACTGAGAGGAAACCCCACCTCTGCAGCATTTCCTAATATTTTCTCTTATGTGAGCATGCAAAACACTCAGCAGGAGGTTCTGTAACAGGAAGGGGGTGCTGCTCTACTGAAAAGTAGAGAAAAGAATTAAGGGGCAAAAGACAGTGGAGAACAAGCCTCTGTAGCATGACAAGGGCACACATTCAATCCACATCTTTCCATTTAAACAGCTCTAATAATTTTGCTTTACTGTTACACACAGCAGTATAAATCGCCCTCAATCTTTATATCTTGGATAAGAGCATTCCTCTTTTTGTTCTTATCAACATCTCACCTACAGTTCACAAATGAGTGCCATACAAAGTTAGAACACCCTAGCGTTAGATTTTTTGGGGTCTCTCCAAGAGGAACATCAAGGGATTCTGGAACATGGAAGCGGCTTATGTGAAAGCGCCGTTACTAAGAGTTCTTGATTTGCAAGCATACTACATAGGATATTTCCGTAGACACTAGTGCACAACTAAAGCCAGTGTGGGGGGGAAAACAGCACAAAAACAAACAAACAAGGAGATTGTTAACTGCTGCTTCTCTGTAGGGTGACTCTGGAGGGCCCCTGGTCTGCATGAAGGATGATCGTATGTATCTAATTGGAATCATCAGCTGGGGAGTAGGCTGTGGCCGCAAAGACATGCCTGGCGTTTATACAAATGTGAATCGTTATCTTGACTGGATTCAGGACAACATGACACCCTGAGAAAGCAAAATGAACTATCCACAATTTGTGGCCCTCACAGCTTCCTTCTGGGTGCTTTAAGGCTGCTGACCGGGCGTCCTGTTTGTCCAGATGCTTACAGTACAGGAGGAAAACAAACCGCAAGTGCGGGAAGCGTACATTTGCAAATTACTCTCCTTATTACAGGTTGTCAGAAGGTAACACTTCTTTTCCTCCACATCCCCAAGCTTTCTTCTTGCATCAAATCACTCGAGTACAATTAAAAATAAACTTTGGCCCAAGAGAATAAACTGAGAGAACATCATGCATGCCATGAACAGCTGTGTTGTTTTAGGAACGGGCATGAACTGAAGGCAGAAGGGACAGATTTAATTTCCTGAAAACTTCATCTCCCTCCTTCTTTGACTGTAAATTTAAACAACGTTCCCATTAATCTCTGTCCTTTTTAAGATAACATTTTATCTTTGTTATTTAAGCTGGTTCACCTTGACTCCAGTAGAAAGAGCAAAGCTGTAGGCATGGGCTGCTTATTTCTGTATCAATATACTACTAGCTTTTTCAGTTTGAAACTGATTCATTAACAGAGTCTGAGCTTAAACTCTCTGAGGAAATCCAGGATGGCACGCTTGTTACGACATTCTATTCTTCCACTTTTCCTCCTGGTAGGAACTTAAATATTTAAATAAATATGGAATAGTTGAAAATCTCAACACCAGCCGTATCTACCACAGAATCAACATGTTACTTTTTGTCTATTAAATTTCTGTGCATTATCATTTGATATGAAAGCAAAAGCTCTCTCTTTAGTGCGGGAGGGCAGAAGAGAGGACAAGTGCAATGGTAACAGTTTTAGGTGCTTACTAGATTTACATGCACAAGTAAAGATCAAGTCAATTGTCACATGGCTACATTTGTCCTTTAACAAAAGTCAGGACAGGTATAACCACATCATCGTGAACTAGAATCTCAGTAGTCAAGCATTACTTGCTTGCATTGCAGTTGCCATGTGACACTGAGCAGTATCTATGTATGTCCTAAGAAATTAAGTCTCTGAGAGATTCTTGTCCAGCTGTTTTATAAAGCAAGGGAGAGCAGGTGTGACTACTGTTTCACGGAAAAAATGTAAATTATATTGGGGCTACAAAAAGAGTTTAGCTTTAGTATCTATCAGGCATTGTAGCTAGAAAACTAGTCTGTTTTATGTGGGGAATTCAAAACACTGTAACTCAAAATGTTTACTCTCACAGTTGTAAGGAGCTCTCTGATGATCTACTAGCACAGGCTCTAGTCAAATAGAGAAGTTTATACAATAAGTAAGTACAGAAGAGAGATTTGGTAAGGATGCCTATTACTTTCTCAGGTGGGTTTTGTAAATGGCAACTTGGTCCATGTCTTTCTAGCTACCAGCTTCGAAACTGACCTCAAGGAGATCTCTAATGTCCTCAGATAAATGGTAGTGTTAAGTCCAGTTAGCTTCAGCAATGAGTCCCATATTCCAACCAATGGAAGGGGAAAAAAAAACCCCAAGATGTTTATTAAAAGAGAGTTCAATTTTTTGGTGTGATTTGTTGTTGTTAATTGTATTTTATGAAGTATTAACCTTGAGAAAAAGACAAGTTAACTTCCATTCCTCTCTCCTAAACCCATTTCCAAGTGCTACTGTGCCTCACTATCCTGACATTCACAAGACTGCCAAATATTTGCAGCCTGTAAAACACCCAAACCCGATCCTGTAGCACAGGTAAGCATCCTCAGGAATGCAATTTTTGTTCCACAGTTCAGTCTATAAAATACATTATTTGCACTTGATGTGATCTAACAGCCGCCAGTAAAATGTAACTGAACCACACCTGATACTGATCTTTTAGAAAAATGCATCCTAAAAAAATGTAAGTTGCAGAGAACAGTTTTACATTGCAGCCGTTTCCAGCTCCTTGAAAATACCCTTACATGAAATATCTAAGGTGACAAGAGAGCCACACAAGCCTTAGCTGCCATTTCTCCACTGGTTGCTTCCTTCCATCCTGGTCTGTCTCCTGTGACATCTTCTCTGAAGCTGACTTAAACAAGGGTCCAGAATCACTTCCAAGGTTTTTCTAAATGCTTTTTTATCCCTGATTTTGTAATAGATGCTTAATCTGGGAGATTTATCAAATCCCAGTCCAGCGACCAGAACTTTTTTTTTCCAGCCTTGCTTTAACTTCTTGCATTGTATGTCTCAGAAGTTGCTGCCAGCTAGCTCAGTGCATTTAACTGTGTTTCTCTGTCTTGTTTACCCATTACATCCCTCCCTGATAAAAATCCCTGGGAATGGTTTCCATCTCTACATCAGCTTTTCCTCTTCATATCCTGGTTTTTTCCCTACTTGTCCTCTCCCAGCACACAGTAGCACAGCACCATCTTGAAACAAGGTCTAAGACAATAATGACTGCAATCTGCCTGCCTCACTTTTCTTCTCACTTTGCAGTTGATATTGTCATATTCAAGTTCTTTCAGAACCTGAGTCAACATCAGCATTTATTGTAACTGAAGTACGCAGCTACACCTCACACTTTTCCCAAACAGTCCTTATATCCTCATCTACGAAGTTCTCTCACTGATGTTGTTTTCCTGCTTCCCCCTTCTGCCCTGCTTCATCCTTCATTCCATAGGAACTTGCAGCCATCTCAGACTGATATAGAAAGCTTGTTGTAAGGGCTAGACACCCTTATGCATATAAGAAGCCTTTGAAGATCTCGAGTAACATGAATCACTTTAGCAGGAAAGAAAAGATACTTTAAAAAAACAAAGCTACAAAGCCAAAGGACACTATCGGTACTTGAGGAGCTGGATGGTGAAGTTATTTAATTGTCTTCATAATTAAAGCACAGCCCTTAGCCTGCTACCTAGTAAACAAAAATGGTTTGGTTGCATTCCTAGACAGTTTCACTGAGCTTCTAGAAAGAGCTCAGCACTCCTTTTGGGAAACACTAAGAAAAATTAACAAGAAAGTAATTAATTAGCTCTTTAGACAGTGACTTAGTCCCAAGCTTACAATCCCAATTGCATAAAGACATTTATGTCCCTAAGGCATCCACAATCCAACTGGCATAATTTACTGTCCTTCTCAAATGTCATCTGTGTTTCACGTAAAGCCCACACAAACCACTCTGAAATGACACAGATGACATGTAAAAATGAATTTTATTGATGCCCTTGCCCAAGGTTATATTTGCACTGAACATGCTCAGCAGTAAGGCCACCTGCTATGGCATTCATCAGTTGCACTGGAACTTGCAATTCCACACGCAAGATGCCACTCACCCACTGCAAGTATCCATCACATGCAAACCAGAAAGTATGTTATCCTTTGCTTAGGGTCAGCTTGTTCTGTTCACAAGTATGAACTGTACGTGCTGGACTCCACAGCCACCTGACCGATGCTGTAGTCGCAGCTACAGCAGCTTAGGGACAAGTTCTGTTACCACAGAGAAAGACATTGGCATCTAGTGGCCAAAGAGCATATTACAGACAATACAGAACAGTGCAAATGCCTCTCATTTCATATTTATGCTGTACAGAGAGATGCAGCACAGACTGGAACGGGCAGATGCAGCAACAGGTCCTGCAGAAGAGATGGTCCCAGTGAAAAATCCAGCGTAGGCTTGAATCCACCTGCACAGCAGCTGATTGGTACAGAAACTAGAATGAGGTAGGACAGCCAGAAACACTACAAAGGTACCAGCACACAATTATCTCAAAGACAGACATCAGTGAGCAGGAGAACAGCAGTATCACCTTCATTTGTAATAGGCAGGCAGAGACAAAAGGAGGTTCCAACAAGTTAGTAGCATAGCAATCATCTTCATTTAGCCACAGCTTCAGTTTCCATCAGAGTGCTAGGTCTCCACAAAAAAAAAAAAAAAAAAAAAAAATCAAAAATCTGCCTCTGTCTCTTCCCTGCCTCACCAAAGAAGCTAGCAGAATCCCTACCTTCAATTACTGATGAAATAAGAGAAGCAGAATTACTTTCAGATATCACCACCCATCAGTTACAAGGTCACATATGCTACAGTCAGCCCTTCATAGGAACCCACACAAAGATTTGGATGGGTTTCCAGTCTACCTCCAGAGATTCAAGATACCTGATGACCAAGACGGCTTATGAAATATCTGAAAAAGGCATCCCTTTCTTCCCTTCCTCCCTCTGTGGCAGCGTCCCCAATCTCAGGGTTCTTAACTTCCCCTTCTGGGTGGGACAATCTACCCTTCCACTTCTTCCAGTCCCTTTGAGGCAGAATGGCTAGATGATCTCTCTGCTGCCAGGAACTATAGAGTTCTCCGCCCTAACGCCCAATGATGGAGAAGGGCAAAAGCCAGACAATCACACTGGAGTTGAAGTTTGTGGAAATTCAGCTTTGTATCATCTACAAAGGGATAAAAGTCAACTGAAATATAAGGAAGAGGATTTAGAAAAGGCAATAAATCCCTAGAATTTCCTTTAACACAGCAAAATGAAGGTGATACAAGCTTACACAGCTCACTTACTAATCCCAAGGGACCTGAACTCCTCTCCCACCTACCATTGTTCCAAATACTTCAGACTCAGCTAGGGATGAGATGGTTTCAGGTCAACCTTACTTTTCCCTGCTCCCCAGCACCCTAAGCACTGGCTCTCCTGCTCATGCTACTACAGGCAAGGGAGCAATCCTAAACAGATGGATAGGGTAAGAGGCTGCATCCAACAGCCATGGACAGAAGAAACAGGAAAGTGTTCTTCCTCACTATGAGGATCCTCTAGGTTCGGACTTGGAACTTGCCAGCCTTAGTCATGTATTTTATCCCCTTGAAGGGCTTGTACTTCTCCCCATACATGTCCAAGCGATTCACCTTCAGTCCTAAAGGCAAACAAACACAGCGTAAGACTGACTGTTCTGACAAACAGACGGGTCTTAAGGATAAAGAAACAGAAGATTATCCCAGAAGTGCAGAAAGTATAGGGAAAGTTTTAGCAAGCAGTAAGAATGGAAAAAAACTGACAATGGATATTTGTCAGAATCATTCTGTACAAACACATCCATCCCCTAAAATTCTTTAAGTCTGTAAGCACAACATGCAAGGAAATGTAGATAGGCTGTTTCACAGAGCATGAGAGAGAACAAATCCATGTATCTGTAGTCAAAGCACACTATTTTTTTTTTTACTTAAGAACATGTTTCAGATAGAATGTAAAATTCAGAAGGCCTGCAGAGTCACTTCAGCTACATACAGAGTGAGCACTGACACAGCAAAGAATATTCAGCTTCTTTACCTGATAGTCACCTACCAGATATAGCCAGCTGCTGAATTTTAAACTGCAGGTTAATGGTGGGGTTTTCATCTGGTTTTGAAGTCCCAGCTTGCAGGGTCATGCTCCCCTTCAGGCTTGGCAGCTTCTGGGGGTTTATCTTCCCCACATCCCATGACAGCAGCTTTAAGAAACAGAAAATGCAGTAGTGAAAAAGAAATGTTCTAACACCCTCTAAACAAGAGTCCGCTTCCAATGACAGCTTTTTATGTTTCTTTACGGAAAAGGTCTTTGTCTCAGTAACTCATATTGGACAGACACAGCACAGGCTTAAGAAGCAGCTGCCTCAGACCTCTGTTCTCCCTCTCTCTTTCCCTGAGGTTCCCCAAAAGCCTACCATGAATGGTATTTCAACTACTTGTGCTGCAGGCCCCATTTCCTATGTGTAACAGTGACAAAAATAATGCAGAATTGCCTCCTTTCCAAGTACCCGAAGCAGTGTTGCTTGAGGCTCTACTGTGGGTAAATCATCAAATTTAAGTTTACAATTTAAAAAAAAAAAAAAAAAAGAAGAAAATAACTTGGGCTGGGGGAGAAGGAATCGAACAACAAAACCAAAACACCCCAAATAAAATCAAAACCCACTAACCAACGCAAATCCTCAGTGTATGCAAAGGACCAAGTCTAACGTGCAGTACTAGACATGACAACTAGATACACAGAAGTTTGTAAAGCATCCACCAGATTAACACCTCATCACACATTACCAGTTCTTGGATTTTCTGCATGCACCAAGCAACTAGAACTACAATCTACTCTGACACTGAGCTATTTGTTGTGAAGATTAAGACAACTAGGATGCAATAGTCCAGAAAAAGTTCTCACTCCAAGAAAAGATACTGCCTTCAGAAAAACACTGGTCAAGGAAATGGTCATGTAAGCACAAACAGCTCAACCTTCATTTGCTGAAAGGTAGAAACTTTCATTTGCTGAAAGGAAAAAAAAAAAAATTCTCTCTTTCCTCTCACCTTTGTAACTGGATCGAAGATATGTGTTCCCTGAGAGGGTGTGAGGGTCATATTTAAGACACCTTTTGGCATCTGGCTAGTGACCATCACTCCCTCTACCGTCTTCCCCATAGTCTGCTTCGGCCCCACTGTGATCTCAAAACGTCCCAATGAGCTGCTGTCACGGAAACTGATGTTGTGTTTAACGTAGACAGGAATTGCCACAAGGCTAGAATGAAGACATGAACAGAAAGTCCTTGTCAATCTCTTGCCTTCATCTTTGCTTTTCCTGATGCAGTTCTTGCCTTCTACACTGAGAACACTGGAAATCAATCTCCTTAAAAGAGAAGGAAATCCTACACTTGCTTGTTTGATTTAAGAGCAAAGTCAGAATCCTGTTCTCAAGTCTTAATTACACTTCTTTTATTAATCAAGCTTGGTGTATCCTAGTTTTCTACCTCTCTACAGGACAGGTAATTATATCCAGTATAACAGAAGACTTGAGCAAAGGATGAGGAATGTACTTGCATTTCACAACCAAGCCGGCAAATAGTTCCAGGCAGTGCAGTGGCACTTGAAATTCATGCTTGTGCTTTTGATTGGATTTCCCACTCCTTTTCACCTACCTCAGATAAGGCTGACAAAATCTAACAAAATGCTTTAACATCTGTAACCCCCATTAGTAGTTGGTAACCTGATTCTAGAAAAGAGCACAAGAAGTGGACAAGAACTTGTAGTTCTATTAAGAGAAATGTCAAAAAACCAAGGTTATCAAACTATCTTGCTTTATTCTAAAAGTTTTTTATAAATACAGGAAATCAACAGCTTGATTACTCCATACTGCCTAATTCTTTCCCTCTCTAGTTTATTCATCTGCTACTGGTCTTTGAAAAATGCTGCTGACCAAAAAGAAATGACAGAATCACTGCTCCAAATAAGGAGAAAACGTGTTTTAAAAAAAGGAAGAGTGTAAGTCACCATGCATCTCTACTTCTTTTGGCATAACATGACACCTGATCTTTAAAAGCAATTCCCTTTTTTTTACCTTCCCTACTAGCCAGGAAGGTCCAAATTTTGTAATTCACAGCACTACATTAATCACCTACTTCTGAGCACTGACATGATAGGAGAGCAAGCGAAAATTTCCATCAGGTGGAATGAAGGAGAGTATTCTTTCTGACTCCCAGCGCTTAAAACGCACACATGGATGAAAGCTGACATCATCCAATAACCGAGGGTTCTGAAATAAAGTCACAAGGTTAGTGAAGGCAGTACTACTTAAAATAACCTCTTCTCAATCTTCTACCCATGAAGGGCTTAACATTCTGTCCACTTGAATGTATCTACATTCAGACATGTTAAACTGGTGTTACATCTGTGCGACAGCAGTACTCAATAACCTCTACCCTATTTTAGAAAATCTAATCATGTCAAATAATTACATTGATGCATACTCACAAAAAAGACGGCCCTTTAGGACACCTGCCTAAAGCACCACTGTATCTCAGAAACTTGGTCACAGCACACACTAACAGTACTTTTAACAAAGAATCTGAAAATAAAACCTTTAGGCTCGAAGTTGCTGAAGTTCACTATGAGTTTCCATTGTCAATTCTTTCCCTTTTTGTTTGGCATATCCAGATTCTGTTCTACTCTAATCCATCAGCGTGAGACTATCCTAGTAGCAGGGCTGAAGTAAAGATACTTAAGTAAAGATAATCCTTGAGCTTTACCATAAAGGAGAGGGTAAGGTCTGGCATCCCAGTCAGCTTGACACAAGCATCAATCACCCCTTGGATTTCAGCAGTAATCGTAGAACCTGCAAAAATAAACACAGGAGGTTATGTGAACCTGATCAAAAAAATCCCAGTGTGGAAAAGCTATCAATGGGGAGGAAGGAAATTTTTCTATCTTTATGAAACGTCATGGCTCATTATGTTGCCCCCTCAACATTTTTCTCATTCTCAACAACTTCTAGAGAAGATGCATACAAATAAGAACCACTGACACCAGTAATGTCCATTCTAATGGCAAATGACAATAGCTCCCAACTCTTACAAGACTAAGATATACAAAACCTAAGGAGATAGTGCTATGAACAATTTTCACTCACCTGCTATCTTCCCAATACAGAATTGCTTACAAGACCTCAGAAGCAAGGACAAGTTAAAACCTCGGTACCTCTCTAATACTGAGCAATAGCACTTACAAGATGGCAACATTCCAGGGTAAGAATAGAGTCCCACACTTAGATGAGGGAGCTCTTTGAAAACCTAAATCTCTCCTCAGGCACTATCAGGACAAGTTACCCTCACCTTAACCAGAAGCAACTTCCATACCTGATTTGTCAATGATTGCATCTATCTCCTCAATCACATCAAAATACGCCTCATTGTTGGTATATTTTACACCAGTACGTCTCCAAGGCACCACTGACAGCTGTCCGGTAGGAAGCTGGTCACCCACATTAGTGCTTCCTGGAAAAAGAAAGGCAATCACAACAACCACAAAAGTCATACATTGCTCCAGAACAAGTCCTTGGCCTCATATAACATAATGTTAATTAATCCCTGAGAATGTCTATCTCTTTGTAGGAGAGCAAGTACTCTTCCAGACTCGTTGTCTGTATTCTACAATTTACATCTCTCTCATATCCTACTCTAAAACATACCACAATAAGGCATAGGGAAGAGGGAAGTGTAGCTAAAAAAAAAAAAAAAAACAAAAAACCAGCCCAACAAAAAACCCACACCAAACTAACTCATCCAGGAAGTCATGTCACGGCTGTAACTGGAAATGTAATCTGTCTGTTTTGGTTTAAAAAAAAAAAAGTGCAGCTGATACTGGAACTGGAAGGAACCTCAAAGCAAAGCACTAACACAGGTCTCCCTAAATACACTTCTGCTGGGGTCTAGAATGGTATGGGACAGCACAAATTTTCTTCACCCATGTCCTCATTTACTTATGCAGGAATATTGTCACATGGCCTCCCCAGCTAATCTACTTTTTATTTCCCTGTACCTGTGATGGTGTTAACAACTGTTCGCAGGATAGTGGGAGGTTTTATCAGTTCCTTAAGAATATTTGACTCTGTTGCCAATGGAAAGCCATTGTCCAGCATCTCCTCCAGCACCTCATAAACCACCACAACATTGTCCTTGATCATCACCTCTGAACAGACGCCGAAATAATCCTGTGCAAAAGAAATAATTACTCAACAGTCTGTGAAAAAAAGTCTGAGTGATTATTCAGCTCAGTATCCTCCCATACAGAAATAAATTAAGCCTATTCTTGGAGGAGGTGAAACAACACTGAACCTCAGTACAAGCACATTGAACAGACTGACCACTCCAACTGACATGCACAACTCTCAGCATCTCTCTGCCACTGCCCCAACAAGCTGGCAAATCACCACAACATCATATGCTCTTATTTCCTTTCTATATAACAAGATTCCCTTTGATAGTCAAGAGATTTTTTTTTTAATTAGCACTCGAAAATGGCTCAATTGCAACCGATTAAGCAGCAATATTAATAAAAAAAACCTACTTCCAGGGGCCACTACTGACTTGTGTGCAGTGATACCTTTCACTAGATCCCAGTATTATACATCCTTCCTCAGCTGCCTTAGTCTTCACCTACAGTACTCTCAATATTTTAACTGTGCAGCACTGCTATTTAAGGAATTCAACCTCTCCTCATCAAAGATTTTAATTTACTTTCACTATAATACTTGCATACACATAGAAAATAATAAAATTATCAACTTCAGTTCTGTAAATATTTTTCTTGGAATTTATTTTGATATAGGGGAAACATGGCTTCAAACTCTCTGCATATTCTGCGTAAGTCCAGGTTTGCTTTATAGCAAACCACTTCTGAAGTCTGTCTAACACACTACGTGTGGGTTTTTTCATTCTGCTACCCCTTGGGGTGTACAGACTGCTTACACATCCCAAGATGTATTAGACTAATAACAGAAGCTCAGTACTCTGAAAAGTCTGAAAAATAATTCTATGCATGTAACAAACCCTCCTTCCTCATAATTTAAGAGGTGTATAAAGCAGAACCTTAGAACATGAATCATAAAAGATCCACAGACCAGTTTATTCCCCAGCGTGATTCTTCTACTGTTTCTTCAGCTCCTACTCCAAATCAATAAGGAGCGATATTAAAGTTTGCAGTAAATATATACCAAATCAAATTGTAAATCTGTAATGCAATGTAGGTATAGAAAAATAAGATATTTCAAGATTCAGCATATGTTATAGGAAGCAGTCCCACGAATTCAGCAATTTTGAAAATTTAACATATAATTTACAGTTTTATTCTATGGGAACTTCGTGCATCTTTCTGGAGAGCGAGCACACACAGACACAAACCTGAGCTTCTGGTTACTTACAGCAATTAAAGAGATCAGGCATTCTGCATAAAGCATGAGTATACATGAACTGTGACGCTAGAGAACTCCTAGTCCTACACTACAAGCACTATTTCAGATACACCAGATTTTAACATACAGCCAAACCAGTTACAACACACTCACGCCTTGCCCCCTCAGAAAAAACAAGACCTAGGCGACTGACATAGTACATTTTTGGCCTGAACAGCCAATCTGCTCCCTGAACTCAGTGAAACACAACAGCCTACACTCACATTCTGATTGGCACCTGGAAGCAAAAGCTCACATGATGCTTGCTTGACCAAGCATCCACATTTCCTGTATTCTGGTAGGATGCTGGTCACAAGACATTTCAAATCCTTTCACTACACGATCCTGTTGCCGGCAAGCAGAGACGGACACCTTCACTATTCCCCTAAACCGAGTGGCAGTCACGTCAGCCATAGCACAGAGGGAATATGGCTGCTCTGGGGCATCTCCTGTGACGCTCCTTTAGGAAGCAAACACGTTTCCAAGGAATTTCACTAGATGTAAACCCATAGATAGGGTGCCACTAATCGACTAAAGCACATGGCAATGAATCGCAAAAACTCCCTGTGAGAACGGTTTGGTCTTAGTTCACAGCTCCTTGAACAGACAAGGCTACAAAACAGAAACATGCATCTCGATTGCTGAAAGGTCCTTCCTGTGAGTACAGGCCGATCCTGAACCCATCGTCATCCCAGGCAACACACTCCTCATCACCGCAAGCCCTCAGACCTGCTCCAGATCCTCACAGGTGCAGGGTAAGGATTAACAGATAGGAAAAAGAGAAAACTAATTGCTGTTAACTCGAAGGTCTCCCTTTTCTCCCCCCCTCGCCCCCGTTCTCCCTCACTACACGGCAGTGACCCGGGTTCCTCTTCCAAGCTCCTCGGCACACGGCAGCTCCCAGAGCCGCTCCGCGCCACGCAAGCTGTACCTGGAAGGTATCGACGACGCGGTGCAGGAACTCGATGACGAAAAGAGGTGGCACCTCGCTCTGGATAACGGCCACGAAGAAAATCTTGTGGCGGTAGACGCTAAGGAGGTAGTGGTGCGGCGTGGGGATCACCGGCGGCACATTCTCCGCCTCCGAGGCCCTCTCCTGCGCCTCGAAAAAGTAGTCACAGACGGAGCGGCTGACAACGCTCTTCCAGTGCTTCTCCAGGAAGATATCCCCCGAGGCGTTGATGAGGAACAGGCTGTGGATCATGGCTGCAGCGGGCGTGCCCCAGGACAGCCCCGGCCGGCAGCCGCCTCCGAGCGCCTCCGCCGCCCCGCAGGCCCCGCCCCTTCCCGCCCGCGTCCTTGCAGCCACAAACTCCGCCCCCGGGCGCGCAGATTGGCCCGCGAGAAACGCCCCCTGACCTGTGCGGGCGCGGCCTAGCAGCGAGCGCTCTGATTGGGTGACCCGCCAACAGCCACGGCCGATAGGCCGAGGAGAGGCGTGCGGGCCGTGACGCCACGGGACGCCACGCGCAGCTCCCACCGGCCCGGCCCCGGCCCCGGCGGCGAGCCCGGCAGGGGGCGCCGCAGAGCCGGGGCTCGTCCCTGCTCCCCTCCGTCCGGCCTCGCGCGTGGAGGCTGCTGCTGCACGGCCCCTTCTCCCCTCTCGAAGGTTTTCCCGACGGGGTGCTCAGAACTGAGCTCCACACGAGACAGAACAGAGCCCGAGGCCTTAAAAACGATGCCTGCTTCTATTTTTTTTTCCAAGGGTACCCTTCTTGAGGGTAGACCTCTCGGTATAGTCTATAGAATGAAGTAACCCCATTGCTGCCCTGGGGAGCAGCCAGTCGGATGTTTTCCAATGTATTATTTTGCCGATTTGTTCACTACAGAGTAATAACACTACTGAAAGCACGATCCAGCTGGCAGGAAAGTGACAATTGTCATGCAAAATGTATCTAAACTCCATGCCAAGCAATTCCTTTGCATAATCAGAACAGGTGTTTCACATTCATATAGCAGGTATCTGGACTTCTGAGTCAGGCAGAATAATTTTCCAATTTTACTACTCTGCCGGGAACAAACAAATAACAACGAAAATACGTCTTTTTCATGCCATTAAATAAGCTGTCTAAGTGCATGACCTCTATTACGTGGAAGGAAGGCAACTGCCTACTCGTTAGCACTGCTGCACGAGCACTGAAAGATGAGGGTCTGAGTCTTCACACCTGACTATGCTTCATGACTGTGGGCAAATCTTTTAAGCAGTGGTATCACTTAACTCTGGATGAGGAGTAAGCTGAATGGACTCATGTCAGAACTCAAAAAACTGCCCAGTTCAAATGTATATTAGATCTTATTTTCTATGAGTATGGTGTAGATATTATCCCCAAGAAATGGGGCAGAGGTCAGTTTATTTACCCTGACATTAACTTTTAGTACTACTGTATGCAGTACATCCTTATTTATGCAGACATCCTTATTTAAAGCATTACATAAATCAACATGCACTAGGTAAGCTTTTTGCTATAGCAGAAAATAAGGAGAAATGACCTAAATATTAGTTTTTCTTTTACAGTCATGATTTATATCAAATGCATTCTTAAACATCAAACAATGTTTTTTAAATGTCTAATTCAAATTACCATAATGAATTGCACATTTGAGAGCAACAATGGGGTTATAATGTCATTTAATTACAGCAGTTCTAAATTTAAAATAATTATTATTTTAATATAATCACTTTACTTTTAACACAAAGGTATTGTAAAGATTATTTTATCAGTCTGTGAGGCTCTTGGAGGCTGTCTTAATGGGAGTCATACAGGTATTAGACAGAAAGCAGCAGCATATAGTTAAACTGACCAACAACATAAAGCCTTTATACATTTGGTTTTCAGAGAAACTCAGAACTTTCTGATTTTAACCTGGAAGATCAACATTCACGGGATATGTCTTTTCAATACAGACACTTCTTCTTTGTGTCATGAAATGCAATTCAGTTTTGTTTGTATTATACATTGTTTAAAAAGTGCCATTTCCCTCTGACTGCTAGCACCCATCATCAAAATTGTTAGTATTTTATACACTTCATGATGTTGTCACTTCCATAGTTTTCCTAGTTATTTCAGTTTCTTTAGCCATCAAAACCACCAGTGCCAATACAAAAGCAACAAGAAGGTAATTAATTATTTCTGCACACCAAAGGAGAAGGTTGTGGAGGAAAAAGCGGAAATACATTTCTGCTTTAAAATCAGACAGGTTTATTAACGTGTCTTGCTGACACCTGCAGAGAACAATTTGCTGTTAAACCACTCTTCACTGCTGCAGAAAGGTTACCTGGCTGCTTCCAAACTGTTACCACAAAGATCACGTTTTGTTCTGAAAGTCAGCCTCCACAGTGGCTCGGGAGCTTATATAAACTGGAACCTAAAAGGAGAACCAAGGCAGAAGATGCTGCTAGGACAGAACTTCATCTTGCTGGTTAATTCAGTGACAGCTTGAAAACTGCTTACTAAAGGGGACTATACATCAGTTTCAGTACGTTCACCCCCAGAGAAGCCTAAGTACAGTCAAAGAGCAGTGCTACAAAATGGTGTTGCCAAACCGTGCGCTGCATTTATGATAAAACAATTCCCTACCATCTGTACTTTGCCATATGCAGGAATTCTGATGACTTAACTGTTAGCCTGTGCTGTGAAAATGAAAAAGAGAGTAGAAGAAAATAGGCCATTTAAAAATTTATAATAGCCAAAACAATTAATTTTGCAAGAGTGCTAATAATAACCCACTGACAATTTTGAAACAGAATAGAGTCTACAGACTGATATTTTCTATTGTAGGAACACAATTGTCTTTCACTGTTATGTACTGAATCCTCTTAGTCTTGCTTTACTTTCTAATCTGGAAATTACATTTATATCTCCATTAGCTCTTCTGAATACAGCACCATAGCCTTGTAATTTAAGGGAATTTAAGGGACTGGAAACCACGCAGTGTAGAACCAGACAAATTTTGAAGACTCAGGAGCAGGTGGAAGAAGAGATTCATTTGTAGGGAGAATCCAACTCAGACAAGGCCAGAACTCCATAATCTACATGGCAGAAACAGAATTGTTTGTACAGTACCTTGCACAACAGCATCTCAAACTCCACTGGTGTCATGTAATAAGTAATTCCCTGAGAACATTTAACTTTTGTACCGAAAACCTATTCTGTTAAAACATCAGAAGAG
The DNA here is from genome assembly GCF_965140245.1 of Athene noctua. NCBI lineage: Eukaryota > Metazoa > Chordata > Aves > Strigiformes > Strigidae > Athene > Athene noctua. The sequence goes on along the minus strand of NC_134064.1, from coordinate 6,965,339 downwards.
TTCCTCTTGCACAAAAGAGAAATTTCTCACCTCAAGACAAGGGCTAAACAAAGCCATTCAAAAAACATCACAAATTTATCAAGTCTGTCTCCACAATGTTTCTTAAGATGATTTTTTTTTTTAAAGGCAAACTCACATGAAACTTTATACATCAGTTTTGCTATAAGACAATGGTGAAAAATGCCTACTTTATAATGTATACACACAAGTAGTAAAATGAGACAGAGGTTAGATAGAGATGATCAGAGAATTGCATGCAGCACACAGCCATTCAGGATGGGTAACAAAATGAGATTCTTTCAATCAAACATAACCTAGAAGAGAATGCTGTAAAATGAGAATTTGCCCTTTGCTCATTTCTGCCAACTTTCAGGACACGGTAGTCCAACACCGTACCTCTGCAGAGCAGAAGAGAACCAGGTAGTTGTCTAAATTAGCCAAGGATGGAGCCCTCTTCTCGGACAGACTCCCTTTGATTTCAGTGACAGCCAGCTCCGCGGAAACCAGACCAAAGTACCTAGACAGCTCCCAAGGTATTTCCGCATGGAACCGCTAACGTTCTGGCCGCATATTTTTACTCTACAAACTACAAACGTATCAAATATGTCAGAAAGTTACAGACATTACCTCACAAAAATGCCCAAGGACCGACCAGTCTTACACGTGCAGGCACAGGCGAGGCACACCCGCTCTCCAGGCCCAAGGGCGTCGTTGTGTCGGAACTCTATGCCGCTTCGGTGCCCTGAAGCCAGAAAAACCCAGAGCCACTGTGCCAAGCGCAAGTTTAACTGAGCCTAAGAGCCGGATTTTCCACCTTACAGGTCACAACCACAGACACCCGGGCACGGCTGCCCGCCCAAGCCCTCCCGCCGGCTTACCAGCGGCTGCACACCCACGGTCCGAGGCGCGGAGGATCCCCCCACTACCCCCCCAGAGAGAGAGAGACCGACACGGCCCCGGCCCCGGCCCCGGCCCCGGCCCCGGCCCCGGCCCCGGCCCCGGTCCCGGCCCCGGCCCCGGCCGCCTTCCCGCGCGCTCTGTCCCATGGCGGCTGCCCCGCCCCTTGCCGCCGCGCGCTCCCGGCCTGGCCCCGCCCCCGCGGCGCTTCCCGGCGGCTGCCGCTCCCGCCCCTCCGCGCTGTTCCCAGCGCGCGCCCCCGCCCGCCGCGGGCTGTTCCCCTCCCACACCCCCTTCCCCCCGCCGCAGAGCTCCGGACCCAAGATGGCCGCCGTGTCAGTTTCGGGCTTCGCCGCCGTCCGGCCTTTGCCTCTCGGTTCCCGTCTCTCGCGGGCCTCGGTAAGTAGCGCCGGCGGGACCCCCACTGACTCAGGTGCCTGGTGCTGGGGAACCCGGTGATAGGTGGCTGGCGAGCTCCGCGGTCTGGGGAAGGGGAAGGCCCGCTGGGCGCTCCAGGCTCGCGGCCTGTTCCGGCCCCGCCGCCGCTCTGTGCCAGGCCCGGACCCGGCCGCCCGCTCCCCTGAGGCCCTCTGGGCCTACACCGCGGGGCGGTGGCGGGCACGGCACGGCGCGGATGAGGCGGGCGGTGCAGGCCGGCGGCCGCGGGCTGAGCTCCTCGCTCCTCTCCGCCCCTGGCGCGGGAGAGCGCGTCTGAGGCGGGCGCGGGCCCGGCCAAACCGGTGCGAGGAGCCGCGCTGCGCTGCCCGTCTCCGTGAGGGTGAAGAACTGTGTAGGGCCCAGCTGGGCGCCGGAGCTGCGGCCTGCACCTCGTTTCTCCTGATGCCGCTGGTGTGAGTCCCTCGGCTGAGGCTGGGCGCCCCTCGGGGCGCCGTGTGCGGGGCCTGTCCGGGATGGGGATGGGGACGAGCGGTGGCAGGTGCAGGGGCCGCTTGTCGCGCAGACAGCGAACGAGCGAGCGACCTGGCCGGGCTGGGACCGTCCCGGTATCGCCCCGGCCTGGCTGGGCGGTTACGTAACGTCCTGCGCACGGAGCTCTGCTGGGGACAGGGCGCTGCGTCCTCCTTGGCCCCGGCATCCTGGCGTGCTGGGCACCCCGGGAGCACAGCTTCGCTTTGCCGAGCGGGCAGTGCTCGGGGACCGTGTTTCTTTTCGCATCTGTTGTTCATGGGCTAAAGGAGCTAGGCAAGCGCTGCGTCCCTTCTGGTCTAAACAGTAGTTCTGAATCTTTCCAGTACTGGCTGTATGGAGCTGTGCAATCGAGTCTTGATATCTGTATGCAAATGTGTTCTGTGTTGATAAATTCTTCAGTACTTACTAGAAAGTAGAATGGGAGAACTGTGTTGATTACTAGCTTGTGACTAAAAGTTCCCTTGCAGAAAATCCTTATTCCTTGTAATAATTTGCAAATACTTCTTGGTTAGTGTACTCTTGCAGTAGAACTTCAGCACAATGTACTGTTATCATACTTAGAAAAAGTCTTTGTTAAAAACAACTAAAGGCTGTGAAGTAGAGCCTCCTACCCTTCCATCTACATCTTTAATTAGCAGTGTCGTAAGCATTCCTTCTTCATTGTGTATGGTCACCTGTTACTTTGTCCTCAAGTGTTTTCAGTGTGTCTCATCTATACTGAAGATTATAATGTTGTATTCTTCTTTTCTCTGGTCTCTGAAAGTGGAACATTTAATTACAATCTCCAGCTGGGTTTCTTCACTTTTTTCCTTGATGGAACAACTGTCATAGCTTTTCTTAGCAGGAGGGAATCAGACCTATGATTACGCTCCTAGAAGAGCGCTGAAAGTTTCTTGCTGTTTGCTTAAGACTCTTAGCTATTCCTGGTGCTTTCGGTTGAAGTTTCAGACAGTGTCTTCCATATGTAGAAATGAAGAGAGTTGCTGGTTTTTTTAAGATCTTTATTGTGGTGGTTTTTACCTCCCAAATACTTATTTAGGTTGTGCCCAGTAATGATGTAAAACTCGGTATAGAATTTATGCTGACTTATGGATGGAAATAAAAAGGGCACGCTTTTTTTCTCAAGGTTGTATGGAGTTATTTCAGTGCATACTTTCAAAAGCATGCTTTTGTTAGCAGTGAAGATGAAACCTTAAGTATTACTTAAGGGTTTCTGAACACTAGTAGTGGATTAAAACTAATGTGTTTAATGAATTAATGTTGGCTGCTGATTTTTTGCTGCTTCTTTCATTTTTCTAACTGTTCTTTGGAAATGTCTCTCTTGTTTTCTTCCAGGCCTAATGTTACAGTTCTGCCGATTGTGAGTGCGCAGACCAGAAGCTGAGGTGAGATACGCTAAAATCTCTATACCTCTGTGGAAAAAACCTTCTTTGAAGCTGTTATGGGATTTATTGGAAAGAATAAGGAAATTTCTAATTGTTTTACTTTGCTCTCTTTAGTGTGAAAACATGTTTGAGAAAGGAGGAGTAATTCAGAACAGAAAACGTGTATGCTATGGTTAGCTGGTTCCCATCATTCGAGAATCTGTTTTCTCATCGTGTGAAACTTGTTCAGCATCGGGATAAAGGATAACGACTCTATGGATATACAGAATTCTTCACCATGGTAAAACTCGCCAACCCGCTGTATACAGAGTGGATTTTGGAGGCAATCAAAAAGGTAAAGAAGCAAAAACAGCGTCCTTCAGAGGAGAGGATATGCAATGCAGTGTCATCTTCGCATGGTTTGGACCGCAAAACTGTTCTGGAACAGTTGGAGTTGAGTGTTAAAGATGGAACTATTTTAAAAGTCTCCAACAAGGGTCTCAACTCCTACAAGGATCCAGATAATCCTGGGAGAATAGCACTTCCGAAGCCTCGGAACCATGGCAAGTTGGATGGTAAACCAAATGTGGACTGGAATAAACTTATCAAACGGGCAATTGAGGGCTTGGCTGAGTCTAGTGGCTCATCCTTGAAGAACATCGAGCGCTTTCTGAAAGGTCAGAAAGATGTGTCTGCGTTATTTGGAGGTAGCGCTGCCTCCATTTTTCACCAGCAATTACGACTAGCTGTCAAACGTGCTGTTGGCCATGGTAGGCTCCTTAAAGATGGACCTCTGTACCAGCTCAACACTAAAGCAACCACTAATGCTGATGGGAAGGAGAGTTTTGAGTCTCTTTCCTGTCTCCCTCCAGTGTGTCTCCTTCCCCATGAAAAGGATAAGGTAAGACCTAGTTTGCATGGGCATTTTCTTGTGATGGATGAAATGTGTCAATACACTTGCAATTTGAGGTCAATGACTTGTTTAACATGCATCTTGTAAGTTGGACATGACTGATGTGCATTTAGGATTCTACTGTGTCCAAATCTCTAAGTGTAATAAATCATAATTTGTACTTTGGACCTAAAAACTGCGAACAAACTACTGTAGGGAATTTACCTCTTAACGCTTCTGTACAGTGAAAGTGAATGTATAATAACAGGCTTACTATAGTTACTATGTTAGCCAAACTTAGGAAGTAAGCCTCCTCAATTTAAGGTGAGGTGGATTTGCAAAGCAAACTTGAGGTTGTCTCTTATTTTCTCATTTTTATTTGACTGCCAGTTCAGCTTCTTATTTGAATACATATAATATAGTGAAGCGCTGATTAGCAGTTGCCACCTAATGCTATTGTAGAGGCTTTCTTTGTTCACAATGAAAAATTCACTTTGTTCCAGAATAGCTTTGTTGTGAAATAGGAAGAAAAGGTATATAGGATATAGCTGTTGAAAAGAGTGAAATCGGAAGATGTGGAAAGTATGGAAATGCTAGAATGAACACTCGTGGACTTCTGTTCCCTTTTGTGTGCCTCCCCCCACCCTTTTTAAATACAGTTCGTTATACAAACCAAAGTATTTTTATATTAATTTCTCTTATTTTTATGCTTTTTTTCTCCTCCTTTCTTACATACTTCTGCATGCCTAAGGTCTTTGATCCTCCACTCCAACCTCAAGATGAAGTTGTTGGAGTGAAATTTGTACCCACTCAGTATCTTTCCTGTCCTTGTGCTACTGTGGAAGCAGCGTAAAAAGGAAGTCTGTCTTTGTTTATTGAAGACCGATTTTCCAGTAATTCATATCTTTGCACTACTAGTCTCCAGGACTTATAGAATGTGAAAATTGTTTTTTCTATCCATAATAGACACATTTTTCAGCAGTGTTGGAAAGTTTTTTTGTTGTAAATATCCTCTTTGGGGATGAGTTCTTTGAGTGTCTACTGCTTGTGTTTTTTCAAGTCAGTTTTACTCTGGTGAGAGGGTTGCTTTATGATCTGTTAGGATTTGAAGACTTAAAAGTACTGTAGGAGTCTTCTTCCTAAAAAAAAAAAATTATTCACAGCTGCTTTATCACCAGTAAAGTTTCTCTGAAGCTCTCATTTAAGTGTTGGAGCTCTACTGTGGATGTAGGACTTGGCTAGTCAGAGCATTGTGTTGTGGGCTGGTGGAACGTAGGAAGTAAGTATTACTGTGCTGGAAATTCCAGCAGCTTCCTCTATCCTTTTTTCAAGTGTTCTGTCTACAAACGTTTCCTATGTACTTCTCCAACTATATCTGTAATGAAATCAATATAGCTGCAAAATGGTATGAAAACTGGATGTAAACAAGCCTGGCACATGAGGCAGCTGAATTGAGAGTGGTAGTAACGGTGGAAAATACTAGCTGTGCATATTATTAACACAGTATGTTTTGCAGACTATTCAGTCTTGTAGTGTGCCAAAACTCAGGACCAGCTTGATATTCTTTCAGATGAAGTGTTCCCTGAGGTTTCAAAATGGGTTATATCAGAGTGTTGAATGATAATATGGACTACTGTAAATACTGAATTTGGTCTGGGATTTGTTTTTTGTCCCCTAGAAAAGTATGTGTATGAAGTTCTTGTGTGTGCAAGTGTGCATAAACACAAGTATATATGTATGTGCGTTTTGGGCGCTTAGATATGCTCCCTAATTCCTTCCTACCTGCTCAAGTCTGAGCAGCTTGAACGCTAAAAGGCTTGTTAGTAACATTAGAATGCACAGTAGCTATAGTAGAAATTTTGCAACTGATTTCTTGATGAAATTTAGGGGGGGGGGGGGGGGCTTATGTTTTAAACTAACATCCTAAATTTCTGCTCTTCATGTACCATCTATGTGCAATGTAACCAGTGCTGAGTTTCATACTAGTTTTTTAAGTCATTTTGAAGGTACAATATTAACTATGTAGATTTTGCCAGTGTTAATTGACTGGCAAGTTAGTGGAAGGGACAAGGTTGGTTACTATTCTGTATCAGTTATCTATATCAGTATGTTTTGGGGTTTTTTTAAATGCAGACACTATGTGATAATCTTCCTTCACTCTACTGTTCTATGTTAAATCTCAACCAGTTATGCAGGTGCAAAAGGCTTACTATGTTGCAGTAATTTTCTTGGCTTACTGAATGAGTGGTAAGGAATTTTGGGGTTTGTGGGGTGTTTTGGTATTGTGGGTTTGTTTTAGAGTTTTTTGGGGTTTGGTTTTTTTTTTAAATGGAATTATTCAGTACAGATTCTTTGGGAGTATTGTGACAATGTGTTTCTCTTGATTGTTAGAAGAGCCTTGGCAACAACATGAAAAAAAGCTCAACCCTCCCAAACCTGAGAAATCCTAATGACCTGTCTCTTGTTTGCTCTTGTTAATCTTTTATCCTTGCACTGTTTGGTCTTTAACATCCATTTAAGAACTCTCTATATATCATATGATCCAAATTTATGAATCTTAAAGGCATAATATTTTTTCCTTTCATTTGTTCAAATAGAGCTTCCACTCAGCTACAAGTGTTTGCCTGTCTGTTTCATAGTAGTGTCACTTTAGATGCCTAGAAGTGAATATTCAGTTTTGGATATTTTCTGGTGTATTATGAAACTGAGTAGCTTATAAGAGATCTATGAAATTTGAGGCTTAAATTTTTTAAACAAAATGAACATAAAGCAGCACTACAGAGCTTTTTTTTTTTTTTTAAATAAACATGACTTGCTCTTTTTTTGGTCTTATTTTTCATCTCAGAGTTCTGTGAACACCACATTCTAGCATTCAAGGGCAAAAAAAATGGCAAGTTATCATGATTTACCAGGTAGTAATGACATGCTGCTGACATTATGGTTTTGAAATCCCTGGCCTACAAGCACTACTTGAATAAAAACAAGCAAACAGAAAAAAAACCTGCTGATGGGCAGAGCTCAGTGCTGAAATTTGCTTATCTGTTAGTGACGATGGCTGACCAAAGAAGAGTTGTCTTTTAATTTCAGTTTTAAGCACTATGTGTGCCTTCACTCATGTGAAGGCTTTAGGGAAGTGGCCTTTTCTTTCTCTTCAACTTCTTGTAGTTCAGAGGCTAAAATGGGAATTGCAGTTAAGGGCGATTTTTGCGATGTTTTGGATGCTGCCCTTGACTCTGGTGGTGTTTCTGAGATAGATGTCAGGCTGGTAAGATTCAATACCTACCCCTGTTGTGGACAGTAAGAAAGGGGGGGGGGAGCGGGCAAATTTTTGCAATACCTAAAAGGGAGTTCACACTGAAATTGTAGTGAAAGAGAGGGTGGTTGAGTTGTGAGCACTAGCCCTTTAACATATCTGGAAGTGAGGAAGTGTAGGTGTCAGGCCTCCCGTACTAGGTCAGCCAAAGAGGTGTAAGTGTGGAGCAAAGAAATTCCATGCTGAGTCTACCATCCATCAGTGACATCTGTAGGGAACAAGCAATACTGTGCAAACGACTCTAAAATAAGTAATCCCACTATTACAGTGCAATTTCTATAGTAAAGCCCTGATTAAATATGCATGAGATAATTCTTTAAAGTATAACTGTCACTTCTGTTTCATGTGTAATTAGTATGCTTGTAGACTGAAACAGGACTTTAACTTTTTAAAGTTTTTCTTGAGGAAAAATTACTGTATGTTAGTGTTTGTTGAGAGGAACTGTTTCATTTCTTGAAACTTCCTACTAATTTTTTTTTTAAATGCTTTTTCTGAGGTAAGAGAAAAAAATTCATTGGTGCTGCTTTGGAAGCCATAACTTACCTTTAAATTAATGCCATGTATCTTTAGATAGTTGAGGACAGAAATTTTTTTCATCTTCCTAACAGCTAAACAGATCAACAGTGGTACAGTTTTAACATATACTGGCTATTGAGATGTCTTTGGGAATAGAAAGGCTTGACATGAGTATGCAGAAAAAAACTTAGTATCTTGATGAGATTTTCCAGGATACTTTCCCACTACTTGATTGGGTTTTTAGGGTTTTGGTTTTTTTTATGGGGGTGGTGGTGTCATGACTGGGGCAAGTGCTGTGGAGATGATTTAGGAAGCTAATTTAATGGTACGGACACCTTGCATCTATGCCAGAGTTTACCATAGCCATTGCAAAGATAAAGCAAGTGGTGTTTTGCTCCTCAGCTGCTGTGGTTTGTAGCACAGTTTATTACTATTAAATGAAATTGTTGGTTTAAGTTAATGTTCTGTGTTGTGAAATTCAGCTGCTGCTGGAGGGAGAGAATCTCTGAGAGTGAAGGGACAGAGAGGGCAGGACAGGGCAGTAGCCTCTTTAATCATCTCTGTTGTGAACTGGCACATCATCAGAGGCCTTGGCTGCAATGCTATTGAGTTGGTCATGCAACCTGTGATACCTTTGTGTTATCTGTACACTAATACCTTTAGTTCTTTGCTTACCTTTTGTCACAAAAGGTGGGTTGCATTTGCCAGACAATAAAGACTGATTTCTCTCTCTTATAGGCACTTAGTTTGAGATAATCTGTTTGTGCATTTGAAGCCCAGAAAGTAATGAGTATCTGATGCTTATGTATGAATATCAAATGCATATAATATATTTAATTGTGAGAAACTTATTATGCAGTTGTGTGCTGCATCTCTAGAATGCTGGGGGAAAGTATTGCAGATTACAATACTTTTAAGTGTCTTTTTTGATCAGGAACTTTGAAATAAATAACGTGCTTTTTTGCCTTTTTTTTTCCTGTTTGAAAGAGGAGAGCTCACTGAACCTATGTTAGTCTGGAAAGCCCTGGGCTGACTTCCTGAGCAGTTGTGACTAGTACAGTAGCCTTTATTTGTAGGGCTGTGGTACCTAGTAGTTCAAGTCATATTGTGTTGGCACTGTACAAAAGTGTAACTGAAAAGCATCTTGTTTTAGAAAGTTGGCATTTAGTGTGAAATAAGGCAATACTCATGAGATGGAGAGCACAAAATAATACTATCTATGTAACAAATAACGGTCATGTATATTAGCTACATGCTGAAAATTTTAATCATGTCTTTTAGTCCTTGTAAGCCATATGCATTCATGGTTTTGAGATTACAAAAAGTTATGACTGTGTGTTATGGAAGTACTTACTGCAGGGTATATCTTCCTTTGGAATCATTTAGTATTATTTTAAAATTGTATAGTATGTTGGTCAAGCTAGAAGGAGTAACACAGCCACAGCTTCAATACTAGCTTTAGTCAAAAACCGATGGAGATGTGGGAGATCAGAACATAGTACTTGTATAAAAGTCCAGGCAAACTGTGTTACCTTATTAATGCAGCAGGTTTTGATAAATGCTAAAGCTGTTATTCCCAGAGTGCTGAAGTTTCATTACCCTGCATGTTCTGTTTATGTATTCATTGTCAACAAATACAGTAATAACATATTTAACAAATACGAATTAAATTTACCATTTGTATGGTCTATGTCTGGTGGGTTTTTTTTCTGTATGACTACAATTAATTAATAAGTACTGTATATTAATATAGTATTGCTACAAAGCAAGAATTACTGCACTAGTACAAGACTACTACAATACAATAATGCTGAGTACTGTTTAAGAGCAAAGACCTCTTGGTACATTGTTGTGAGGAACTAAGCTGTAGTAAGATGCAGGTCTTAAGGCTGGAAGCTCTAGATAAAAACAATTTGCTCTGCTTTTGTTGCTACTTGTTACAGAACACAGGTTAAAAAGGTTGTAAGAATTTTTGTAAAATTATTATTAAAAAAAGATGTTATCACATCAGTTAAATGAAGGAGGAGTTGAAATAATTGATCTACATGTTGGAAGTTTCCAGAGCACTTGTAATTTGATCTCAGAGCAACAGTAGGACTTCTTCCACAATTAAAAGGAAAATACAGATGGTATTAATTGATCTCCATTTGCACTTTCCTTGAAACTGTCTTTTATGTCAGTTAAAAGTGGATAGGGCTGCAGCAACCCTTAAGTTAAATTTCTTTATATTGTCCTGCAGTACAACTGAGAGTATATAAAAATAAAATTCTGAAAGTGCTTCCTAAAAAAAAAAAAAAAAAAAAAAAAAAAAGAGGGAAATTTTTGTGGCTGAAAAAGAGGAGGAATATTTAAAGTAGATTACCTGTGCTGGTATCTCGTGTGTTCCTTATGGCATGTCTGTTTCCTAGTTTTATGCTGCTATTTATATCTGTTAGTACTTATAACTCACAGTTATGGTGATTGATTACACATGCATCCTCCTATAGGACTTCCCTCTTGAAAATAATAGTTCTAGATCCCAGTGTGCACTTGTGTCTATCACATGAAGCCAAACTTGTATCTTTTTAGAAAGCTCATATGCTTTGAGGGCATCATGGTTGTTTTGTAAACCTTTAAACATACAATAGCTATTGCTATATTATGCCTGGTTTAGGTTAATAACTGCTAATTCCTTGTCTTAAAGGAAAGGACTGCCCCATTACTGGTAAGGAAGTTATTTGTGGATTGGTTTGTTCTGGGTGGAGTACATAAATGATCTGCAACCAGAGCATTGTAATTACATTTTGAGAGCTCACCCTTGCTCTCCAAGGGTGCTCTTCAGCTTTGGCTCCCAGCTAGAGGAGGATTAGGATTCATTCTTTTCCAGCAGGTTGTGTGGAAGAGAAGGCTATAGTTCTATCTAAAAAAAAAATCATGGTTGATAACAGATGGCCTCCATCTGTACTCTGTGTAACTCTGGAAACTCAAGTGCTAAAAAATTACTTTCACTTGATTCACTCAATTAGTGAACAGGTGAAGTAGCTCTTAGTTAATAGAGTAAGAGTAAGCATGTCAGAAATGTTACTGGGATGGACAGCTATGAATGGATGCTATGAGACAGTGCATTCAGGGTGAAATGGTGTGGAATGGTACCAAGAGCGGCTCTGGCAGTATTTGGAGAAGTGGTAACTGGAAGTCAAAGTTTGTGACTGTGGGAAGACATCAGATGTTGTGATGAGTACCAGCGTCAGTGGGGTGCTACTGTGGAGGAAGTGTTTTTAACGGCATTCTCTGACACAGTTTCAGCAGAAGCTGAGTATAGGATAGGTGCTTAAAAAGGAGGAGACTAGTCCAGTATGTTGGTTTGGATCCGTGTTGTTAGTCCTTTCTGCACTGGGGCTTGTTGACAGATACGGAATGACATATCTCTTAAGTTTGGTTAATAAAGGAACCTTGTTTACTACAGAGCTTTAAAGTATTGTCAGATAGGGAGGAGGGTGGATGGTGGAGAACATTGCTAAATAAACAACAGCTTGGTTACAGTGTTAGATTTGTTATTTAGCAAGGGAAGAAACAGCAGAGAGAATGAGGGCAGATAATTCTGTCCCTGCCCTTCCTCTAGTCTCACAGCAATTTTATCTTATAAAGTCATAGTAGTGGTAGGAAAAACAGTTTAAAAAGGTATAAATATTAAATTAAGTAATTTCAGTTGAAAGATAGGTTCCATGTTCTTAAAATAAGTACAAACATGCAATCAACAGAAAATCTGGCAAACAAATCCTGTGTGACAGACTGCTGAGTCTTTCAACCTCTGTGGAGTAGGTGGATAGATAGGTTTTACTCCTCCTTGCCTCGTTAAAGGGTTTCAGAGTAAATTTATCCTAATGAGTTACAAGTCATGTTAGTCTTCATTCCACCTATTTGTAATTTCTCTTTATTTGCTGTGTAAATCTGACTTATTTTTCCGTCCTCATCAATTTTTTCTGACTGTGTGAACACCTTTCCTTGGAACAGCTATTAGTGCCGCTTCAGGTATTGGATGAGAAATTGTAGCTCATTGCTTGTTTCATTGTCCGACAGTCTGACAGTCTTTCCATTGTTACTGCTATTGTAGTAAATCTGGTCTCACAGTCAGATTAAAAAGAAGGGAGGGAGAAGGGTGTCCAGAAAGAAAGGCCCCTGCACAGCAGACAAAATCCCATTGATAACATATTTGCTTGTTTTGAGTTACTTTTGAAGGCCAGTTCAGCATGTGGACCCATCTATGAACAGTGAATTCTGGGTTGAAAATACTGGATCTTTCAAGAATGTTTCTATAAAGACCTATGAATTATTAAAACTTCTGTTTATCAATACCTCTGTCAGTTCACTGTATTTATGAAAGTTGGATAGAACAAATTATGGATCTTGGTATACAGCTAAAGACCTGTACAAGTGTTGTTAAAAATATGAGAATGGAGCTCTTCCTTTTCTGGAATATTTGCTTTTATCTTCATCAGCAAGTTGAGTCACCATTCTGTCTCCATTTATTCATATGTAAACTGGAAATTACGTCAGAACTAAAGGTGTTCTGAATTATAAAGGAAATTAACATTTCTATGCATTTTTTCCCATTTCTGTTAAACTGTCCCATCTAATCTTAAAAATCCAGAAAAGTTGGTGATGGATACAGCTTTTACATGTGCGTGTGTGTGTACATTTGACTTCATTTAAAATTCTTCAACAATATACAGCCTCTCCCAGGCATTAGGTTTGTCCTCAGTCCTTGAGACTCAATCCTGGATATTTAGTAATGAGGTGTTTTGATTGGAGTGCTGGGTCTCTGAACTTGTCTGGACTCATAGTGAATTCCTTGAAGGTGTGTGTGGAAGAGAAGAAAGTAATTCTGCTGCTCAGTGTTACAATGACTAAGCTTTAGAAACTGCTAATCATTAAGGTGCATGCAGAATCTTTAACGTGATCTCAGGAAAAAGTAGATGCACTTGCTTTGTGCTGCTATGCTGCTACCAATTTTATTTTATTTTTTTTAATATACATCCATAAACATACAGTGACTGAGTGCCTTCAGCACAGACTTCACCTGGCTTTGCAAATTCAGGGTACCTGTGTATGGGCAGTCTCTCGGCAGCAGAGCTGTTTAGAAAAGGTTTTGTCTGCACTTGTCTGGGTTTTTGCCATGCTTGCTGTATGAGGCTGCTCATGTGGGAATGATCTGTGCTTGTGCAGACAGCAAAGGGTGTGGAAGAGTGCTGTGAGAGGACTGTGGGTCAAGAACGTGGGACTTCTGTTAAATCTTACCATCAAGAGTGTTACACTGAGCAGTGGATTTTGATAGTAAAGAATTATATGCAGAATGTTTATTTTCTTTTTCTTCCTCTCCAATCTCATGTTCAAGGTGGTAGAGCTTCAAAAAATAAGTAGGATTTAGTCCTGCAGTTGCACTTGTGTGGGTATCCAGGGCAAACTACAAATAACAGCCTTGTATCAGATAGATGTTTTTATGTGCACTCAGTTCTCATCCACGGTTCCTTTTGTGCCTTCTCTCTTACCGTGTTTATGTGGGCCCCTGCACTGTGTTAAATATTTTTGTTCATTCATGATTGTTTTCTAACTGAAGTATTTTCCCTTCTTTTAAGAATGCAGCTAATGTGGAAGTAAAGCAGTATTTAAAGATGGAGTATTACCTATATGGACAGAAGTTATTTAGGTGTTAACAAATTACTTTGGGGAAGAGGCTTTTGTAATTTTTAGAAATCAAAGTCAATATTGAAGTTCTCTTTTTTTTTTTTTTTTCTCTGAAGATTGAAGTATCATGGAAAGCAAACTGTTTTCAGTGGGAGGAGTTAAGATAGTTTACTGCTAATTTGAGGGATGTGTTTTGACTTTAGCTGTGAAAGTCTATGACTTTTTAGAAACATCTTTTTCATCTAAAATTGAGTTATATAATAATCTTTTACTTCTAAGACAGCATCCTTTATTTTCTTGAAAATTAGGAAGCTGCCAAAGTATAGAAGAGAGCTTACAGGATATAGCTTCAGTAACTTGAACTGCCAGGTTCCTGAATCAGTGTCAAATGAAGGGGGTTTCTTTATACTGCAAATAAAGAAATTTGAGCCTCCCTTCCCTCCTGCCCACCCCCAACCCCCAGTTTGCAGGCAGGAAGTCTTGGCATGTGATTCTGATTGTGACATACAAATCTTGAATTGTTTTAATCCTCGAATTAGAGGACGTGTTAGCTCTGGGAAGATTATTTAACAGTTGACTCTGTAAATATTTCCAGTTGTCATTCTGTAAAGTTCTTAAGGCAATTTCTTCAGTTGGAATGTCAGTCGCCAGTAGAATCTGTTGCTTTTTTTTGGTAGGTCTCCAGATGCCATAACAACTGCATAGAATTCAGCCTGTATGTACTGCAGTAGTATAAACTAATAACCTTCACACTTCACTTTGCACTTGTAGCAGCATTTCAGATGTTCTTTCTGAGTCCTTCCTGAAATCATAGGACTTACTTTGAATGTCCTTTGATTTTTATTTTTTTTTCTTTTTAAATGACCCTTTTATGTTTCTCTTATGAACAGGTATGTATTTCATGCTTGTCCTTTCTTCTGTATACTCTTTATCTTTTCTCCCTTACCCTTGTTTTAATGTAGGCCATCATTCTGCCATGTAAATATGCCTCTTTCTTTCAAGTGAGACTCAACTAAGTGAATTGGAGACAAAATATCCATTGACACAGGCAAACATATATGTGTTTATAATAGTTTTTCATGTGTCTATTAAAATATATTTAGCAGTGTTTTCTTGAACATAAAAAGTATCTTAAGGAATTTCTGGTTTTACTTTCAGTTGTTTTGTATTTTTTCTTTACCATACTCTCTGGAGAGAGTGTTAAGAATTATCATTTGGTAACTCGGGTAGAAACAGAAGGGTGAGTCGTTCTCCGGGTCAAAAAGCCTGAACCCCTTGCTCTCACATGTTGATGCTACTGAATAGTATTTCCCAAATTATGCTGTTTTCCCTATATACAGCAAAAATTACTTTGGTAATATAAAATTCATTAGTTCTGGTTTTATTGAGGCATGGAACTGAAGCAATTTTCTTCCCTAGCCACTGATCCAAAAGGCATGGAATCTAGGTTTTGTGATGCCCCACTCACTCACTGAAACATGTTTCTTCATGTTTGAAATAATTTTCTTCACGTGGTGTAGGTTGTACTTCCCCTCTGGCTTTTCTGGTTCATCTACTCTTTCCAGTACCTTCAGCATTTGGGGCAGACCTTTGCAACAGCATGGGCTATTTGAAGTGAGGAGTAATGATTTGTGTCTTGTTTAAAAACAGACACACAAAAAAACATTACCTAGCATGAATTCTCAGAAGCTAGCTATCAGTGCTCCTGGATCATAACTTCCTAGCTAAGAAACAAATGTACTGTAGTGGGGGTGGTTCTGTAAATCCTAGTTGTGGTAGGTTCTCTCTGTGGAGGGCTCACATTCAGGACGTCTCAAAGAGCAAAGCAAAAAAAACCCTGAAAAAGTTGGTGTGATTGTATGTGTTTCTTTTACACTAGCTTTAATTTTACACCTCATCGACTCCAACCACAATAACTACTACAGGCAGATGTGTGATGATGGGGAAGAGACAGTCCTGGTATCCAGTGAGCTTCTGATGGTATTAAAATATCTGCAGGAAGAAAAGTACATTCAGGTTACTGATGGTGATCGCTGTGTCAGTGTGGGCTACAGAGTTGGCTGTGAGTTTTGAGGCATTTTTCTGCCTCACTTTTTCTGAATTGAGATGACTGCAAAGCAGATGGATTGGCCAAAACTGAGATTTTAAAATTCCCTCCCCCGCCCCCTTTCTCCATAGGCACTTCTCTGTAGTCGCCTTTAGGAGGGGTTACAGTCTGTGAAATCTGTAGAGCACGTTTGGTTTCTAGACATCCTTTGTATAGTAACAACATGTGCTGAGACGCTGGCAGGCTGTAAGACACTTGTCAGTCCAATTTGTTCAGGCTCCGTCGCTGAATCTGGTGACATCACACAAATAGATGTGCTTGCGAGAAAAACAGCAGAAGGAGTTGAATGTCTGCCAGAAATTTTCGTATGAAACTGAGCTGGCTGCTTCCAGTCTTGTTTTCACGAATCTTTCATTGTGTGCTTGCGTTTTTCACTTGCCAGGATGTTCTTTGCTGAACAAACACAGCAGCACTGAAATCTCTCCCTACTTAGCATAACAGTCTCACAGAGAAGCTTTGGAGGAGTGGTCTGAACTCCACATTCAAAGTTATTCTAATTCATTAAATTATTCTAAAACATTTTGAATTCTAGTAGAATTTTATTCATTAGTTCCCCAAACTCTAGCTGATTTGTTTTTTAGATGTAGTTAAGTGTTTGCAGTTTGTCAGAGGTGGTAAATACAGGAAACATTGAAGCTGTGAAAGATAGTCTTTGATCTGGTTCTTCCAAAGCTAGACTGTTTATGTGTGGACATCCAAATTTGAAGGACTATGGGGATGAACAGGGTGTGCACAAATACTGGCTAGAAGAGATAAGAAAGACAACCTTAGACTGTTGGCTGTACAGAGGTTCTATAAAATCCTCTTTGATTAAATTAATTGCTCATGTACTTCCTGCAGAGCATACATGAAATAATTTACTTCTTCCCTGAAAAGTTGTAAGAATGTTCTAACTTTGCTTTCACAGGTGTTATAGCCACTGTTAGATAATGCCAGCTGTGCTTGGGGCATTTTTTTTCAGTGAAACGGTATACACTTTCTGCTCCTGTTTGCAGGAAAGTATTTATATTCAAGAAAAAATATTAATTGCAAGACAGCTAATGAAATTCACTGCTGAGATTTGCTAGTCAGTAGCCTATAGAAAAATAGGAGTTAGGGAGAACCATAAAAAAATATAACTGTTCATGTCTTCTAATGTTTCATGAGGAATATGCAGCTATTATAGTCATAAAAGCATTCTGTAACTACCTCATTCACGTAGCTGGAAAATGTATGTAATCATAGGAAGCTATCATTGAATCTGAAACAGTTCAGATGTGAGCTATTAATACAGTAAATTCCCCATGACTTGTCTGTAGGGGCCACAGTAGTACTGCTTTTTTAACACAAGAACGAAGTATATTGCACTACAACTAGTGAAGCAGTCGTAGAAGACTCTTGGGTGTCTTGGCAACATTGGGTGGCAGTTGTGGGAGTATCATTAAAGTTTGGTTACGTACGTTACTTGAATGAACTTTATTTGTAGGTCATCTTTTCCTACAAATTAGGTTTCTTCTGCCTAATGTCATATACTTTGCAGCTACATGAGGATTTTGGAGGTGAAGTTGGATAGAGTCATGTACAAGGTGAACAGAAGCATAGTTAACTGCAGTTTGATATTAGGTGACTGGCAAGTACACATGCAGCGTAGCATGCAAGCAGAAGCGTGGACTATGAAAGTAATTTTGAGGCTTGTTCTTAGTGAAGCAGGATGGCAGTCTGAAATACATCAGACATAAGCTCACTTGGTTGTACCTGTTTTTTCATGCTCACTGCTCTTTAGTGCCATGTTGCTGTTACATTAAAATAATATTCTAAAACACCTCAGTAAAATGTTCAGCTGCCCTAGATTGCACAATTGCTTGAAGTTTTCCCTTCAAGTCAAACAGATGAAAGAAAAATAATTCTTTCCTTACTCATTCCAGTTAACATCTAGTAGTAATGCATACACACAGGTAAATGAAAATAGCTGAAATGACAATGAAAACATTGAAGTTGTTCTGTTTCAGTGTAATCATGCTGAAATTGAACTCTAATATCAGAATTTGAGAAAGGGAAATGTTTCCTTTTTACAGCCAAGTGAATCAAAAGTGGAGATTATTGTTGACACCGTTGTTGGTAAGGTGGAAGTGTCCTGGCTTGCCAGGAGAAAGAGCAAATACACTTTGGGATGCTGCTGCCTGGAGTAAGCTCTTGCTCCAAAGGAAAATATAATTCCTTGGTTAGTAGATTACATAATTCATGCTCTGACAGATTTTTGTCAGGGAGTGTCTCTGAGATTGGCATGTTGCTAACTGTCTATTATAAAATATTAACTTTTAAGAGCACTTCTTAGTTTAAACAAAAGTCCTTGTTTTTTGTTTAAAGTTCTGGATTTTTTTTTCCACTGTGTCTCTTCCTGTACTGTCCTTTCTCATGGAAGGTGAGGGAGCAAATTAAAGAAGAAGGAAGTTGACATATTCTTTAGGATATACTAGTAAAACTACCTTCAACGAAAAGGCTTGGAGAGTAGCAGGTGTTTTTCATATTTAAAAAAATGTAGGACTGAAGCTCAGGAAGTTTTCATTCTGATGGCAATCCACTGACTGACTAGAGATATGTTTATAAAAGATAAATTTATAAATCTGGTATGGTAGTCTTATCTTTTTTCCCAAAGGCAAACTGCCTCATTAATGTACTAGACATTTTTAAAGCATGTCAGATTATATAAGTGATTTAACTCCTAGGGTTTGATTTCCAAGAACTGTGGCAGTGTCTTACAGGGTTTGCACCAAAAAGAAAAAAGTGATGGGTTTGAGACAGATAAAAAGAAACAGTAGGTCAAAGTGTGTATAGTTTCCTCCTGGGAAAAGAAATATAAAGAAATATTGTAGTCTCTCGGATCAAAAAACCAGAGGTCCCAACAACATTCACTGGTGCTCATAATGCAGCCTTCACTGTTGAATTGATGCTTGCTGGGTGCTCTTTTTGGGGTGTGATGGCATTAGTGGTTTTTGCCATCAGGAGAAAGGTGGTAGCTATAAATATTGGTCAAAGGGGCATAGCTGCCTACAATCTCTTTTGAGCTTGGACATCTTTCAGACCTTTGATCAGATTGCTTCCAGAAATTACACTGATTGACATGTCACTTACATGTTTGTATACAGTGTAGTGGGTGATATTGCTGTTCATTGCTGCTGGTTTTTCTGTGCCAGGAGTGAACTGCCATCAGTCTTACTCTGCACTGCAAAAACTATTCTGATGTGCTCTGCATGTAGTTTAACAAGTTGATTATTTTATAATTACTTCTACAAAAAATAACCACAGCTTTGGACCAGCAAGATGTGACGATGTAGTTGATGTTGAAGGGATTGATACTTTCAGTGGATAATAGTATCACTGGTATCCAGAAATGTCTGCTGTCACTTGTGAAATGTCTGTTCTTGTATGAATAAATTGCACGTACTTGGTAAGAGATTTATATGTGTGGGCATGTGTAAGTCATCTAAAACTATCAAACAGTACTCATGGTAGAGTCTAACATAATTTAAATGAAAGTTTGGACCAACAGGTGAATTTTGATGTAGTGTAGTAAATATTGCTTGAAGTATACAGTAGGATTAAATGCACAATATTTCTTTATAATACATTTAAACAGCCAATTTTTAAATTCCTTTTACCATCCTATTGTTCTTTGATTAATAAGTATCTAGAACTGCAGCATTCAGTGCCACAAGATTTCCCAATATGTAAGGAAGAATTGGCAGAACAGATGTATTTAATGCATCTAAGCTGCTAGTTGTTGTTCTTTAGGAAAATGTACAGAAAGAGATCTTATAGTAAACGTCAGAAAGACTGGAAGTCTTAGAGGTATCAGCTGTTGGCATATGAACTGTAACTCGGGGATTTTTAAATGGGAACAATTTAGGATTGCCAAAGAGGGCATCTCATTGGCATCGTGTGGTAGGATTACCTCAGTAGCTGTTTCCCAAAACAAAGAATAAATATTTGTTGACTATTTCTGCCTTTCTTCATGTTTTCAATAATAATTCCATGATGTTTTGTAAGAAAAGCTGTGCTTGGGATTCTTTACCCATAATACATTTGAAAGAGATTCTTATTATCTGTACATCTGCTGGCTGTGGATTTCTCTTATCTTTGTTACTTGACTTGCATATAGAAAATAATAATTTAAGGCTGTGCCTATCTAACTGTCAGGAATTGGTTCATCTGCTATTGCTGTGTCAGAAAGGTTTCTCTATATTCATACTTTATAGTTCTCCCATGTATAAATACATTTAGTGTCCAGTTCATTTCTAGGTCATTCCTGAGTATATTAAATCCTGGGTATATTAATTCCTGTAGGTCATCTATTTTGAAAACTATTTCCATATCCTGCTGTTATGTGAATATTGAAGCTAGACATACAATCCTAATAATAGTCTCAATAATCTAATTTTTATTTTATATTCTTCTTGTATTTGTCTAATATTTAATCATGTAAAGCAAAAATAGATCAGAAATACTTATTCCTTTTTTTTCCATCATTTACAGTTTTATCTTCTGCTCCCTGCAAGGAGCCTGTTGCTATTTCTTTCTCCCTTTCCCTTCTTGTAGGTTGTTCCGTTCTCTTTATTTTTCTTACTTGCTGCCCAATAATAATTTGTAAATTCTTACTGTGCCTTTCATGTATACCTAATACTGCTGGCAAAAATCTTACAATTTTCTTGTCTCTCCAAGTGCTACTGTGATTACATATAAAATAGAAAACAAAATTCTTCTGATTATTTAATTGTGACTGTATGTTGACAGCACTTCTTAGTACTTACCTTCAACAGTTTGATTCTATATATCCAGGTTTGCAGAGTAGGTATTTTAGGCTTATGTCAAATCTCTGAATTAACTCATCATTTTACAGCCCTTTGAACTAAAGTCATAAATGTTTTCTTGAGATACATGAGCGATTTAGATGGAAATTTGCTTCAGTTCTGAAAGTTTATCATCCCTTTTGAATTAAGAAAAAACAAACAACATTTTGTGCCTGTTCTGTTCTATTACAGTATCACAGAGATTATTCTGTATTCAGAGCAAGGAAGTGCTGGGGTATTGGATCATGGTTTCTTTTTGTATTTTTGGCAATCTTCATTTGCTTAATTATTTATACTTTGAATTGGTAACTTCAAAGCCAACAGAAGTGTGTAGAGTAATATAAATGTTTTTGTCGGAGCTTGGTTGTCAGTCTTAACCATTCTTCTCTGCTTCATTGTTCGTTTTTTTTAATACCAGATGTAAATCTCAGCATTTGATAGTGCAGCTTTAATGGCACATTAGCTCTTTACTGTGAGTTAAAAATCAGTAAATTGTTTGTGTCAGCAAGTAAGATTTAGCCAGGGAAATTGATGCTGTTGAATGTTCAGTCTCATTAAAGTTTAACTGTTAGAAAGAACAAATGTTCCTCTTTTACCTTGTGTCTGAAAGACTGTTACAACATAGTTGAGATTCTATATGCAACTTTATGATAACCTCAGACTGAAATGAGAGGAAAAAAAATGATTCTGAGCTGTGAAATTATGTTTGCTGAGTATTTCTGGCAAAACTGCACTTCTAATATTGTGGAAGTTACAATTTGCTTTATTTAAAATAAGCTAAAGAGTTTTGTAACTTTTTATTTTTAACTGACTGAAGTGATATATGACCAAATATAAAAAATGAACGAACGTGCCAAGCTGGATTCTAAAGGATTCTAACCATTTTTACTGCAATTTTGTGGTGGCTCAAGATACTGCATTTCTTTCGGAGAAGACCAGCAGATGCCTAGACAGGGATCACTGCATTCTCTAGTTTTCGTGCTGATCTGCTTGTTGACATTAGTCAAGGAATTTTCTCTGAGCCGTTTCTCATCTTAAAATGGGAATAATGGTGCTTATCTACTTTGTGTAGTATTGAAATACGAATAAAATAGCAAAAAATGAAGCAGTTACTATCTTATAGGCAGGATGAAGGTTAATAATAACTTTTTCCAAGAGGTAGTAAGTATTCCTCAGGAAGAAGAGATTGAAGGTAAGAAGACAAGTGAATGTTTCTCAGAAGGTGGAGGGTAAATGTAATTCCTGAAATCTTAATTCCAAAGAAGTCAAAGCATTGACAGACCCTTAATACAGCTTTTCTCCCCAGTAAACGTCATACTGACTGGGAGCAGCTAGCTGTCTGACACCTAGGATCCAATCATGAACAAGAAGAGAAGGATCTGTGTACAGTTGGTCCTCTCTGTTAAAAGAGGATGGGGGATCTCTACATAGCTGATTTTTAGCCAACGTTACTATGGTGACTGTGGCTGGAAAGATACATCCTAACTTCCTGTGGAAGTGAAGATGCTAGTTTCCTCCTCCCACTTGGATATTAATGATTTGTATGCTTGGCATAACTGTCTACAATTGTCTTATTTTCTCCCTTTCTCAAAAGGAGCAGAAACTGGAATCCTGCAGTTAACTAAACCTGTGAATGTATTTCAGGCTGAAATATTTTGACGGGCAGGTGATTTTTGTATTAGTTTACACTTCATCATCATCTGGGATTTACTAAAAGATAAACACTTGTGTTCAGATGAGGAATGTTAGGCTTTCATTCCCAAGTAGTTGTTTCACATTCTGTGGCTTAATTTTGAAATACCAAATTTCCTGACATGTTTTGATTGTTTCCATCTAGTGGATGTTTTAAGGAACACACCTCAGTCTGTAAGTATACTTTGGTGTACAGAGCCAGTAAAGATACAGCTTGAAAATTCCAGTTTCTATATTACTATAAACCAACTTGATCTCCGCAAGAAACTGTTCTGCATATAGCTTTTGCTTTGGCTTAGCCAGAGTAAAGACTTCTTGAAGTTCTTCTGGCATATGCTTCCATACAATAATTAACGGTATGTGCATATGTAGCTGCATAATATACTCTGAAAAAGGTATTTGTGAAATCATTAACTATAATGTGATACAGCTGTATAAAGAATGTGTCTCAAAACTTACCATAACCTAACATTTTTTTGTTTCCAGTGTTTTTAATGTGATTTTTAGCATGTGGTTGGTTTTTGTTTTTTTTTAATTTGCTTACATACTTGCTCTGGAAACTATAAATCACAGACTTGTCTTGGAAAATGCAGAATCAGATTAGAGAGAACTTGCTAGATTATGAAATCCAACCTTAATATTACTGGAGATAAGACTATCCTTTCCCTCTCCTTAGTTGATCAAGTGCCACTTTAAAGCAATCAGTTACTGCACTTGTTCCCTTTTTGAGGAGGCTGTTGTAGAATGTCAGTCCTTTGGTTTAAAAACCTCCTGCATATTCCAGGCCAAATGTATTGTTGGCTAGTTAATATCTATTTGTTATTTCACTAGGGTTGTGCCTTATCTTAAATACATCTTTTTCTCTACATGGTGTTTAAGCCCCCTGAACTTTTTTAGAGAGCGCAAACCTTTTCATCTGCTGCCTTAGAGTGCTAAACAGCATACTCACATAAATTCTTACAAGATAATTTTCATTTCTCATAACCATTATAATAGTTGGACAGTTGTTGTTCTATAATACATTTTATTCCAGGTAATGTATTGCAGTTCTTCTTGATGATGGACTGTTGCTTTCTGGATGCTTGATGGGGATTTCTAAGACTACTGTGTTATGGGGTCATCTCTGCCTTTTTTCCACCACTGCATCACCTCATAGCTTATTCATTTGTTGACAAATTAAGGCACCAACTCTCTCTAACTTTGTATTCAGTTATGTATTAATTTATAGCCCTCTTTCCCAGCTTGTTTTTCCAAGTTTCCCCTACTCCTGGAATTCCATTCTCTTTTCCTTTGTACCTGGGATTATGTCCCTTGTCTTTGAAGTTCTAACTTGTATTCAGGTTACAGTTAATGCAGTATTGTGTGGTGAGAACCAACTAAAATCTGTGAGACGCAGTGTATGTTACATACTGTTTACATGCCATATGTCTTGTGTGATTTTGTGTATCGTG
Organism: Athene noctua; assembly: GCF_965140245.1. Taxonomy (NCBI): domain Eukaryota; kingdom Metazoa; phylum Chordata; class Aves; order Strigiformes; family Strigidae; genus Athene; species Athene noctua. The sequence continues at coordinate 6,941,687 of NC_134064.1, read as the reverse complement.
GTTTGCTCCCTTGATACACTCAGTGCTTTTATTGTCTGTTTCCTCACAGCCGGTTGCTGAACCAATTCCAATCTGCAGTTTCTGCCTTGGTACAAAAGAGCAGAATCGGGAGAAGAAACCTGAAGAGCTCATCTCTTGTGCTGACTGTGGCAACAGTGGTAGGTGACCATTTACAGTGCTGCTAGTAATGACCCATCCACTTGAGACAGAAGAGCTTGGTATAGTGACTGCTGCTGACCCATACATATGAGGGGTATGCATCTAATAATAACCTGGCTGCTTGAAACAGAAGTCTGGTATAGTGACTACTCCTGACCAGTACGTATGAGAAGTATGCATCTATGCCGTATAATCCAGTTTGTTCAGCAGATCTCATGCTCTCAGAGGGGAGACAGTTAAGTTAACCTACCTTAAATAGTTCATTTAGGTCATGGAGCTTTCCTTAAAAATGTGGTAATGATGACCAGTTTTACCATGTTTTGCAATTCAGTTATGAAAAATTATCTTGGTGTTCTTCTGTATGTGAGCCTGCTACTTCCTATCCAGGGTATTTGTTTTTGTGTTATAAGTAGGTAAGAGTAGAAGCACCTAAAAAATAGGAGTATCTGGATAACCAAAATTCTGCATGGGAATACATGATTGATAAAGTAATCTCTCTGTGAGCTATCCATGAGCATTAACAGAAGTGGAATAGTTCTACTGGTATAATGTTCTTCTTTTTCTGTAGGTCATCCGTCCTGTTTGAAGTTCTCTCCAGAGTTGACAGTTCGAGTGAAAGCCTTGCGATGGCAGTGTATTGAGTGCAAAACATGCAGTTCCTGTCGAGATCAGGGCAAAAATGCTGTGAGTACAGCAGGATATGGACTGAATGAGGAGGATATCAGTCTTGTGGCTGTTCTGTTAAACTACAAATAAAATAATTCTAGAGTCAAATATTTGCAGCTTTTGTTTGAGTCTGGTAGTCTTTCTGAGACCTGTGAAATACCATGATATGTCTGTAGATGAAAACTGTGCTTGATGCTAATGCACATCTAAAGAAAGATTAACGTTGTATGTCTTCAACAGGATAACATGCTATTTTGTGACTCATGTGACCGTGGCTTTCACATGGAGTGTTGCGACCCCCCTCTTACCAGGATGCCAAAAGGTGAGGACTTCGTGATGAAAAGGGTAATTTAAGATGGCTTTGGAAGAGATCAGCAGGTAGAAAGTGCTTCTACATATTTAGTCCTCTTTTAGCTACATTTAACTTGTTCTTTAAGCATGTTTTTCATGCTGTAGAGGAGGGACAGAGCTTCACATCCAGATTTTCCACTGTTTCCTGTCCATTACTATCTCTGAAGAGTTTTGAAAAAAATCGTTAAAGTTTGAGGGAACAGAAGTGATTCTTGCAGATTAAAATTATTGGCTTCCATTTGAATGAATAGCCTTGTACAGAAGAAAGAGATGGGCTCCTACGTTTTTGAAGTCATATCCATTTGGACAGTGGAGAATCCTGGAGTACAACAAAACTTTTCTTTTTCATCAGAAAGAATGTTATCTGTGAAAGATTCTTCCTTGGTAGTTAGAATAAAATTTTCCTATAAAAGACAGTTGGAAGTTGTGTAATTGTAAGCAGGATATGGGATAATTAAATGTGTTGCTCTTTTAAGGTTTTCTGATATTGTGGTATGAATTAAAGAAACTTCCTGCATGGTTGTGGGAAGTATATCTGAGGGGATGGGGTGGGAAATCAACTGAACTTGGGTTTAGATTGCTGGAACATACTCGTAATTTTTCTTGCATGTGTATGTGATAATTGGGGCTTTTGGTACTGTTCCTACCCTTTCTGTTGGAAGGCCTGGGGCCTGTAATTCTCCTTTTTTGTCCTATATAGATGTCTCTTGCATTCAGTGATGGGGACTTGTGTCTTACAGGTATGTGGATATGTCAAATATGTCGGCCACGGAAGAAAGGAAGAAAACTTTTACACAAGAAGGCAGCACAGATAAAACGACGCTATGCTAACCCAATAGGACGTCCCAAAAACAGGTTAAAGAATCAAAATACAACGTAAGTCTCTCCATAAGGAGGAGTAAGGTGTGACATTCTATAGGGCAGTAGGTATTTCTGAAGTGTCTGGTCTACTCTGTGAGATTTCTTTTACAATGAACAGTTTTTCATTATTATTTAATACAGAATTTCTGAAGAGTTCCGTGAAAGACTAGAAGTAATCTCAGTGCTGCTTTTTGCCTAAATTTTTGACTCTTTGTAATAATCTACTGTTTAGCTTTGAACTATTCCTTGTAGTCATAGATTAAGTTTGCTGTTTGTGTCAGGTCTGTTTTGCTGGATGACTGCTTCTTCCAGCATAATTGTTTTGCTTTGCATTTCTGGAGAACCTTTTCTAATGTTTAGAGTAACTAAGTAATCAAGAATAAAGCATGTGAGGTGTTGTTTGATGTATATTTAATCTGACACTGCTACCAGAAAATATTCGGGCCCTTTATGCTTCCCTGCCACATGTCTCTGCGTTTGTGGAGCACTCTGCTGGGCTGGGACAGACTGTGTGGCCTTGTGATGGTGGTTGTGGGGCAGCCAATTGTCAATGAATTGGATTTGGGTGGGTGGGAATTCTTTGGATAACTGTTCAGCCAGAGCATTTTTCTTGAATTAAGACAGCTGTGCAGTGCTTGTTGTGATACAGGACTGTGCAGGTGACAGAACAGTGAAGGAACGGAACTTCTGTTTTGGGCATCAGATCAGCTGGGAAAAAAAGCGCCAAACTATCACATGATACTAACCAATAGCACCAACAGATGTTCTGGGGGGAAAAAAACCTTACAAAGTTTAATGCTTAGGAAGATGTAGAGGGAATGTCTCTCTTAAACATCCTGATTTTTTTCAGTCTGTGTGATACCTCTGTGTAGAAGAACTCCCAACATAATTCAGAGGGGCAAAAGGAAAGCTAGCTATCTGCTACTGCTGTTTTTCTCTTTTAACTTTTACTTCATTATTTATTCACAATTTTATTGCCTTTGTTCTATCATTCAACTTGCAAAATATATCCACAAAATTATGCACAGATGCTTAGTTTGTCTCTTTAGGAAAAAACAGTCTGTTTCTATCCTCTGTACTTGCAGAGATTGTAGCTAAAAACAGATAGTTTCCTGAAACAGCAGTTGGTCTATGGCAATCCCTCTGAGAAGCGTTACTCAGTTATCTCAATAGAGTTTTAAAATTTCCAGCCTGAAAGATGGCAGCTGATTGGAGGTCAACACTGTTTTCTGCTAGGATGATCATAGTTGTATAGGTTCTTAGCTAACGTGTGTGTCCTGCATGCATTAACTTTCTGTGTAGTTCTTATGACGATTTCCTATTAGTACGAAAACTTTGACAAATGGCAAGTGTAAATGTTAATGATTATATAAATTGCAACCTTTGCAATGTATTCATTCTGGCTACTGATTTTAAAATTGAATGTTATATTAAATTTGGTGAAAATCTATTGTTTATACTCAGATTAATTGCACATAATGTTCAGTGTGGAGAGAAATAGTGCAGTACTTCTACTGAGATGTTTAAAAACCTGGCTCCTCTGTGGTACACTGGCTCTTGAATACTCCTTTATTATTAAATTCTTCAGTTCATTATTAGCTTCGGTGTGATTGATAAACAGGTAGGGAAGATGGTAGTCTGCTTTGCAACCCTAAACAAGCCACCTTACCATATCTTTTGCCTTCTCATTCTTTAGATCAAAAGGCCCTTTCAGCAAAGTTCGAACTGGCCCTGGTCGGGGTCGGAAGCGTAAGATCGCTCTGTCCAGCCAGTCAGCATCATCAGAAAGAGGATACCTGGAGCAGACAGATGTCTTGGACTTCTGCAGAGATGGCAGCACCACCTTGAAGTTTAACAAGAAAACCAAAGGGCTTATAGATGGCCTTACTAAATTCTTCACTCCGTCCCCTGATGGACGAAAAGCTCGAGGGGAAGTGGTTGACTATTCTCAGCAGTATAGGATCAGGAAAAAGGGTACCAGGAAATCTAGCACTTCAGAATGGCCCACAGGTAAAGATTTTTCACCCTGCCAATGTAAGTATCCTGTACACCAAGAAAATGTTCAAAGGCTAGGGTGTCGAAGTGACTAGAATTGTTAGAGACTGGAAACTTCGAGCTGAAAGTTAACACTCAAATGCAGTTATCTCTGAAGCACTGAGGTAAATACCAGTTGGAAAAAGGAAGCGATTCTAGAGACCTTTGCTTCTTTATATATGATGGCAAGGTGTGATGCGGGATTAGATGATTGCTGTGAGGTAAAATGCCCTTTGGGAATGAGGGGCTTGCAGATAGACCTAGGTAATATGCTAAATAATGTCACATTTGAAAGAAGTAACATAGGGAGTGGTCAACGAAAATAAGAATAACAAGGTAGAAGTGTGAAATGGGAAACAGATAATTAAAACTAGCCTGACAGACCCATGAGTTTCTGATCTTGTCGCAGTGTCTGAATACTGCCAGAAGATATTTGTTGCTGTACTAAAAAGCAAGTACTCCTTTGTAAATGTAGATGAATTTTCTCTCTCATTTACAGACAATCAGGATGGCTGGGATGGAAAACAGGAAAATGAGGAGCGTTTTTTTGGGAGCCAGGATGTCTTAACTGAAAAAGACATGGAGCTGTTTAGAGACATTCAGGAACAAGCACTGCAGGTAAAGTTAAATTTTCAGTGTCTGGTGGTAAGTTCCAAATCTGTAAAAGAGATTTAAACAAACCCAAAACGCTAAAAAAAAAGACTGTGTTAAATTTTGCTGTATACTAATTTGTATTTAAAGCTACAACATGAGAGGTAGTGGAGGTATGTGGTACAAATGCCTACTAATTCTTCCTTTTTGTGAATCACATGCTCACTTGAAGTGTGACTGATAGTAGTTTTTAATGTCAGAAAGCAACATCTGCATCTTCCTAATTCTCTGTGAGTTCACACAGTACAGACTGTGTAGATAAGAATGTTTTAATTTATTCAGCTTGGAAGTCTTTCACTTGAAAATACATGAAAATATTTTTTTTCCCTTTGCATAGAAAGTAGGGGTGACTGGGCCTCCTGATCCACAAGTCCGATGCCCTTCTGTCATTGAATTTGGCAAGTATGAAATCCAGACCTGGTACTCCTCCCCATATCCACAGGAATACTCGAGGTATGACTGAACATTCTTTTCCTTTGTTCTGCTTCGGTATTTGTGGGAAAGCTGTACTCCAGCAGGCGTAGAAATCTTAAGAAGGTTCTATCTGAATGTAGGACAGAAGCAAAGTACACATAATTCAGATACTTTTCATGGTAGTTATTAGATGTCTTAAGGTCTTTTTAGGCTGAGTCAAAAAGTTGATAAGCTCTCTGCAACAATCTGCATATGCTTTGAGCATTCGATCTGCCACAGGAATACATGATTAAATGGATTCCCAAAGAACTGACATATTCCATGCACTGAGGAGGGAACAGCCTCAGCTAAATGACCTAGTACTGGGCTGTTACTAAGCACATAAGTGATTAGAGTATCCAACTCTCAATGTACGTTGGTTCTTCATATGTAGTGTTGTAGAATGGTTTGGGTTGGAATGGACCTTTAAAGACCATCTAGTCCAACTCCCCCCCTGCCATGAACAGGGACATCTTTCACTGGATCAGGTTGCTCATAACCCTGTCCAGCCAGACCTGGAATGCTTCCAGTGATGGGGCATCCACAGTTTCTCTGGGCAACCTGTTCCAGTGTCTGACTGCCCTTATCATAAAAAAACCTTCCTTCTGTTCCATCTAAATCCACCCTCTTTAAGTTTAAAACCATTGCTCCATGTCCTGTCACTACATGCCCTAGTGCAAAGTCTCTCTGAGTCTTTCTTATAAGCCCCCTTTATATATTGAAAGGCCAGTGAGGTCTCCCCAGAGCCTTCTCCTCGCTAGGCTGAGCAACCCCAACTGTCTGGGCCTGTCTTCACAGGAGAGGTGCTTTCAGCCCTTGGATCATTTTTGTGGCCGTCCTCTGGACTCACTCTGACAGGGCTGTGTCTTGTACTGAGGACATCTGAGCTGGACACAGTACTCTGTGTGGGGTCTTGCAACAGCAGAGTAGAGGGGGAGAGTTGCCTGCCTTGAAATGCCGTCCACGCTTCTTTGGATGCAGCCCAGGATACAATTAGCTGTCTGGGCTGCAAGTGCACACGGCTGACTTGTGTGCAATTTTCCATCCACCACTATCTCCAAGTCCTCCTCCACAGTGCTGCTCTCAATCCCTTCATCCCTCAGTCTGTGTTGATACTGGGGATTGCTCCAACCCAGGTGCAGGACCTTGCACTTTGACTTGCTGAACTTACAGGGTTCGTATGGGCACACTCCTTCAGCCTGTCAAGGTCTCTGGATGCCATCCTTTCCCTCCAGTGAATCAACTGCAGCACTCTTCATGATAAAAAATAATAAATCTGTCTAGGGAATAGTATGTTAACTCTGTATTAAGTGATATGATTAGAAATGGCTGTATACTATCTATGGGAGTTGAAAAAAACAAATACACATTTCATAGGAATTAGTTTAATGTTTTTATGCTGTGTGTAGTTCAACACAGCTAAAGAAGAATGTTGAATGTTATGTGGTTTGGAATCTGAAAGATTGCTCTATTGTGATGCATGTATATTTGTTTTGATCTTCTTTTGCTTAAGAACTTTTCAAACTAACTGCAAACTCCCCGATCTTTAACTTGATTTTGAAAGAGGAATAGCATCTAAGGGCCATAATTAAATAAAACTCTTTATTCTGCCATTTAATAAGAGCATGTGGTCTGTCATGAGGAATTATTCTAGCTCTGCTAAAGGCATTTAAGGTGACTGAAAATAGCATCCCTGCCCAAGTTAGAGTATGTAAATGGAGTTACATCACCACAATATCAGGACATGTGCATCCAACTTGTTCATGTCAATGTAGTATGTAGAGTGGTTTTAAAGAAATAGAGAGATGGTGTTGTGACCTATTGCTTGGGGATGTATACAGCTGTCTGTTACAAGGATGGAAGGGAGAAGCATCACTTGTGCAAAACTGGGGGGGGGGGGGGGGGGAGTTGCTACATTTTCTAGGATTTTAATCTATGCATGTATTTCTTCTGACATAATGCCCTGCATAATTACTTTTACTTTAAGTACTTTTTGTTTTTAACATGCATTCATTACAGAGTAAGTGCCATCACTAAGTATGGTAAGGTGTCTTTGGTCTGATTAGCACATACACAAGGTCAGTATATACTGGGTTTATTTTCATCAAGTACTCTTTCTGCAGGAGTAAGGCATTTTATACAAAAGTCTGTATCTTCAGTCTTCAATCTTTATCTTTGATTACAGGCTACCCAAGTTGTACCTTTGTGAATTTTGCCTAAAGTATATGAAAAGCAGAACTATTCTCCAACAGCATATGAAAAAATGTGGCTGGTTTCATCCTCCAGCCAATGAAATTTACAGAAAAAACAATATTTCAGTCTTTGAGGTAAGTTAGAAAACTAAGCCCCACTCACTTTTATCTATAAAAGTGTCTTTATCACCCAATCATGTGATAAGTTTTCCATAGCCCTAAAGATCTTCATTCTTGAAGCATTTATTTGCTAAGAGTGAAGAACTACAAAAAAGCACTGGAAGCTGACCTTATCCATAAAACATATGAGGAGGCTCACTTTTTAAAAATGCTTTTTCATTTTAGGAAAAGGAATTTTAAGTTCTCTCTTAAACTGATGAGTGGAACAGTGACCTGGCCACAGCTTTTATGCTGTGGAAGTTGTAAGTCCTTTGAGGTGCTACCTGAGACAGAGAGGTCTTCCTCTCACATTAGACATTTCAAACATACAGGGATACTCAGATGAAGCATGTCATTGCATGACAGCAAATAGAGCGATAAAATTTTCCTCATCTCTTTTAGGTTGATGGCAACGTCAGCACTATCTACTGCCAGAACTTGTGCTTGTTGGCCAAACTCTTCCTGGACCATAAGACTCTCTATTACGATGTGGAGCCATTTCTTTTCTACGTGCTGACACAGAATGATGTCAAGGGCTGTCACCTTGTTGGCTACTTTTCCAAGGCAAGTATTTGAGTACTTCAGACTTGGGCATGCATTTGCTGTGGTGAGAAATGCTGCTTCAGAGTCTTTCAATTGTTGTAATTTAGGCCCTTGCATTTTCTGTAATACATTATGTAATACAGATATAGAGACATCTGTTGCAACCGGATTTTCTTTGTCACTTTTGGAGACCACCAACTAAAAACCAAGCTGCCTCATAATGTCAAATAGCTTATATTCTCTAAGGAGCTTGTACCATAGCTAGTAGCTAAAAATACCCCCAGCTTTTCAAATGACTTCTTACTTTTGGTGGTGATGAGTAGTACAGTTTGTGAGATGAGCATTGTTACCCAGTAGTTCTACCTCATCTTGCCTTCTGTAAATACATTGTTTTTCAAACAAGTTTGTCGGTTTTGCACTTCATTTCAAACCTTTCATTTTTCTGACAGAACAGGGCCAAGATTTCAGATAGACCTTAAGCAAGCATTTTATCTGTAATTGTTTTAGTTATTTAAAAATAACTTTAATTGAAGCAGAACAGCAGATTTGAGATTGGATTTTAGTATGTTGTGCCATTTAAAGATTCACTGGAATACTGCAGTCTTTTTCAGTGAATTGAGCAGTCTTCAGATTTATGCTTTGGACTTTATCTGCTATGCAGCTCATGTTCTTTATGGAATTGTATCTAAGCAGAAGGTGGTAGTTATGTCAAGGTTTCATTCTTCTTGTTTTTCTGAATTGAAATGGTGGTAATAGAGTTTTAATATTACTCTGTCTTTTAAAGTCTTTCCTTGGCTCATGTACATTGTTCTTCCTGAGTAACTTTGACTGTGGCTTTCTATCTCAGCTCTTGCTATAGAGGTAATTAGGGACTTGTACGGAACAACTTCTATTTCTCACTGGTCTTTTTTTTTTTTTTTTTAATTTGCTGCTTTTTTCCAACAGGAAAAACACTGCCAACAGAAGTACAATGTTTCCTGTATAATGATTCTTCCACAATACCAGCGTAAGGGCTATGGCAGGTTCCTAATTGACTTCAGTAAGGAACTTTTTCTTCACTTTTTTTTAGTCTTTGTCTTTTCATATTTTAAAGAAAGGCTTAATTTTGGAAGAGGATATTTTTCAAATTAAAAAAATCTCAGGACAAAGGATTCTAAAGTTGACAAAATCATCTGAACTTCACAATTTACTCTTATTGTTGGACGACTTCAGTTCTAAAGACAAATTGATCATTTTTCCCCTAATTCTCATGTTTTCTGTGTAAGCAACTTATGGTGGAAACTATAGGCATGTGTCAGTGTTTTTAGCAGCTTACCTTGTGCATGCAGTTCTTTCTGCACAAAGTCAACCCTAAAACTTGCATGATCTCTTGGGACCTTCAGTTCAGCAGTTTGATTAAGTGAATGAATGTCTTAAGCAAAAGACTTAATGTCTTAGTCATAGTTACATTTTAATTTAGCTTTGAAAGCAGTAAAGCCAGACAGGCTCTGAATACTCAAACAATTTTCAGATTCATACATGGATCTATATTGAGAAATCAACAAATGTGTCTTCTCACTGCTGCTCTAATATAGTCCACATTTGTCATCTGTTTCCCCCCCTCCTCCCTTTTCATACGGGGGAAGATATAACCTCTCAGTCTTTATTGAACTTGTGCAGTGTATCACAGTCTTAAATTAACTTAAATGGAACTTGGTACTCTCCAGTATGACCCTGAAGTTTTACAGTAGAGAATTTTCAAGAAAATTGGTTGCCATATTAGTTTTAAATGTTCTCCCTCTGTTATCCTCAGAATTGCTATTATAATTGGAAGGTGCTCAGCAGACTGTACTTCAAGCTTAGTGTAGTTTCTAGGCAGGCAACTGCTGCCATCTTGTGGCATTGCCCATAGCCAATGTCTGATAGCAACGTAGTTTAGAAATCTCATATTCTGTCATTGGGTAACAGGAGTTTAAACAACAACAACAAAAAATGTCCAGAGCACTCAATATATTCTTCAAAATTATAATCTATTATCTTGTAAGCAGCATTCAGCTACTTTCTGGAAAAATGCCTTTGTAGAAGTTGGGGTGGAAACAGAAGCTATACATGCTAATCTTTTGAAAAACTTTTCTTGTATATCTTTAGGCTATTTGCTTTCAAAGCGTGAGGGTCAAGCAGGATCACCAGAGAAGCCCCTGTCGGACCTGGGGCGCCTCTCATATATGGCTTATTGGAAAAGTGTAATATTGGAGTGCCTTTATCATCAACGTGACAAGCAATTAAGCATCAAGAAATTGAGTAAGCTGACTGGAATCTGCCCTCAAGATATTACTTCCACTCTACATCACCTACGAATGCTTGACTTCCGTAGTGATCAGTGAGTACAGGAGTCCTGCTGTATTTCCAAATAGCTTCAGATGTATTTTAATTAAATTCAGCGGTGTTTGAAGACTTAATTTTATTTACGACTTAAGTGTCCAAATACTGGCTGTGGAGTTTTATGACGCTCATGTGTGATGCAAGAATTGTTCAGTACCAAAGCTGTATCAGATTTCCAGCTGTGTAGCTCTGTAGCTGTGGAACTTCTGAGTAATTTGCAGCTGTTAGAGAAAGCAAACTGGTCTCTTGGCCATGTTCTCTTGGGGTCCCTCAGCATAATCAGTCTAACATGCTCACAAAACAGAGCAAAGAACAGCAACTTCCCTTCTCTAGAGGGAAATCTGTTCCTTTTTCCAGTCACTGAGCAGACAGTTGTTTCCCCCCTTTTTTCTCTGTGTCTCAAAGATGCCATTAACTGTGTGGATTAACATGGAATGCTTGAACAGTGGGATGATCACTGGGAGAAATTAGGTGTGCAGATATAGAATAGAGGTAGTCTGCTTGCCCAGCTGAATGTACAAGTCAGGTGAAATACTGGAAATTAGTCTCGTTTCAGACAACAGCAGTTTTGGGAGTGGCGTTGTGTTCTATTGTTTTGTGTTAGACTTGGAACTTATTTGGAATACTTGAAGTGATTTGAGAACAGGTTTATGTCCTTGTTTCACAGTATACTTTAATCAGTGATATTACTCCCAGCTGCCTGAATAAAATCCACTCTGATAGTGGGATTGTAACTTTTTTAAGCAGTCCTTTTATTACCAGTGTCTTTCACCTTTTGTTGTCAGTTCCCCAAATGGTATGCCCCTTGTCCATTTAACATGTAAAAAAAGTGATACTCTGCAGCTCAGTGTTACTCGTGGAAGGATAATGGCTTCACCATCAATAAGAAGTGGAAAGAATTTAACAGCATTTTCTCAGTTTTAAGATGCTTTCTCTGGTAGTCTGACAGTACTGCAAATTGTACAATTTTAATAAGCTTTCTGTCCCCTCTGAAGTTGTTCATGGCAGCACTGATAGAGAGTATGCAGATTTTTCTGTAATATCCTATATCTGTTTCACATGACATGTACAGTATGTAGCCTGTTGCTGATCAGAGTATTATTACTGTTTAGATTTGTGATCATTCGTCGGGAGAAACTTATCCAGGAACATATGGCAAAGCTTAGAACTAATGTCCGACCTATAGATGTGGATGCAGAATGTCTGCGTTGGACACCTGTTATAGTTTCCAACTCAGTTGTCTCTGAAGATGAAGAAGAAGAGACAGAGGATGGGGAAAATGAAGAGCAACAACAGCAGAAAGAAAAGGATCCAGAGACCAGTGTAAGAGTGAATCTGTTGCTTGTGTAGCATATAGTTTACACTCAGTGCTTTTGCAGGCAAGGCTAATGAGATTTCAAATGCCAAGCTTGGGCATTAGGCATAATCGTAGAAAGCAATGCAGTCATGATTAGTTTATGTATCTTTATAGTTTCAGGTTAGAAATTAAAACTAGCAAAAACATTGAGGCATAGTCTAGAGAAAGGTTAAAGACTATCTTGAAAAGAATAAAAAGGCTCTTTCTGTCCTTAATGGTTTCTCTCATCAAATCATTGAAATGGATTTAGATTTGAAGGACCCAGTATTTCTGTAAGCGACAATAACAAATGGAAATTAATCAACAAAAACTTTTAATGTTTTTCACTAAAGGTTTTTGCTGTCTACTTTTGTAAAACCACTAATAGCTTTAGAATTACTACCCACAGAGCAGTGGTTTCTGAAATCTAGGCTGCTGTCCTTGAAGGGTTGCACTCTCACATCAGGTGATAAGCAATGACTAGAATACTAAGAGGTGAATTATGTGCTGTTACTGTATTTACATTAAACTAATTGTGCATTTTAATGGAAAAATAGCTTCAACTTTGTCTCACTTTCCTCTTGAAAATTATGCAAATACTGTGTTTGAATGTAGCAAGATGATGTTTGCATTCCAGCAGCCACTGCATGGCTGCTCCTGACTGAAGTCACTTGTGGGGAAGCTAATTGAGGAACATTATCACCTGGGAAGAAAGGAGTAGCAGTTAGCACTAATATAGACTCTCATAAAGGTCAATTCTTCTGTTATTCTCAGATTCTTAAAAGTCATTCTGGTTAAACTTTTCTGACTTCTTGCTTAAAAGCTTTTGTGGATTCTAATTCAGGATAGACATGCATGCTTAAATAGGAAGTGTGATATCTATTTGTTTTTATTTAAATCAGATGGTTAAATCTGTGTCATGGGAGAAGAAAGAGCAAGAGCCTTACTCACCTACAGAGAGTGAAAAAAAACCAGACATTGTTGCTCCAGCCAATTCTGCACGGCCAAACAAGCACATTTTTCCCCTGGATAGTCTTCCTGCAAACAGTCAGCCATCACGAAGAGGTCGATGGAACCGCAAGGGCAAAAAACTTCGGGAGCCCTTTTGTGAGAAAGAGCCAGTATTGCCCCTTGAGGACAATACAGCAGTTCCCAGTGGGCGATGCAGTGAATGTGAGGAGAAATCAGCAGCCTCACGAGGCCGGTGCAGTGACTGTGAGGAGAAGTCAGCAGCCTTGCAAGGAAGATGTGGTGAATGTGAGGAGAAGTCTCCAGCCCCAAGAGGCCGGTATACTGAAGATGAGGAAAAATCTGCAGTTTCCCAGGGACAGTATGGCAAAGGTGAAAAATCTGCAATTCCCCGTCGACGGTACAGTGAAGGTATGGAAAGGTGGAGAGGGCAGTTGAAAAAGAACACAGAGCCGCTGAAGTGTAGATTCCCAGAGGACTGCGACAGGTTACCCCGCCGCTACAGTGATAGTGATAGGGCACTTCTGAGGTGTTTTAGTGAGAGCAGTGAAGAGGAAGACGATGAGCCTGTGAGTCCTCGATCAAGCTCTCCACCTGTTCTCACCAAGCCAACGTTAAAACGAAAGGTGTGTGCCTTATTTCTTGGTGTCTCTGACTGTATCATGGAGTCTATTTTGTCGGTATGTCGGTGTTTTCTGAAGGATTGTGCAATTCATGAGGTATGTATTAAGTGTACAGGTACTGTCTGTTCAGTGTTCCAGAACTCAGTCTCGGAGGGTACTTCCTGCTGCCTTTTTGTAGTGGCGGCTTTTGTTCAATCAGAGGTAGTTTGTGGGGTTTTTTAGTTCTAACTTCTGCATTGTGCTTTTGATTTTTCCATCTTGGTTATTAAAGTTTTACTCAGTCACACAAAATAGGAACAGATATGGTCCTACTTTTAAAAGAAGCTTGCAAAACACAAATGCTGTCCAAACAACTAAAATCACAGCATGGAGATGTGAATTCTATCAATGTGACCAAGAAAATCCTCTCTTCATGGGATGCCACACTAAAAAGTTCTCTTCTATACCATCTTTGTAGCTTATTGTAAACTATTCACATCTATGTTGTAGTCTCTGAACTTTCAGCTGTTGTGGATGGGCTGTTAGCCTCAGCTGTTTAATGGTTTATACTATTACACAAGTGTAATCTAGCAGTCTTCATGGAAGTTGGTGGTCTTGCAGTCTATTTGACGTCTGTCTAACTGAAGGCAGGTGCCTGTCACTATTTCTGGTGAAGTCTGGATTCCAGATTCTGTCTGGTCCTGCTTAGACTGTTGAACTCTGCTGTTCATGTTTTCTATTTATCAGTGTTTTATTTCTACTGTGTGTGATAATGTCTCCTTCTCTCACCTTCCACTTTCAGAAACCAATTCTTCATCGGAAGAGGCGAGTTCGCAAGCGTAAGCACCACAACAGCAGTGTTGTCACTGAAACAATCTCAGAGACCACAGAAGTGCTGGATGAACCATTTGAGGACTCAGACTCTGAACGACCAATGCCTCGATTAGAGCCTACATTTGAGATTGAGGAGGAAGAGGAGGATGAGGAGGATGAAGAGGAGGAGAATGAACTTTTGCCCACTGGATACTTTCGGCACTTAGCCCCACCAGACACACTCAGGCATAGACCCTCTTCTAAGAGGAAGTCCAAAGATGAGGAGGAGTCTGATGACACTAATGGTATGTTTGGTGGTATGCTGTTGAAAGTTTGATATAGATAGTGTTTCAGTGAGTGTCAGATGATACTAGCTCATGACAGAACAAGCTGATTACCTTGTCTTGTAACTTCTAGCCAAAATGTAAGATTAGGCATAAGTTACCAGTCAAACCAGCCTCAAACCGTTCCCAAGTCTTACAAAAATGTGGTGCATGCTTTTAACTATCTTATTAGCAATGTCCTGATCACAGGGTGTCCTTTTGATTCAGCTTTCCTAATGGAATCAGTATCTGTGATTGTGGAAGAACCTCTGCAGCAGAGTCACTTACAGAAATAAAACAGAAGGGAATTGGAGAGCCTTCAGTTTTTCATAGCAAAGAGAAATATAAATTGGCTCTATTGAGATCCTGTTCTTCATCACATTGCATGTCCTGCCTCTCAGCTTCTCATATCTTCTTGAAGTTCTCAGTTCATAAAATAAAACTATTTGGTTGGAACTGAACTGGTTACTTAGAGTGTGCTGATAATTCAAAAGAAACATCTGTCATTCAGATGCTCCATTAGTAATCTTCATTATGGCTGTTACATGTTCTGGTCAACATAGTGTAAGGCAGTCAGCCAAAGGAAAACAAAGAACTGTGTGAAAGAGAACTATGTTGCCATTAGACCACAATAAAAAATCGTTGCTGGAATGAACTCAGTAATTTATGGCTTTCAACTAGCCTGTGGTTAGCTGAGGAGGGTTCTTCTTTAAAAGTATGTAAATACTGAAAGCATCAATATGACTGTAGCCATGTATACTGTCCATTTAGCATCAGTTATCCTTAAATGCTTATAGCAGCATATAACTATGTAAATTTAGTGCAAATACATGTTGATGCGGCATTAAGTTTGCTTAGTGGAATATATGCACAGTCAGCTTATACCATTGGTTTTTTAATTCTTTTGTGATCAGGTTACCCCTGAAATACATTTTTAGGTAGTCCAGCACCATTAGTACGACTATAGAGTTGGGAGAGCATCTGTTAGCTAAGTGGTTTTCAGTCTTTTTCATTTGTGCTCTCCTGAATGTTTTCTGGTGGAGATGCAGATCCCTTTAGAGATTCCACACACATACTGCTTTATAAAATACATCAGTGATTTTTAACAGTCTTTTGTACACTACAAATAGTCCACAGAGTGCCCAGGGATCAAAAGTGGTATTTAGAAAGCTACTGTTTTAACTCACACCCATTACATACTACAGTGATAAATTTCTTGCTCACTTTATAAATACTTTACTTTCTTACTCTCTACTTGTAATTTAGTGCTTTCTGTTCCCTTGTGTCACTCGTGTTGCTTTCTTTTTTTTCTGAACTCCTGCAAATTTGTCAGAACCTCTGAAGTAATAAAGTAGTAAGCACACTGTTTTAGGGTATTGCTGCTCCTGACATCAAATGGTATGTTGGCTGCTTATACCTTTAATGAAGGTGTCTTTTCCTATACATAGTAAAACTGTAACAATCTTAAAAAAAAAAAAAAATACAATGTACTTCCAATTACCTGAACATGTTAGCCCACAGAGATAATTAGTCATCATAAACAGCTGGACTTTTTTGATAAAAAATTAAGCTGGGTGGAACAGGGCAGCACTGCCTTATGACAATTCAGTAATACAGTATTGTAGTCATTAATACTTGGATCAGATATAGACTATTGTAATCATAACTACGGGTTAGGAATGTTTATAGGAAGCGCAGATTTTTTTGATAGTTTTCCCATCACTACAGAAACCCGCTTGTAATTTTTTTTTTTTTTTTTAAACTTTCTGACTAAGGGTGGTTTGGGTTAGATTTTTCCCTGAGAACTTAATCTCTAGCTGAGGCAATGCACTGAAAGTGTTTTATGATTGCTCTGAATTGTAACATTGCAGTCTCTTTAAATTTTGTGTCTGATGAGAATTTGAATTGGTTCTGATTGGTGTCAGGGATCTAGTGAAAATAGATAGTGTGGTGTGGTGATTTGAGGCCAGTATTTAATAAGGGTTAGGTGTTCTAGAAGACAGTGTGTTCTGTCATGTAGAAAACAAATAAAGCTTGTCTCTCTGTTACACCAGTTCTGTGCAACTTGATTAGTGTGGTGTGGAGGAAGATGGAGCTCTAATACTCTGGGCTGTATTAATTTGCTTTTCCTATTTCTACATCTAAGTTTTACTGTGAATGTGAATACTGTAAGGATCCTCAGTTCAAGCTTGCATGCACACTAATGTTTAAGTGCAACTGAATGAGCACATACATAAGTTTCTCGGTATCCTAAAAAATTATGCATGTGAAATCTTGAGTGGTCATCAAATCCATCTTCTTTTGTGAAGACTGTGTCAAGTCCATGAGGCAAAAAATCATTGAATCACAGTCTCTTGAGGTTGGAAAGGACCTCTGGATGTCATCTTGTCCAGCCCCACTGCTTAAGCAAGGCCACCAAGAGCCAGTTGCTCAGGACCATGTTCAGATGGCTTTTGAATATCTCCAAGGAGGGAGGCTTCATGCCCTCTCTGGGCAGCCTGTTCCAGTGTTCAGTTAAAGTGTTTCCTGATGCTCAGGTGGAACCTCCTGTGTTTCAGTTTGTGCCTGTTGCTTCTGGTCCTGGCAGTGGGCACCACTGAAAAGTGCCTGGCTCCATCTTCTTTACGTCCACCCTTAAGATACTTGTACGCATCGGTAAGATCGACCCCTGATCCTTCTCTTCTTCAGTCCCAGCTCTTTCAGCTTTTCCTCATCAGAGATGCTCCAGTCTCCTCTTAGGCATCTTAGTGGCCCTTTGCTGGGCTCTCTCCTGTAGCTTCATGCCTGTCTTTTGCTGAGGGAGCCCAGACTGGACACCTTTAATATTACATTATTATAAGGGGAGCTTCTCATCATAAGATAATATACTTTTTTTTTTTGGTATTCTTAAAAATACTAAATCCATGACAGTACAGATAAAAGCAAAGGGTTAAGAGGTGGTAAACCTAATCCTCTGTAGTAAATAGGAAATGTGAAAGAAGGGGAACAGAAATAGCCATTTTTAAAAATTTTTTTATTTGTAGAGAGGTGGATTTTTTTTTTTTGGGAAGGGCTTAAGTGTTAATGCTTTAACAAATACTGTGTTTCTTCTTTCTGCCCAATGATATGCTGACTGTGGTAGCCCCTTCCTTTCTTCATTTACATTCCAAATATTTGTTTCAAAGAGTTGTTGAATTTTGAATTCAGTATTTGTTTTAAATTAATTTTTTAATACTCAGATCTATTTTTTTCAGAATGCTGCTTATTGGAGATATTTAGGGCAATGCTTGTCTGAGCAAAGGGCAAGAGTAACTCAGCTGATCTGTGGTTAGGTTTTCAGAAGCGTTTGTGAACTACTAGGAGCACGTTATTTATTTTTACGTTCATTGCATAACTGTAGACTTAAAACAGCTCTTCTTGGGAAAGAAATTCATAGCATGGTAACAATTTATGTAAGATGGTATAAAGAGCAGAAATGTGAATAAATGTAGTTTGAGTATTGGGGGAAATTGATCTTATATCCATATAGTGGAATGACCAACCCAATTACAGGCCCATCAGTATGATATTCATCCCAATTTGAATGGTAGAATGGCTGGCTTATTACTCAGTAGAAAGTCCAGGGAGTGTTATTTGCTCAATACTAATAAACACTGATATGTGAAAAATGTATTTGTTAGACAACGATATATTTTTACAAGACCTACAGCTTGGTTAACAAGGATAATTGATGTTATCTACTCATCATTTTGAGAGGTATTTGACTTAATCAAAACCAATTGCTTAAGCTAAAATGTTACAGAATCAAGCTAATACATATTAAATAAATGAAGCTGCAAACGAGTAATTAAGCAGCTTTGTTGTTAGTGGGGTGTAAGACAGTTGGACTAGTTGATTGTTGTAGGACCCTTCCGACAGAACTATTCTATTCTAAGGGAGATTGATCTGGGTCCTGTGTCTGTCTGTACTGCTATTTTGTGGATAGATTAAAAAATAATGTAGCAGCTGACAGAAAAAGAGGGCCTTCGGTAAATGAAGTAAAGGGCAATTCACTAACAAAGTCTATGAGAGAATATTTGAAGGTCATGTCCAGTAATTAGCATGGTTTTTGAACTCAAAGCCAAACAGATTCAGATAATCCTTAAACAGGGGAATATCAAGAGGAGTAGACACATTCTGTCATCTCTTCAGCTTTGGTGAAACTACTACAACCATCTTTACTCAGTTATTGACACTTGCTGTCTCTTTAAGTTTTGCAAGCGCTGATAAACTGGATTAGTTCAAACAACTGTTGTGGGCTGATTAAGACACTAGAACGAATGTTCCGTAATGATAGATTTAAACAAAGGGGTGACTTCATAAATTTAAAAATTTCTTATCTGAGAACTGTTATTTGGTAAAAGAGATTTTCTGCCTAGCAGACAAAAGGAAAATTAATACAAAAGCAGATTAAGTAAATTCAGTGTCTGAAGACAGAAATTCAGATGGTAAAGTGTGAATATCGAGTGTCAATGATTAACTGTTGCAGTAGTTTACCAACAGTTGTGTAAAATGTCACTGACTATGCTAACAGACAAGTTCAAACCAAAATTAATTTAGGGGATGCCTTACAGATTCAGTAAGTTCTCAGTGAATGATCACATTCCTTTCTGGCTGTATAAGCTCAGAACCTGTGCATGTTTGGAAAGTCAATGAAATGCAAAACTTGCTTCATCAAATAAAAGTCAGATGAGAGAGAAATTCAGCTTCCTTTTAATGATTTCTCAGATTTTTTAAAAAAAGATTCTAGCCAAATTCAATCATGTATGTATTTATGTTGGCATTTAAAAGCATAAGCCATGAAAAAAGTGGAAATATTTCCTTTCTTCAGCAGATGCACAAAATACAGATCTAAATGGAAACATGCTTTTATTGCAACTTCATGTGTTCCCCTATACTGGAACATTTTAATTTGTGAACATACTGTATAAATAAAACTTGAAAAGGGTGGTGAGTCTTTTCAGGACTTCATAGCCTAGTGTTTAAATTTAATTTTGTGTATTAAAGGCTCAGAGCTTTGACCATGCAAAATCTTGAAAGCATTGGTGTTCTCTGAAAATGTAATGTGCAGTGTGATTGCTAATGAGCAGACCTTGATCCTTCTTGTTACCATTCACAATAAATCTCTAAGCTAGTATTGCTACGTAAAGCTGATAAACATGATGGGAATGCTTGGGAAAGCTTCCATGAATGCTGAGGTCAAACAAAAATGTTTGAACAGTATCTTTCAATTTGTATTTTCAGGTAACCCTACTTTGAAACCATTATCTATGCTGAGAAAATGTGAAGCAAAGGATTCTTCACTTGAGCCAGACACTTCTACACCCATGAAAAAGAAGAAGGGATGGCCAAAAGGGAAAAGCCGAAAACCAGTCCACTGGAAGAAGAGACCTGGTCGAAAACCAGGTTTTAAACTGAACCGGGAAAAGGTGCCACCATCAGTTCAGGACGAAGGAGTTGATGCAGTGGTGGTTAATTCAAAACCGGGGCGTAAGCCCAAAATTTCAGACAAAGAAGAAATTGTTGAGCAGAAAGAAGAGCTGCCTCTCATTGAGGAAAGGAGAGAGGAAGATGTGAATATGGAAGCAGAAGAGGTAGGAGAGGGAGAAGAGGAAGATACAGCCAGCAGTGAAGTAAGAGCAGTTTCTCCTGTGGACAGCAACAGCAGTCCGGTGCCAGAAGTAAAAGAGCCTGAGATAGAAGAGGAGGTAGAGGAGAAGCCACGGCTTTTAGAAGAGCAAAGGCAATCAGAAGAAGAACAGCAAGAACTAGATGAACCTGAGCATGACCATGAGGAAGAAGAGGAAGTTGCAGTAGTGACAAATCAAAATGAAGATCATGATGCTGATGACGAAGATGACGGTCATCTGGAGTCTGTGAAGAAAAAAGAGTTGGAGGAACAGCCTGTTAAAGAAGGGGTGAAGGAGGAGCCTCAGGTGCAAGAATGTTTTTTAGAAACAAGCATACCGAGCAGTAGAGAAGATGCAAAAGAAAAAGATGAAGCAGAGGCAGATTCTGAGGAAGAGCAAGCTTCCAATGAAACATCGGTGGGCTCAGAGCATGTCCCTGGGTCTGAAGATGATCATGAAGAAGAGCAAAGTAATAAAGAAGGATTAATTGAATTAAAGGAAGAGGAAGAGATTCCTCATAGTGAACTAGATCTTGAAACTGTTCAAGCAGTCCAGTCCTTGACACAGGAGGAAAGCAATGAGCATGATGTAGCTTACCAGGACTGTGAAGAAACTCTTGCAGCTTGTCAGACTTTGCAAAGTTACACCCAGACTGAGGAGGATCCTCAGATATCAATGGTTGAAGATTGCCAGGCCTCAGAACACAACAGTCCAATATCCTCTGTTCAGTCCCACCCCAGCCAGTCTGTACGTTCTGTCAGCAGCCCAAATGTGCCTGCTTTGGAGAGCAGTTACACCCAGATAAGTCCTGAACAAGGATCCCTGTCCGCACCCTCTATGCAGAACATGGAGACCAGCCCCATGATGGATGTGCCTTCAGTATCTGACCACTCTCAGCAGGTGGTGGATAGTGGCTTCAGTGACCTTGGCAGCATTGAGAGCACTACAGAGAATTATGAAAACCCCAGCAGCTACGACTCCACTATGGGAGGCAGCATTTGTGGAAATAACTCTTCCCAGAGCAGCTGTTCATATGGAGGACTGTCCTCTTCTAGCAGCCTCACTCAGAACAGTTGTGTTGTCACTCAGCAAATGGCAAACATTGGCAGCAGTTGCAGCATGATGCAGCAAAACACTGTCCAGCCTGCAGCAAACTGCAATATCAAGTCACCTCAGAGCTGTGTAGTAGAAAGGCCTCCAAGTAACCAGCAACCAACAACGCAGCCACAACAGCAACAGCCTCAGTCACAGCAGCCACAGCCCCCACCTCCACCCCAGCAGCAACCTCCACTGTCTCAGTGTAGCATGAACAACAGCTTCACCCCAGCACCTATGATCATGGAAATACCTGAATCAGGAAGCACCGGTAACATTAGTATCTATGAGAGGATTCCAGGGGATTTTGGTGCTGGGAGCTATTCACAACCATCAGCCACGTTCAGTTTAGCCAAGTTGCAGCAGCTGACAAACACCATAATGGACCCTCATGCCATGCCTTATAGCCATTCTCCTGCTGTGACTTCCTATGCAACCAGCGTTTCTCTGTCCAACACAGGACTGGCTCAGCTAGCTCCCTCTCATCCGTTAGCAGGCACGCCACAAGCACAAGCCACTATGACACCCCCACCAAACCTGGCGTCCACCACCATGAACCTCGCGTCGCCTCTGCTTCAGTGTAACATGTCAGCTACCAATATTGGCATCCCACACACGCAGAGGTTGCAGGGGCAAATGCCAGTCAAGGGGCACATTTCCATTCGCTCTAAATCCGCACCACTGCCCTCTGCAACTGCACACCAGCAGCAGCTCTACGGCCGCAGCCCACCCGCAGTTGCCATGCAGGCTGGTCCTCGCACGTTAGCTGTTCAGCGGGGTATGAACATGGGAGTCAACCTAATGCCAACCACCCCTTACAATGTTAACTCCATGAATATGAACACCCTGAATGCCATGAACAGCTACAGAATGACACAGCCGATGATGAACAGCAGTTACCATAGTAACCCTGCCTACATGAACCAGACAGCACAGTATCCTATGCAGATGCAGATGGGAATGATGGGGAGCCAGGCCTATACCCAGCAGCCTATGCAGCCAAATCCTCATGGAAACATGATGTACACTGGCCCCTCCCATCACAGCTATATGAATGCTGCTGGGGTGCCCAAGCAGTCTCTCAATGGACCATACATGAGAAGATGAGCAAGATGAACTTGCATCCTAAAAAACTGAAATATATATAAATAAAGGAACCTTTTATACTGACGAACCAGAGAAAATGGACCTTTTTCCAGTTAAAATATTGCTGTAGATTTAGAGGGATTTTCTTTGGTTTATTTTATTTTTTAGGAAGCCTGGTCTTTATTTTTTGGACTTTTTTTTTTGTCTTGCATTCTTGTTTTCTTCACAATCCTGAAACATTTTACAGCTAAAATCATTTACAGATGTTTTTTAGAGGGGAAAACATGCACAAAATCTTTTCATAATTTAAAAAGAGCCTTACTTTGCTGACAATGTGGACAGAATATGTGTAACAGTGAAATCATCTTTCTAAATTTTTTTTTGCAAATGTATGTCCTTCTCCCTCCCCTGTGCCCCTCTGTATGCAGTTTCTAGTGCTGCAGTAATGTAAAATGTTTGACATCTCAAAGAATAACAACCCTTCCCTCTAAACCCCACCTAGCATTTCCTACTTCTAGCAGGAGGCACTTACTGGGAAACTTGGAAGGGGACACAGAGGACAAATGAAGCTCTTTATTTCTGCAAGTCAGGAAAAATTTTTAATCTTTTAATTTTCCCTGACTCCCTTGCCCTCAGTAAAATTTGGAGTTACGTGTAAACAATAAAGTATTCACATTGGTGTTTTTGTAGATGAGTTAATTGAAATTGTATGTTTCATGCTGAAAATATAATGTAACTTTAAAATGATCCCATTCACCACCCAGACATGCATGTGCACACACGTGTGCGTGCATGCACACATGTTCTGTCACTCTGAACTACTGGAAGCATCTCAAGAGAGAACTGTTTGCATCCCTTGTGCAGTCCTGAGGAGGACAGGGTGGTTAATGGTCTGTTAGGACAAGAAAATGGTTGCAGGCTCTTCTGGTGAATTGCAAGTCAGCCACAACTCTGACATCCCACATTCTGCTTTAGTATGTACTTCGAAATGCTGAGGGTCTTGGTTCTGAGCCTTTGAGTCAGGCTGAACTCAAAAGCAGCTGTTTCCAGTGGTCTGCCTCTTAATCTCTTTACTTAAGTAATCTTCAAAGATAGAGTGTACGTTTTAAGTGACTTGATGAGAACCCTGTGGTGTCCTTGTCACTCTTCCGTTCCTATTATGGGGTAGGAAGTTGCTGAATGTGCCGCTCTCTGGGGGAGTCAGTGATGTTTTCCCTGATTCTCCCACTACGTTTGAGACCCATCTTATAGGAATAGCCACACTTTTGATCTAGTGTGGGAAAAGAAGGGAATCGGCCTGTTTTACAGGAGTGAAACAGGCCAAACACCGTAGTAGGATGCAGGCGGCAGGATTTTGCTGTTTATTACTGCATAATCCAATTTACATTCTTTTTGGCTACACTGCTGGCATGTCACCCAATACAAAAAGGGACACCCTTTAATGTAAAGTTCTTTTTTTATTGTATATGAAGTAGAAATACAGACACATTAATAAGACTAATTTCTTTTGTTTTTAAACCAAAAGAGTCTAAAAGAAAGTTGGGGTTTCTTCAGATGCACTAAAATAGACTTTCCTCCAATAACTGCTAACCATGAAAGGCAGAATTCAAAGGACTTCCACTTTTTTATTTGTTTAGTTTTGAGCATGTACAAGGCTGTGTAGGACCCCATTTCTCTGTATATACTATTCCAGTTCCAAATAACCCATGTAGAAAGCGCACTGTGCTGCCCTCTCCTTCCTAGATCTTCAGCTGTGTCACTGCTTCCTGATTGCTAGGGGTGGGGTGGGTGGGGGGGTGGGTAGGGGTCTGAGACAGGAGGAGAAGCTGTTGAAATGAGGGCCGTGAATTTAGTTTGTTTGCCGTTACGTTTGGTTTGGTTTTGTATGGTTTTTTTTATCAATTGGGCAGCTCCCTTTTCCACAAGCCTTTGTGACTGTAGAACTATTGTAGAAAAAAAATGTTCTTTTCTATATATAAAAAGAAATTATCCAACGCAGTAATATTGGTACCAACCATTTTTTCACTTCTGTTTAAAAAAAAAAAATGTATTTTTAGCAAGATAACTTGGGTAATCTTCTAAAAGAAATTAAAAAAAATCTCACTGTTAGTGACTTTGATGCCTTTTAAAAATAAGAGCTTTTTCATTTCATTCCATCTTTAAAATTTTTTATCTTTGTTGTAGAATATTAAAAACTATTTTAAGAAAGATAAAAATTCTCTTTAAAGAGATCTCTAGAGTGTGTGAATAGGAGCTCCAGATGCCTCTAAAAGCCGCATGTACAAATGAAGCTGAGTCTATTCCTGTCTGTTTATATTTGCTTTTCCTGTTTTGTAACCTCTTTGTACTTTGTTCATGGTGACTTGTAAGCTAAGGGGAAGGGGTGCCTAGATGCCTTTGTAATTCTCCATGTCATACGCTCCTGGCTGGATGGTCTCCCTTCCTCTCCTTGTATGTAATATCACTTTTTTTTCCCCTTTCTAGCAAGTACTTTCAAAAGAACTCTGTACATTTTAACATAAAAAATAAATTATGTTGAGCCATTTTGGATGTTAGTTGTGGATGTGGATTTTTTTTTTCTTCCATTTTGAGCAGTGAACTCTTGTCACCGATCCTCGGTCCTGGGAACGCAATTCCCAGTTGGCCTTTTGAAGGGGAAGAGAGGTGGTACTTGGAATTTACTTGCAAGATCTTTGTCCATCTTAGTTTTTATCTACAGCTGCTGATCACAGAAAGATTGAAAATAAGAAGAAAAGCCAAAGACTTGAAAGCCTCTCCAGAAATCATGACAGTAAAATTCCTCTCTGAAAGGGCTGCCCGAAGCTTCAGTTTTTGGCTGTTTGTGCAATCGCTTGGGTGTCTTGACTTGTGCACTTAGAAAGCTGCAACGTGCGTTTGAAGCTTTTTTACTGCCTTGCATTTGCGCTCTCCTTACAGTTAGCATTTTCCGCAGAACTGGCCGTCCATCCAGCAGTCTGCCCTGCAGCGTCACGGCAGCCCCGGCCACAGGCCGGGCCCCGCGCAGCTCTCCCCCGCCAGCTCGGGCCTTCCCAGACACTAGATGGAGGCAAACGGCAGCGAGTGCTCCTGGGCCGGGCTGCCCCGCGGGGCGCGGAGCGGCGCGGACCTCCCACAGGCTTTCCCGTCTCCAGTCTTCAAGCGAAGTCTGTGTGTCGTGGTAGATAAATGAGAAGGACCTTGAGGAGTAGTAAAACTGAGTTTGACGCACTTTTTGTATCTCCAATGTAAGATTATGTCAGGTGAGGGTGAGGCTGCATCTTCCTTTAAGCTGATACATTTTTCCTTGGACTCGTTATAGTTCTGTTGAGGCACCTGAATTTTCAGGTCAAACACATCAGGATAGAGGTAGATGCCAGGGGCGCTCCTGGGTGATTTGTGCATTTATTCTCCTAGTTTTTAGGTTATTCAGGCATGAAGGAGAGAGAGGCAGGGTGACCGGTGATTCAGGTTTTCACTACCTCAGTCACTAGTGAAGTACAGTGTGACAGGTAAGAGTCATCAGGATCTTAGCAGACATGTGTATTACTTCCCCAATGCTGGAGTTAAGACTGCATTAACCACTTGGTGCTAGAAAGCTGCGTTCAATCACTCATAGCTTACTTTTTTTTTTAAGTTGCTTATTAAAGGAAGCTTTGGCACAGTCCAGTAGCAAAGTTATGAGGTGTTGGGTGCCACCCCAGCATGCCCTGTTTTTTACATACTTAATTGTGGTTTGGGGTCTTTTGGGTTTTGCTTGTTATTTTCTGTATACACTGAATTTAGCAGATTTAATTTGACCATTAAAATGTGCTCGGCTTGAACTGTTATCTGACAGCTTTTATTTATTACCAATTTTCAGAAACATCTGTCTTTTTTAGGATACAATATGGGTTTTAAAAGTAAAATGCCAGTTGACAACAGTTGCATGTCCTCCAGCAATTCAAAAGGCTTTGACTTCCAGAATTAATGTCATGAGTGATTAGACTAGAGTATAATTCTGCTGCTTTAGATAACTAGAATTTGGTGATGGCAAATCACTTCCGTGAAATAGCAGCATATAGTTACATTCCAGTAAAATACTTGTATCATAAATGGACAGTAGGGCAATTCAAAATCTTCATCTTATGCCCTGGCACCAAATTATGGTTACACATGCTGATATCAAATACTTTTCAAATAATTGAGATCTTTGCAATGCTGAATTGCGAGCTGACAAGCCCAGGGTGAGCAGAGCCAATGCTAATAATAATTAAAATTAAGCTTCTTTTGTATTTCTCAGGTTTTAAGGTAGTTGAAACTATTTTAAGAAGAAAAAGAAAATGTCTAGATAAGAGCATAACAATTTATAATAACTTTCTAGCTTTTTGGGCCAAGGAACCGAGGTAAGTGTTTATGGCAATCAAACAAGATCATGGAAATGTGATTCCAGTTAATGAGATGATAAACAGTAACTGGTATTTAAGAAATGTTTATTAAAAGCATTATTTGATCAAATAGGCTGCACTGTTAATAGTTTCTGCTTGTTTTAAAAAAAACCCACCTGTTTGTGTGTGGTAACTTGATGATAACCACATTTAGGAGCCATGAACAAGGTGACCTCTTTTTTAGAATCTTGCTACACGAACTATCAAATTCCACTGTTAGAGAATGACTTAATAGGGGAGGGGTTTTTGTTGGGGCTTTTTTTGAGAGAGTTGCCAAGCTAGAACAGAGTTGAAATCAGACTATCTTGAAGTGCAAGAACCTTTAGTACCTCATAGCACGGTGTGAACAGCTGCTGCTGCAGGGTCTGCATTGCCACAGCCAGATACCAGACTGTGATATATCGTACTGTGATGATACACCGACATGGTGAGAGTTGTTCCATTCAGCGTTGTTAGGTTTGCTCTAAATTAGTTGATATGTGGACCAAAATGTTACCAACTCTCAATATGCAGGGAAGAGTTTGAATGCAACCCACAGCAACGTACAAACTACTGCCTGGGAGACTAGTGGTGTGATTTTGAAAGAGACTAACTGAAAGGAGAATGATCTTAAAGGGGTCTGACAGTTCTGAAAGTTCATCAGTGAGGTAATAAAGAAAATGCTAAAAAGAATAGAACCATCTTCATTAGGTTCCCAACTCAGGGAGAGAACTCCTTGCTGAGATCCTATCTCTGCAGTAATAGAGGAATGCAGATAGTCTGCCTCAGTCTAAGTTTACAGCAGTTCAGGTGGGACCTGTGGTATCTTTTATCTTCACAGCTTGTCAGCCAGAATAATTTACCTAAAAATAGCTGCCTGAAGTTGAGCTCTGAATGTAAAATCCCTTTGCCCCTAACACAGAATCTCAGCAACTCCACCAAACGTTGATCTTCGCCTAGAGCAAGGCAGGACTCCAGCTATGTGTTTAATCTCTTGAAACAGCTGCAGCACCTTGCAGAGACAAGAATTTGTTTCTGTGCTTGCTTTCTTATAGGAGGTTTCTAATCTGGAGGACTGTGGAGGTATGTGGAACTGGCACATAATGACCTTGTTAATTTTGTGTGATTACTTTCCTAAGGGTTCCCCTGTCAGTATCTATTTGTTCTCCCTTGCCAAATACTTTACCCTGTAAACTCTTTGGAACAGGGACTTTGTTGTCACTATGCTTGTCAGTTGTGTTGCATGGTAGAATCCCAGTCTGTGATTGGGGTACCAGAGAGTTATCATAGTACAAATAATCTGTTTTCAAGGAAAATGTGATAAATATGGTACTTTGTGCCAAATAATTAAATAAGTTTCTAGAAAAGTTTATTTTCTAGTAATGTGTTGGCTAGTATATGCACATGGTACCATTCAGCTAAAGGAGGAAGTCTGTTTAATGAAATTCTGTCATCTGTTTCCCCGTTTTATGCAATAGGAACAAACAGCAACAAGATATCACACATCTACTATTCCAGATTTCCTAACAGCTTCTCCAAAGAAGAGTTGGACAGCACTGTTGGACAAAAAAATTGAGTGAAATTACTACTAAGTCCATTTCCCACTTGTTCTGCCCTGAGTCCTTGCTGAAATAGCATGAAAAGTGAAAACGATGAGCTTCTCTTCATGTACAGCAGATCTCTACAGTTCCTTTCTAGCAACCATACACCTACAGCACACAAAAGCTTGATATCAGTTGTAGGCCAAGTGCTTCACAACCCAGAACATCATGAGCGTAAGCCCCTGCACAGAACAAGCTTATGTATATGGCAGAGATGCCTCACTCCAGTTAACCCAGACTTTTAAATCATGCTGTCAAAATTCAAGACAAAATGTTTCAAAACCAACTACCACTGACCCCAAAGACCATTTAGTAGGCATGCCACTCCCTCTCAAGTTGGAGCTATATATAACTTAAAATGCTAGCAACTAGGGCTGTACCAGGACATAGCTCTGGACCTAGAGGTTAACAGGGATGAAATCCTCCTTGGTATCTCAAAGGAAAAGGGTGTCACAAACGAAGAACTGAATTGTTACTGGACAGCAGATTTCCTGAACCAGAGCTCCAGTCAGTTCTGCTGGGAGGAGCTATTCGCAAGAACAGCAGGTTCAAGCTGCTTTGTGTTCCCTTCTGATGAAAATCTTCTACGTTCTGAAGTAAGTAAGACTGCAATTGCTTTAAGAGTGTCCTTGTCCTCCTTTGGTTTGTGTTAGCGAGCATGCTATTGAGACCAAAGCAAACAGCAGAATTTGGTTCTCAGAAAGTGATCAGAACTGCCTGGGCATATACAGCAAAGGATCAGCAGGTGATGGTTGAAAGACTGCGGGAAAGGTAAACACTGAAAAAACAGTGTCTTTACAGGCCATTGCAGACACCCTTGATCATCTCTATCTCTCCAGCTGTGAGACAGGCACTTTGATCTGCTAGGAAACGTGACCACTGTCCTCGAGAACCTTCATCAAAAACACTGCTCAGGGCTTGGTGGGTCCAAGCAACGAATGCTGATGCAGGAGGAAGGTAGAAAGAGAATTGTGATGTTATGGCGTAGCATTGTCTGGAGGCTTTGAGTGTATGTACAGGTGCGGATCACTGTGTTATAGTCAGGGTCTGAAGAATATATTACTCGGGATAAGATGGTGAGGAAAATGATTTTGAACCCGAAGACATTTCTGGCTTTGGGAAAGAACAGATCTCTCTCTCAGCCGCACTAGTAGGAGCAATTCAACTGCTCAAGGGCACCCTCCTTTTCTGGGGTTGGCAGATAATGCTTTTGGTGCCCTTCAGAGTGTACCTAAAGGATATTAAACCAATAATCCCTCTTACTTACAGATGAAGCCTGAACCTGGGGCTGGAGTCTTGCTAGATACTTCTCTGCTCTGCTTTGTGGGCAGGCTGGGACTAGGGGTATTTAGCAATTCACATGTCTAATGGTTTTCCAGTCATGATCAGTAATGCATAGGGCAACAAGGAGGGGGTTTTAGCATAAATGCTATGGCCAGGAACAGTCTTTGGAAAAGCTCTCCGCAGCTCACTTTCCCTTTAGCATCCCTTCCCTGCATTCTAATAAACCTGTGCTTTAAGGGCCTCCAGAGAAGGAGACTGGGCCCAAACCATCCTGTTCATTAGTCTGTGATAGACCTATTCTTCCCAAATTTATTTAATTCATGTATGGCTTAGTGTTCATAGCATCGCATACCAGTGAATTCCACGGTTCATTTTTATGTTGAGTAGAAAGAATGTGGGGTTCTTTTGGTTATTTTAAATGTGCTGCCTCTGATTCTTCTTTTGTGTAAAATGATGAATGGTTTTTATTATTATTTTTTGTGTTATCTGTATCAGTCACAGTTTTCTGTGCTTCTTTATGATCTTTCTTTCAGCCTGAAGATTCTGTGCTAGTATGTGCTGTCCCTTTGCGTATCCCAGAATTGCAGAATGATTGGAAAAGACCTCTGGAAGCCATCCGGTCCAATCCCCTGTTCAAGCAGGGTCACCTGAAGTGAAGTGCAGACAATTCTGTGGTGCTTGGCAGAGCTGCTTTCTAAGCTGCCTGCCAGTACTTGGGAGACTCCTTCCAGCCTTGCTATAAGCATTTCATGTCTCTTTATAGAATCGTTAGCACCTTTTCCCTATTTTTATTTGAATGAGTGCTTTATTAAACAGAATGGCGGCTGAGCATCCAAAGAAAGGAGGCATTATCATGTGTAAGTTTGCAAGCAAAGGTGAAGAACATTAGGATAGCTATGCCGAAGCATATCCAGGCCCCAAGAATGGCCACTCAGTTACTAGAGTCTCCACTTGCAGAATAGCCTGTCAAGAGTGTGAGGCCTTCTTTGACTTGGTAGATAATTACATCTATGTTAATAGGACTTGCACCTTCTCTGAAAAATGTCTCTCTTATGGTCACTCCAGGCACTTTCATGTATATCTCTGAGTTCTCCTGAATGCTTCTAAATTCTGAGCTGTGATGTTAGCTTGTAATAGTATGTCCCAGGCCTGTTTCATTAATAATAACTTTTTTTTTAGATGGCTTTTAGAATTCTACCCTCTGAGTTCATTAAATGCCCCTATTCTTTAATGCTGCTGCTCTTTTTGAGCAAAGCAGCCCTTTGTTTTGGAGCATCTGGCAACACTGCCTAAAGCTGCCTGGAAGAGGAAAAGAAAAATAGACAACTGAGGTCTCACACATTCTCCTTCACATGTTTCTCACTGTGTGGAAAAAGAAAGAACACAGTGCCTGATGCACAAGCCAGCAAATGGATTAGCAGGTTAAAAGCAGCAGTGACAAGATAACAAACTTCTGCAAGAGACTCCTAGGCTCAACAGACTGGGTTGAGATGAGGGTTCTTAGCTCTTCTGCTGCACAGTGCTACCTTGGGCACCAAAAGAGTCCTGCCCTAGCCAGCATCTTCTCCATTCCACTTCCTTGAATGGACAGTGTTGGTAGCAGGTGTGAGGTCAGGGCTGGCCTTTCTCTCACTTGCTGCCCTGATCATTCCCAGAGCAAACTTAGGAATTTTCCTTTTTAGCAGCTGAGAAGCATCTCCTCAGAGCTAGGCAGTGTCCTCTGCAGCTGTGAGCGTGCACAGTCTGATTTGCCTCAGCATGTCTTTTATCAGTCCCAGGTTTTTTGCCCATGAAGGAAAAATTTAGCATAAGCACTATAGTAGAAATCTTGAATTTCACTGTTTGACATCAGCAGCTAAAGCCATTGCTCCTGCTGAGTCTTCAGAGTCCCTTTCTCTCCTCGATCGAGCATGAGAGCCTCAGTTCATACTGCCAGCCCAACCATAATGTGCTGTTGACTCATGAGCATTAGTGTTGGGGCTTGCACTGCTGTGCAGACCACGTGCTAGGACACTGGCTCTTACGCCCTGGTGTCAGGGCTCCTGCCACGGCTGATGTGTGCTATAACTGCGCATGCTGCCCGCTGGCCTCAGATTGCAGGATGATTCACTACTGGTGCTAGTGCCTGGGTTTGTGCTGCAGCTGCTGAGCATCCCCTGATGTCAGTCCTACTGCACAAACATCAAATCTGTGCTGTGTTAAGCTGTGGTCGGTTCTTGTCCTGGTGTTAGTGCCAGGGCTCTCAGTGATATTTGTAACTAGCTTTCAAATGGAACAAGCTAAAGTGACTTTCTGCTCCTGGAACATCAGTGCTGCTTTGAGGGATTGCTCTGTATTGACCCTCCAGATTGCTGCTTTGATCTCACAGGGAGTAGTAACGTGTAGGCTGGAGGATGTACTTCACCACGCAGATACCAAGTTAGGACCATTGGTCTCCATGTGGTCTTGTTGGCGACAGTCTGGCTGCTCAGTGATTGCGGGAGCAGGCTGTCCCTGGGCAGCCAGGGCCTGCTGTGTAAACAGGGCCGGAGTGAGGGAGAATTCAGCTAACTGGTGTGGCTTTTCCCTTTCCCTGCAGCGGGGCCTGTGTAGGCAGCAGTGGCTGCAGCAATCATCTGCTCGCACTCTCTTGTGTTTCAAACTCTTCATGGGAAGCAGGCACGGTTGTTGCAGAAACAGTGTCACATCTGATCTCTGAGTGAAGAGTTGAATCAATACAGGATTAATTCCCTCCCTTTTTTCTTCTGCGGAAGCCTCTTGTATCGTTCCATGCAGCATCTTTCTCCTGTAGTCATTGCTAGTTGCTGTCACATTCCGTAGTGTTATTCTACCATCTTCTGACACCAGCAAGCTGCATGGGTAATTTTTGCAATAGGCCAGAGCTGTGCAGATGACAGAAGAACTCTCCCTCAGGCTAGGGAAAAATACCATGCCTGCTGCACAAGCCGTGATGATGGTTCTCACTGGTAAAGACCACATCTAGTCCTCACTGGCAAAGGCCACTCTAAAGTTGTGCTTGTTGGTCCTCGAGCTGTCTGACTTTTGCCTGAGGTATAGAATAAAGTTAGCATACAGGGGAAGCAAAAGAAAGCGAACAATGTTTCTGAGCCTGAGTGGAGGGAAAGGGGGAGAGAGTGCTTGTACCCTTATTTGCTTGGGATCTTGTGTGGCAGGCTCATCAACTAGTTTTGGAGAATTGCCCCAGGTCCTAATAAGGATTCTTTTTAAGATACAAGAATGATTCCACAGTAAGAAGGTTTTGGGATAGGCAGTTGGCTCTTTACCTTGTGAGTTCCATCCAACCCATCCTTTTCAGCTTTTCTCTGTAATCATTAAGGGTTTAGAGCCATTTTTGAAGAACTTTTATTCTTCTGATTTCAGAATCAAGGGCTTTTGAGAAACATGAAAAAACATGTAACTTCTGGTAAACCTAAGAGAGATAGCAAGGTCCCAACGCCTTGCCTGTCCTCTCTGACCCCACCTCTCTTTCCTGACTGCAGCTTTATGTAGTCAGTGGCGAACATGGGGCATCCACAGAGACTGCTGCAGGAAAATAGTAGGTAGGATATAAGGGAATCTGCAGTGAATTGGATCTGCTAACTACCTGGTTGACTGTGATGGAGGAGTTCAGCCAGTGGGCTGTAATGTGTCAAGGCAGAATCCTGAATTCAGAATTGAGGAGTTCATGAAAACATTCATGTTCCTTCTGTGAGACTGGATCTCCTTCTTCCTGTGTGTGCACTGAGGGGGGAGCAGGTTTTCAGACAGTTTCAGGAAGGTGCGTTTCTGTTTTGTCCCCTGGACCAGCAAAAGCTTGACTCTGCTCACTTCCATGTCTTTTTCCCCATCTGCCAGTTCTCTGATGATTACTGCTCCTTTCCTGCTATGCTCACTCTGTTCTGGCTTACAAGGAGTTAAGAGGTGGGATCTGTTTGTAGGAGGAAGCAATGTCAGTGTACTGCCACTGCCTGATGCCATTTAGCTGTGTCTGTAGCAGATGCTTTGTTGACATCAAGAAAAAAAAAAAAGGATGCCTATGCCAAATTCTGGAGTGTAGCACAGCTATACCTTGAGTGCAGGCGTGCAGACCCTGGACGTAGCGAGGCTGGGTTTCTGAAGGCTGACCCAGCTTTTGTCTTGGAACCTGGAAGGCAGGACTCAGGTTAGGGGTGAGGTGTAAAGCTACAGCAGCACCTTGCTACAGGCTTGCTAGCCGCCCTCGGTGTGTCCCGCAGCACTGAGAGGCTGCTGCCCAGACGTAGTGAGTGCATGGGAACCGATACTGTTGTTTACAGCAGAACTTGGGTTTATTCCTGAGTACCCTGTTTTGAAAAAATCAGGAAATTCCTCAGAAATAATTCTGAACTAGCAAAAAGCTGGTTTAGGATGCAAAGTCCAACATACAGAAGTGAGGAGCTCTCAGTGTATTATGGCTAATTGTGGACAACTGTTTTGCCTCCTAGGTGCTTATTGTTGACCACAGGTAATTTTTTTGTGTTGGGCCTCTGCCTCATTTGTCCTGCAAAGTGCTCATGTGAGAAGAGAGGCAATTTGGGTGACTAGTGCAGCTGTGCTCCTGGCACCTCCTATCTGTGGAGCCTTTCACTATGAAGCTTCTATTTAATTTTGTAATTTTTTTTTTTTTTTTTTGCATGGACATTCATAAGACA
Organism: Athene noctua; assembly: GCF_965140245.1. Classification (NCBI taxonomy): domain Eukaryota; kingdom Metazoa; phylum Chordata; class Aves; order Strigiformes; family Strigidae; genus Athene; species Athene noctua. The sequence continues at coordinate 6,907,427 of NC_134064.1, read as the reverse complement.
TTGCTATATAAAGATGTGCAGCTGTATCTAGACTTGAGTGTATTATTTATCCATGCGGGTGCAGTACACAGAACTAAAGCTGTCCTTGAGAAGCCTTGTAAAATTTGATGATTTCCTGTTCTTCATATTTTATTAGGACCTTCTCAATCTTTTCAGTCATCATATTCTTTAAAAACAATATGTTACACCAGTCTCCTGTTGTTAGCACCTTCCTTAGTCTGTGGGTGAAGTAACAGAATTGGAGGAACTTTGAAGGGAAAAGAAATGCAGGAAAATGTAGTCAGACAGAAAAGTGACCTATAGTGTCTGTACAGTTAAGTCTGCATCTCAGCTTCTTGCCAGTCTAAATAACCTGTAGGTGACTGTCACATAGTTGCTGAAAAATGGACATTAATCCCTGCTTTGCCATCTTTTGACACAAAAGGGACCCCGTCGATCTAGAATTGGGGGGGACTGTGTCAGAAAAGTGCAGTGTGTGCAACGCTTCCACCTGGGCAGATAATCTTCCTAGTGTTTTTCCCATGGGCTTGCACAGAGGGGGCAGTTTTTCTGAGGGAGAAGTAGTGAGATGATAAAGGCAGGGCTGCTCAGAACTGCCTGCATAGTAAAGCACAGTTTGCTGCAGGTCATGTTATGGTCACCACCACCAAGTCCAGCCCAGTTTTATCCTGGCCCCCTCACACGCTAGTGCTGTGTGCAGGAACCAAAGTTACACCTCAGGCCTGACCCCTGCGCTCCAACATGGAATTGTTTGTGCTTTTGGAAGGCGGTGGCAGGAGAAATGTATAGGTGCATGTGGAGGTGGGGTGGCTGACTCTCCAGGAGCCTTGACTGGGGATCCTCAGGGAGGACTTGAGCTCTGGTGATGCCTGGATGGGCAGGAGCTGGTGGCTCTGGTTTACTTTTTTGGTGCTGTGTAGTCAAAGAGCAGACTGAGCCTTTGGTTTCTGTCTCTCATTCACAGCCAAGATCCCTCCCCTCCCCTCGCTGCTCACTCAGCGGAGAGAGGAGGAAAGGATGCTGTTAAGCTGCACTTTGCTCCAGTACTTGGCACATCCTTTGCAGTATCGGCTGTTTTCTGAGCAGAGATGCTGCCTGCCTCCTAACCGATGCAGCGATTCCCTATTGCTCCCCTTGAAAAGAGCTGGAATCATAACCCAGAGACTGAGCGAGTGATGCGGCTACTGCACAGAGAGTGACTGAGAGGAAGAAAATTGGAGAGACTGGAATATGTGCCTGCCTCAGCAGCACTGCAGTGGTAAAGCCACTGACGGACTACATGCAGGTTACTGTTCTTTATGCATTGCTACAGAGAACCTAGAAGTCGGGATGAAATGCATCAGCTTCCTTTTCCACTGCTTCTCTATTGTCATCATGCATTAATTGCTGAGAGTTATTTTCCTTCCTGTGCCTGACTGCCTGCATCTCTTCTGGTACTGCAGGAGAGACAGTGAGGGAGAAAGCACAGCACCAGCCCGGTGTCCTGTCCCACAAGGAGGATTCTGCATGATGTGCCAGTGCAGTCAGGGACTGCTGCAATGGTGCACAGAACCTCTGGAACAGCTGGATTTGGGATTATTAATGCTTTATAAAGGCGTCCCAGACTCCATCTAGTAAATAGCTGGAGACATCGGCTGCCCTTTGGGGCTTGCTGACTGCTTTCTATTTTCTTCTCATTGCTGGTTTCACACTCATCTGGGTCGACAACATTTGAGCTAGGGGAAGGGACTTTCTTGGCCAGGAATTGGAGGGTGCTGTGTGGAAAGTGCAGGTGTGAGCTCTGGAAGGAACTGCAGTCTGACCGGCCATGGCTCAAGCAGCTAAGCAGCTGAAGAAAATCAAAGATATTGAGGCTCAGGCTCTGCAGGAGCAGAAGGAGAAGGAAGAATCCAATCGCAAGCGCAGGAACCGCTCTCGGGACCGGAAGAAAAAGGTCAGTGGCACTGGGGCAAGCAGCCCTATATCCAGCTGCCTGTGCTCGTGGCAGTGAATGCTGTTTGCGTTTTGGGGCAAGGGTGAGGGGGAGATGACAGAGGAGCAGTCTGGTCCCTGTACAAATCTATGTGCAGTCAGCACAAGAAAAAGTCTGCCAAACAGAGGGCAACTTTGGGGGCCAGGAATCTGCTGTTTGCCCTGACAGCTTATGGAGGGCTGTATAAAAAAGCCAGGTGAAGGGAGAAAGGAAGTGAGGGGTTTGTCAGGGCAGCTAAAGAGTCTCACTCAGCCCAGTAACAGATTTGATTTCTAAGATAAAAATCGCTGGCTTTTAGCTTCACGCAGTTTCCCAGAGTTGCTCTGTATTTGCAGAGCAAAGGTGGAAGAGACCCCCACCCCTTTCTCTAGTGATGAAGTTTTGATGTCCACTCCATGCCCTGCTTGATCTCTGCCAGAACACTGAAACCAGGGTACAGCAAGAGCAGACCACTAACAGAGAGAGCAGTTTTGTGCACGAGACTGTGAGCTCTGCTGCTGTTTAGGGCAGGCTATATTTGTGAGTGGGACACAGGTCATCCCTCCCAGTAAAGGTGTGTTACTTGCTGTCAGCAGGTAAGTGGAGGATCAGGAGCAAGAAGAGGTGACTTTCCCCTCTGGTGACACAGACATCCTGGAGCCTTGGGTCCACCAGCTGTTCCAAGATGTAGCTCCTCTCTGGAAAGTCACTGCCAGTTTTTTCTTGCCACCAGCTTCCTGCAGGAGCAGGCATGTTGCTAAGATAGCTTTTCTGCCCCTTGAAGACCTCTTGAACTGAATATTCTTCTCACAGCAGGGCCAGAGGTTGTATGTGCTATGCATCAATGCAGAGAAGCAGTGAGGAGAGAGGTGGAACCAAGGGTAATCAAGGATATATGTGAGAGGAGGTTGCAATACAGGGATGTCTTAGGTGGGCTTCTCCTCTGCCTTTAACGAACGTCTTGGAGATTTCCAAGTGCCCCCTCTGAGCACAACCCTCACAGCAGAGCTCTACTACTTGGAGCATCTCTATAGGTGCACCCTGAGAATCCTGAGAAGAGTCTTGCTGAGGTGCTGGGGACAGGCACTGCTAAGCAGCCCTCAGGCTTTTATTCTTCCTGACACGCTGCTGGACAACTGCAGGTTCAGGCTGTTTGGGCTAGTCCTGGACACTGGAATTCCTAGATTTCGTTCATCCCTGTTTCTAGTGAAGGCTCAGTCCATGAGTCTTTGTGAGAACCACCCTCTTCCCTTCAGCACCCCCTGTCCTGCCCAGCACAGTGTATGTGTGTCTTGGTGATGGGTTGGGAGATCCAAGATACCTAAAAAGTGCTTGCACTTCCCCATGTGGAAGGTATTAGAGAGGGCACCTTCTCACCAGCTCCTTGTGAGAGACCTGAGTTGCACTTGCTACCAAGACACACTGTGATGCAAATAAAGGAGCTGGAGAAGCACCACTGAATACGCCCAAAGGGATCTGCTTCCCTGGGATGGGATACCTCTTACAGTGATAAACAAGCCTGTTGTAGCTACGCTTTGGGATTGTCACAGCATGGGGAGCACTGAGCAGGGTATCTGTGCAGACACGGGCAGGGCTCTGGCGTGCCGAGGAGTCAGTCTTCAGCCACCCCTTGCTGAGTGGTGAACCTGGGGAACGAGCTGACAAGGGAGGCTGCCTGCCCCTCAGCTGGTGACTACAGCCGGGGTGGGCAGAGCCCCTGCTCACTGGCCTCTTCCTCTTGGGACCAAAGCTGGGTGTAAGGATGTTTGCTTTTCTTAATGCCAGGCTGTCTGACCAGGGCAGCCCAGGAGGGGTCTGTGTCTGCAGAGAGCAGCTAATTAGGGGCAGACCAGTGACATTCAGGACAAATGGGAAGTCTGCAGACAGCAGCGAGGAAGTTAGTGTGGGGTGACCGTCGTGTCAGCTGCTGCCTTCTTCCATGATAACTCCTCAGTGCGTGTAGGCCCAAGGCCTTTCCCTGCAGAGCCTCTTGTACTCATGACTGACAGAGCAGGCTCCCACCTTGCCAGGGAGCTGCGAAGGGGTTCTGGTGTGAAGAACCACCAAACCAGGGGATCCTGCTATTGGGCCAGCTCTCTCTCCCCTGCCCCCAAAGCCCCTCTAGTGGTGGCAGTTTGTTGTACGTGTCTTCTTGGAGCCAAGCTGAAGGCTGACCCAATATGTTGGAGTTTCTCATTCTGTTTTGCTGCAGCACTTGTGGGGGTTTAATCTGTGTTTGCCAGGGTGTCTGTTAGTGGTCCTTCAGTCTGCATGGGATTCGTGTTGTGTCTGTGCAAAAAGTCTGTCTTTTGAAAGGCTCCTGCGCTGGCCACTGCAATGGACCGAAACCACTCTTGTGTCTGCTCCTCTGCCTGTGCCTGCCTGTTCTCTCTTGCTTCATATACAGATACAGGCTCTTTTGGGCAGAGGCTGTTTATTTGCTCTGTTTGTATGCTGCAGCATATCAGTGTCTTGATTTATGACTGACCCCACCATGCACTGTTGCAATGCAAGTTACTCGTAGAGGGGTAACTATGATCCAAGGAAGTGCGAGCGTGACACAAGCAGTGGAGATGGCCAAAGGAAGGAGATGATGGCCCCAGAACAAGTCTCTTCTCATCCTGTGCAAGCTGATGTTATGTCTTGGGGCATGAGAGCTTTGTGTCCTTTAGCATTTCCAGCCATTTTTGTGTGGATCCAGCCATGTGTGTGTCCCATGAACGGCACAGTTGAATCCTGCAAGAACCTTGTGTCCTGTGATACCTGGAGGCAGTGAGTGAGTTCTGTTATTTAATGCTGTGTTACCCAAAACCCTTCTCCTTGGACCATGATTATATTTGTTGCTTTTTAGTTTCCCCTGCAATTTCTTGGCTTTTGTATTCAGTGCATGTAATGAGAACCTGATTGACCTTGTAGTGTCCATTTTCATGTTGTGTGCCTCTCGTTTGTGTCTCAGCACAGGGGCAGTCCAGGTATATAACCTTGTTGCTCCTCCAGTATTCCCTGCCTCCAACCTTTGTAATTCAGATGATGAGAGCTGATGTTTCATTTGACAGGGGCTGCATCAATGATTAAGGAATGGTATCTTGTCATTCATCCTTGCTCTCTGTTCAGCCTAGCCACACTTGTGTTTTGGGCCAAGCTGTCCATTAAACAGCCAGACATGTCCTGAAGAGTGCCCCTGCTCTGTGGGCTCTGCATCGTGGCTGGAGGTTGCCTCAGTCTGAGTATGACCCCAGGGAGCAAGCTTTCAACAGTCCTGCCTGTTCCCACATTTAGTGCAAGTGCTGAATTGTGAGGAATTATGAGGTCTAGTATAAAGTGTTGGTGGCTTTTCGGGGTGCCCTGCAGACAGGCAGGTGTGACAGAGAGCAGCCCGTGAGCAAAGGAGGGTGTGAATTGAATAGCAGAAGTTCACTTGCCATTAGAGAGTTTGCCCATCATCATCTGGGTTGGCTTCTTGCTGTTCCTGCTGCAGTATCCTAGCTTCAAATCTCGGTGCATTTTGCTTAGATGGGCAGTTCACAGGGCACCAGAGCTACTCACTTACAGCTGCTGGAGTGCATGTCGAGTCTCTGATGTGGCCAGCTGCACTCACAGGCAAGCAGTGACAGACAGTAGCAGTAGCAGTGCTTTGGATGCAGCTATCTGTCTTTTTTTTTTGCAGTTCTGGCAGGTAGTGATGGTCAAGAAACACTTCCTTCCTTTCACTGCAGGTGTGCTGTGGTCAGGCAAGCTCGAGAGGCAGAAAGTCCTCACTTAGAAGTCATGCAGAGGACTTAAAAGATACAGTCCTGCCTTCTGCAGGGTTAGTGGGGAGCAGCATAACTCATGATGAAAATGTGGTGTTTTGACACAATTTGTGAGGCAGGTCTGTAACTTGCTATGTGAGCACAGTTAATCGAATCCTTTTGAGTTGCACGTGGCTTTGTTGTGGTTATATATTAAAGGTAGAAAATGGACCAAATCCTTTCCCAGGAATTTTGGAAGCATTAGCATAGCTCACCAAATGGATTGTTACAAAGGGCCCAAAATGTCTAATCCCCAAACTGGGGCCCAGGTACTTGGCTCGCACTTTGTGTCAAACATGCAGCTATAGGCACCTTGCAGCTGTACCACGTGCCCCCAAGATAGGTGCCTGCAGTGCCTCGCAACCTGCCAAGCTTTGGCTGACACTAAGAAGTAAAAAAAAAAAGTTAATACTTCCATGAAAATCATTCTTCCTATTGAAGTATACTTATTCTGGTACCAAATTCAGCCAAATATCCAGTCAAGCTTGAGGAGGGGCAGAGACCTTCATCTTGAGGAGTACAGAGGCAGATACCAGCCATGCTCCTCAGCTGGCAAGTGAGCATGCAGGACTCATGGAGCAGGAAGCTGGAACGTAGTCTATGACAAGAGAGTTATGCAGCAAATAAGACCTATGGCACTTCAGTAACAGCAGCAATGCTAATAATGTCCAAAGAACTCCTCAAGTGCCCATGTGAGTGCATGTGCAGTCTGTGTGCAGCGTAACTGTGGCTACTGGATTAAATAACAATCTAACCAAATGCTCAGAAGGAAATTCCCATGGTAATTGCTATCACTGTTTCAATGATAAATTATTAATAATAAAGTGTGAAACATGTGATACATCCTCTCAGTACATTCAGAGTAAGTTTTGCTTGGACATCTAAAGAATAGAGGACAAAGCTGTCCGAATTTACCACTTTTTCTTTTCTTTTCTTTTTTTCGGAGTGGTGGGGGGTGTCGGTTAATGAGGAACAAACAGCTTTTCTCTTTCCACTTCTGTCTGGTTTGTTTGTCTTGCAAGTGTCCAAGGATAAGACAGTCTCTTGTTATGGATTTGTAGAGCATCTCGCACAATGCAGACTTGAATGGTAAAAGAAAATGATTCCTAATAAGAAACTCTCTGCATAAAACTCCTTGCCTTTTTTCTAGTTGTCTGTTTCCTGAAAACAGCACACAGACCAGTTTGAGGGTTCATGACTCTCCACAGTACAGGCTAGCACCAATGCCTGGTGCAGTGTATGCATGCTGCAGCAGGAAATATTTTAGTGCTCGCTATTACATACTGAAATACATCCCAGCAGGAGATGCTGGGAGGGTGCTTCAGAGGGAGACAAGAAACTGGTGAGAGAGGGTTTGAAATCGGTGGGAAAGAGAGAGAGGTGTTTCTGTTTGGTGGGAGCTATGGCGGAGAAAGCTCTTGCACCAGCTAGAATGAAATGGTGGGGAAGGGCAAAGAGAGCACAGAGGACTGAAGGACCCCCTTTGTGTTCTCGAGCATACATAAAGAATAAATGTGAACATAACTGGCTGACATCAACTGTCAGAAGAAACTGAAAGCTGAGGTGTGTGAGGTGAGTTGGAAGAGCAGCTAGATCCTGGATGAGCAGCTCTGAGAAGATTGAGGCAATGTGGAGGATGCTAATAAGAATGCTTTTGCATTAAGGAAATTTTGTATGCTTAGGAAGCTAGGGAAATGTGGGAAGTAGAACAAGTCAAGTAGGGTTTGGAACAACATCCACAAGTTCAATCAGAGGAGTAATTATAGATGATTCCTTAGCAGGACAATTGAACGGTCACATAGGGTGACCACGCTTGTGCTTGTTGTGTAATAAGTAAAAGAGCTCAGTCACCTGCTGTTCACTGATGAGCTGTATCGGGGTGGAACTTAAGTCCAAGCTTAGGATCCCTGAGTGGGAAAATTCAGACACCCCTGTCAGAATTATGCACTGAGCACATGAGAAACTGGGGTGAGCAATCACTGCTGGAGCACTGCTAAGGAGAAGCCACTGGGGTTATTCTCTCTGCTTGCCTGCCGTCCTTTCCAGGGGCTGTCCCTCAACAGCAGCCTTCAGCTCGCGCTGGGTTTAGAGGCACTGCAGAGAAGAGTGATGGACAGAAGGAGGGCAAATGATTTCAGCATCTCCAGGATAACTGGACTTCCAGGCACCATTGTGAATTCCTCCCATGGATGGCTGGCCTGATGCAGTTGCTGGATTGGGCTGCCTGGATTCTTGCATTCAGTGGCAGTAGATCCTGCCAAGGATGTGACATAGCTATCAGTCACCCCGGGGCTTCTCTAGCTGCTGGGCGCTGTGTTGATATCTAGCCTGCAAGCTGGAGCTCATCAGCAGGCGAAAGGACCATGCCACCTGCAGTCTCAGAGCACAAAGCTACTTTGTCTCCTTTCTCTGCCTGCTCCTAGATCAACAGCTCCAACTGCCACTTCTGTTGTCTTCCACTGCAAGTTTTGCTGGTTCCATCAGCCAAAACTCCTCCTGCCTCTTCTTGCATTGCAAGAGCGATGACTTTGCAGGCACCCTCCCTGAGAAGTTAACCAGCTGGCACAGCACTGAGGAAGGCACCTTTGGGACCATGTGAGATCAGCGCTAGGTGAGACCATGAGGACACCAGATGCTCCAGCTCTTTGCAGCCAGGATTGGGTATCTGGACTCCAGTACTCTGTCTGAGGCACTTTTTTCTGCAAAGGAATTGGTATCTTCTGGCTTGAACATGATGCTACTGTGCAGTGGCAGGAAGAAGGGGCATGGGATATCAGGATGGCTAAAGCCTGTCAGACTCAAGGAAGCCCTAGCTTTTACCACTGAGTGTAACCAGAGGGACAGTGTAGAGGAAGAATTAAATGTGTGACTAGGAATGGGCTCAATCGTTAGCTATCTATTGTGTAGGCTTTCAAACGGATTTTGCAAATCAAAGGTCCATTTTAAATCTTTCTGTGGGTTGTGTGTGTGCTAGGTTCCAAGCAGCAGTACAGTGTTGAATCGTTTCTGCCCAGTGTAAAGCTGGGAAGTTATTTTGTATACACAGCTGCTGGCAAATTGGAGCAAATGGTGAGCTCCTTCACAGGTGAGGAGGTGCCCTGAGGAGGATTTTTATCCCACCTCTGCTCAGCGTGCCAATGTAGAACTGCTTTGTGTGACTACAGGGTAACTGTGACCCTCCAAGCTCTGTCAAGGTTGTTGGGGAAGCAAGTTCCATTCAGGATTTGGGGAGGATTACGTCAGTTGGCTGCACTGTTGAGAGATTCAGACCTCTGATTCATAGAAGCTTAATAAATATTTAGTTCTTGCTTTAGGCTGCTTTGGGAAGTACAGGGGCTGTGTGTGACGATGGCTTCCTCTGATGCTGTTTATCTGACCTGCCACTGGAGTCCTGTACAAATAGAAATGCTGTCAGGATTAAAAAAAGCATCAGTGCTACGCTGTACTGTACTGCTCTGCTGTCTGAGGCCTGTAAGGGGGCATTTTTCTCACAACCTACTAAGGTTTCCACTCCATCTCGCTCTGTGTCTCTCTGGTATGGACTCAGCAGGAAGAAGAGGCTGTTTCAAACTTACCTTTGAGTAAACTCTGTCCACTTTCACTCACTGCTGCTCACAATCACCCTGTCGCATTTTTCTATTAGGTTGAAATGGAGCATGCGCTGGTTATAATGGGAGCATCTGTGTTCCCAGCATTTATATTTTCTTCCCAGTGTTTGCATTAAGTATGGGGGAGGGATGGCAGAGGACAGTGCATGGCATAGTTGTGTGCAGGAAGGAAAATGGCAATGCAAAAATTACACAGATCTCAAGTTTTCCTCCACAGTGGGGACGTTACAGGCGTTTCTGGCTGAGCACGGTTTGTTGCAGTGGGCACAGATCAAGAGCTCTCTCAGATGGCCCAATTAGAAAAATCAGAACATTTATATGGTAGCAGTTCCTCTCTGGTGTTTACCTTTTTCTTCTTTCACTGTCTGCCTTGCCCTTTGCAGGATGTAGTCTCTCACATAATGCGAGCTAATATATAATGAACCATGTTTGACTTGGGAAGTCCATGCCTTTCCCAGTAAATAGTTGTCCACAAATACTAAAGTAAGTGAAGAACAGCTTGTACAGTACTTAGCTAACAAGGCATTTTAGAGCCTGTGCCTGTGTCCTTTCCTGACATTTTCAGGCAGGAGGGAAATGCAGCGCAGTGATGGGAGGGGGAGTGGCTGGCGGGTAGAACCAGGCAGAAGTCAGGCATCTGGATGTGAGGGATGCCAGGTCGGAGCAGACCTGCTGCTGCAGGGACTTGCTGATGGGGGAGGAGGCACTGAGGGGAAGCTAGTGCCATTCTGCACTGCTGCTCTGCAGGCTCTTAAATCATTCAGATAATAATGGCATCTATATGTGCTTGGTGAGCCCACCAGTTATCGAGGTACTGGAATGAGGTGAGCAGCATCTGAAACCTTGTGGCATTCAGAAATCTGTTTCAGGAGCAAGTTCTTTCAAACTGTGCCCTATCCTCAGCGCCTGGTGCCTTGGCCAAGGTGTCTGCCCAAGCAGGGCACTTGCTGTGTACAGGGAGTGAGCCCTGTCTAGAGCAAGCACCTTCAGGAGGACAAGAAGCAAAGGACAGTGCCCTTTGTGAAAGCCTGGTGCTTCACAGCCTGTGGGGCTTGGTTTATTCACGGTAGGAAGTCGCCTGTAGTGTGCTGAAGCTGAGGTACAGCAAGCTAGATCTGAGCTCAAAGGAAAGCAGCTTTACAGAGTGCTAAAATTAGAAGTTTAGTCTCAATTATGCTAATTTGTTTTAATTGTCTAAGTATGTCAAGGTTCTTCAGAAATGTACCCTCTCTGTGCCGGTCTGGAAAGGTGCAGCATCACTGGGGGCGTGATGGAAGGATGGGTCAAGGATTGCAGAGATTTCTGTGTTCCCTGCCCTACTTATATCTATCTCTTAGCAGTCCTCACCTCCAGCTCTCAAAATGACATGAGAGTAGATTCTGAAAACATTAGCCCTGGATTGGATAGACCAGCCTTGTTAAAACCTTGGATGAGTAGAGGGCAGCCTCCTGGGTGCAGGGAAGTTCCTGACACCTTCTCTAAGGGCACTTCTCAGTATGGCAGAACCATCTGAAAAGTCACATTTCTTTTCACAGCTGAACTATGTCATGTTTTGAGCCACAACTCTGCAAACAGCAGCAAAATTCAAGCTCCCTTCCTATTTGCAAACTAAATTTTGCTGACTGGGTGAAACATTAAGCCAGAGCCATACATTTCTGCAAATGTAGAGGACTATGTTAAACTGACAGCTTCAAAATGTTACAGCCTCAGTGAAAATTTTACAGCAGAAACAAAGCAGCAGGTATTCACTGAAGTGTCTTGGGAGGCGGAGGAAGAGAATGCAGCAGCAGGGGAGCATTTAGAAAACAGACGAGGTTTCTATATTTATACAGAGATGAAGAAAGGAGAGAGTGTGCGTGCATGCGCGTGTTTGTGTGTGTGTCCCCAGGTCACTGAGAAGACTTCTGTTTAAGCAAAAAGGTACTGCAGCAAGACAACAAGCAGAAATGAGGGCTATGGTCCTTCACTACACTGTGGTGACAGGACTTTTCAGGGCTTGTAGGATGCATTCACATGCATATGTTGGACCTTTTAAATGGGAAATGCAGGGAACAGAGTGCTGAAACCCTTTGCAGAGTATAAACTATGTTAGATTTTCAACTAATCTGATGGTTTTCTGCAAAGAAATAATAAATATTTTCACCTTTTTACAGTGTCATTTGTCCAGAAAACTAAGGCTTCCAGATACTCTGCAGGAAATGCATAGTGTATTCAGAGCCCATATAGTTCTATCATGATGCCATGCCTGGAATGGGGAGCACTGTGTCTTTCCCAGGACTTGCTGATTACAGCACAGAGCAAAGAATAAGATAAATGCTATGAGAATGTGCTGTTTTGGTGGGTGAGACAGACAGGTGTGGGGTGAGCTGAGGACAGTTTCCGATTTAACAGTGTACTTCCCGACTTGTACAGAGCAAGTCTGCACGCAGGGAAGATATTGCCTCTGTCTGTGGATGTCCCTGTGAGCACTGTGCAGATATCTGACTGCTGGCCATGGGCAGCAAAGCCACTGACCCATCAGGGTGACTGCTCTATCGAGATCTCGTTCCAATTCTACCCCCATGTCATCTGGCTCTTCCATGGACCTTGAGGCAGTACCGATGCCTGGCATCCTAATGCACTGGATGGGATGTACTCTGATGCTGATGGTCTGCCATCTATTTTAATGGACATACTGGGAAAGAGAAGAGGTTAGTGTCTGTGCTGTCTCCTCACAGGGACTAAGCTGTCTGCTCAGCTCTCTGATCGCCTGGCCTGAACCAACCTGTGGTCACACAGGGCCTCAGAGCCTTGCCTTGGGCAAGTGTTGTGGGAAATGCTGTGCTAGGTTTTCCAAGAATTTGACCCCTTCCATCTCCAAATATGCTCATACTAAACTTACTGTCTTCTCAGATACTTAAGCAAGTAGCTCTCCTTCCTCTGTCCCCAGCTGGAGGCACTGCGTCTCAGGCCCCAGAGCTGTGTCCTAGCATGCAGACATTGCTCTGCTTGGAGAAGCTGTTCTGCTGAGCAGTACGTGCTAGTTCCTTCCATAGTCCAGTGTAAGTTATTTACAAGTCAGCTGTTGTGAATGGCACTCAGAGCCTTTGGAATCTCTTGTGCAAATACAGAGGGTCCTGGGCATTTCCCATCAACTTGCTAGCTCCTCTCACCTAGCAGCCTTCTGGGTGAAGTGCTGGTGAGGTTGTCGTGCCGTCTCCTGGAGCGTGCCTTGGCTGTGCTGCTGGAGGTGCGACAGTCTGCTCTGCCGCATGCCTGGTCTCTCTGACTTAGGAGTTTGCAAAGACAGACATTCTTGTGCTGGTGCTTTGGATGGACTTTGAACATGACTAGCTTTGTTGTTGGAACTGGAGCGTCCGAAACGAGACAGTCCCTTTTGCTCCATTGTTCTCTATAATCTTTTAAAAACAAAGTTAAACTGGTGTTATCAGCATGTGGAAAGATTCAGAAACTGCCAGCCTTTTTAACACCTCGTATTAGCTGCGAGAAGGAAAATTGTAACATGCAACATCAAAACTCTGAAAAGATACTGCAACACAAGGCAAATTCTTACAAGTCAGTTGTCCCTCTTTTTGCAGGTGTCATGCAAGCTGTAGTGGTGGAGCAGGGAAATGGCTGCTTTGGGCTGTACTTTGCTTCCGCTGGAGAGCATCTGCCAGAGCTTTAGGTAGAGATGAGATGCCAACAAAGCTCGCTCTTTCATTCATCTGAATGGGAATGGGATAGAGTAAGAGGCCTCTTCCTTTGGTCTGCCTGGCAATCAGAAGTACTGTGTTGATGACTGGTGTGAGCTTTTACTGTGTGCTGTAATTGTATGCACACCTATTCCTTTTCTAGGTTCTTACTCTGCTGTTTGAATCAATAATGTTCTACTGTAAATTATTTCCATGGACCGGGTTATAGGAATAAATAGTGTGTTCTTTAAGGTGCTAAACTTCAATAATCCAGTGTCCTTGACTTGCAGATCTCTTCATGGAGCTTTTCTTGGTTTGGGATGTTGTTTGCTTTTTCTTATCCCTTTCCCTTTTTCCCCTCCATTTGTCCTGTGGTGGATGAAAGTACTCAAGCTGACAGTGGGCATGGGGAGTGGAGTGTGGCATGGTGGTGTGCTAGAGAGTTGTCAGAAAGGGAAAACTTACCTCATCTTGACGTTGGACTTGCTTTTACTGCAGTGGGGAGAGTTATGGTTCTGTTTCTCATCTTTAATGCTGAAACAGAAGTTATATCTGTGGGCCACTGTCTTTGGCATGGGGGTATTTCAGCTCTAGGAAATGCCTGCGTGGGGTTTGTATTTGGCCTGCAGGCTCTAATTTTCTAAGCTTTTTCATTCTTTAGCTCTTTTCTTGGCAGAATCATCCCAGCTCACAGTGACAGTAGATTTGGTCCAAGCAAGAATTGCTCAGTGGAGCATGGCATGGCAGCTCTCTTTATACACAGCTTAGACGTGCCACCGCACTGATGCATAGCAACATGCTCCTGTTAAAGAGCAACATGATGGTCAGCAGGCTGACCCCCTTTCTGAGTGCTGGGAAAAATGCTTCCTGTCAAGCCTGCTGTCAAAGGGCTGTGGAGCTGAGATTGCAGTAAGAGGAGCTGTAGTATCACACGACAGAAGTATAAAATATCTGCTGCCCATCAGTACTGTATCAGCAACACTCCTCAGAACTTGTGAACTCATCCCCGCCAATGGCGAGATATGCCTCTTGGCCTGCCGGAGGAGTTCGTCAAGGCCAGCAGCAGCTCAGTAAGGCATAGACAAGATCACCCCCTCTCCATCCAGAGTGTGAGGCAGTGGCATTTGCTGTCTCCTGAGAACATTTCAGCTGGGACCAGCAGCACTCTCCCTGTGGGGCCTCTCAGCGCACCAGCAGCAGCAGCAGAGGGGTCACACGAGGGATGTTTATTCTGCCTTTCTCATACTGCCACAGACACCGTGGGTAAATTGCAGGTATTTGGGCAGAGGAGAGAGCATCTTTCACTGATTCATTCTCCTTTAAAGTTATGCTTTAGAGCTAAGAGTACACTGAGGACACTTGGAGCAAGCAGGTCCAGGGGCTCTGCTCACAGCTGCAGTGGTGAAGCAACTTTCTCACCAAGCTTGAAGACAAGGTGCAGTCACTGCTGAGGGGGATTGTGTACTGGGAGTTTTAGTCTGAACAGACTTCATCTCTGCTGAGGTGGTGTGTTTTGTCCATTTTGCTGGAAATAAATGCAGCATTGCACACATAGGAGCAGACTGGAGGTTGCCCAGTAATAACACATGCACCTGTAGTTTGTTCTGGACAGAAATAATTGTAATATACTGGGAGAAAAAAAATTGCTCAGCAGAGGAAAAAACTTCAGAGTTTCCTTTATTGTTCTTGTGAAATTTCTGGATTAAAAAAAAAAAACAAAAAACAACAACCCCAAGTAACACACTTTTGTCCTCTTTCTAGAGCTGCAGCCACTGCAGTTAGCTCCCCACCCTCAAGCTGCCTGTGGCTTACTGCCAAGCTTTGCCGCAGGTTACTGGGATAATGGTAGGCTTGTTTAATGATGACAAGTGCCTGGAAAATGTGCACGCATCATTTTTATGTTTAAATTGAGAGGTACGTGACATGCTAGTGATGTGATTGGGAGCTGCCAGGAAACTACAGAGATTCAAGGAATCTATTTGGGTGCCCAACATGAAAACAAGGGTGTATTTTTGGCTGTGTTTTTGGCGGTCCGGATGAACAAACATGCATACAAACAGGTTGTTTAGAGAATGTAGTGCCTCTGAAGTGGCACTAAGAGTTGCAAAGAGGTGAAAGAACACACTACAATGCTGGAGACTTCCATCAGGCCCACACTCCAAAACACAGCCAGCAGGTAATGCAGCAAAGCAGCTGTAATGGAACCAGCGTGCTCGCAGGTCTCTGCCACAGCGGGCATCCTGGCCAAAACATGTTTCTCAAACTCTGCCTGCTGGCAGGTGAAAATGGGTCCTCTTTTCTTTTGAAAAGAACTTGAGTAAGCCAAAAGAGGAGATAATTAATAGGATTTTCTTTACTGTTGAAGGCAAAATCTTTCTCAGGTAATTGCATTCTGCTGCCTTCAAGTCCCTTGTTTCTCCAGTTCCTGGGGGTCTCTGTAGCATTTCTATGGTCTGCTGAAGGCTGCCTCCTCTTAGTCAGCGTATGGGAACGCTAGTTTAGTGAAAGGGGGAATGAATATATGGGAAACTTTGCAGTTGTGGAGTAGGCTGAGTCTTGAAAGTGGTGGAAATGGCAGAGTGCAGGACATAGATGCTCTCTCTGTAGGAGACTATGTCAGGTTTCTGTTTTGTATTGTGAAGCAAATTCTGTCAGAAGTCTAGCATAACCCCCCCCCCCGAATGTTTCAAATCTGCCTCTGTGCCCTCACATTTGGGAGCCTCTTGGATTGTACTGAACCACCCTAACATGGTGGCTCAGAAAGGGGACGTGGTCCGCGGGGGTCAGTGTCCGGCATTTCCTGGCACTGACAGCTCTGTGTTTTTGCAGAGCCTTAGGGAATCCTAGTGCTAAACGCTACAAGAGTATTCATCTTTGAAGGTAAGCAATCGTGCAGTCCTTTTGAGCTTGAAGGTGTCCTTGCAATGCAGGAGATCTCTGTGAACTGCTGGAGAGGGCATCAAACCGCCTGTTCTTCCTGTGGTTTGCACAGCCCGTCTGTCATTTGGAATTACCTCCTCCTCCTCTGCCTGTGATGCAGTGGGAGATGAGGACAGTGTTATGCTGCATGTTACTTGGCTCCGCTGGCTTTTCTGTGGCCTGTAACAGCCTTTCCCGAGTCCCCGTTAACTGCTCTGTGGCTAGCACTCCTGTGTGCTCAGCTCCCAGCAGCTGCTGCCGGCGCTGATAACCTGGAGCAATAACGTCTTATTTTTGAATCGGGGTGGGGGGAGGATTTTTTATTAATAACCTGAATTGCCCTGTGAAACAGCAGCTTGTCTGATATTAAATTTCACTAAGTGGGTGAGCTGGAGCACAGAAACAACAGAAATGACTTGCTGTGGCAGGAGATGGCAGCGGTGCCTGGCAGTGTGCATTAATCCTTGCTCCTTGGAGAGCCTTCCATCTTCAGGGCAGTCAGGTGCTCCTTCATGCAGCTCCCCAGCTTCTGAATGGCATTTTGCATGCTTTAAAGAGATCAGCACATCAAAGGCTGGCGGATCCTCTCTCTGGCGTTGCCATGGCAGCAGCAGCTGAGAGGATTTGGATGTTTCTGGGATGGACTGTGTTGCTGGGTGTGTTGGGGCAGAGCGGGGCTGCTCCTCACACACCGCCGTGCAGTGCCATCGCGGACACGAGCACGCCTGGTGCGTGGCCATGGGGAGCTTTTGCCAAGTAACGGGACCGTCCGGCCCAGCTTAGGGGTGCTGTGGTGCAGACCTCTGCAGCTGAACTGCTCACCTCAGCTCCCTCTAGCCTGGGAGGGAAAGAGGGAGCCTTTCCCATGCTGCACCGCACATGGAAGTAGGTCAGCTGAATTGTACCCTCAGAAATGCTTGTTTCTCTCCACTGGCTCTCCTGGGAGCCGAGACAGCCAGCCCTGCCTCAAGCGTTGACTCTGTAGGTGCCTAGCGCTGTTTGGTGAGCCTGCCCGCGGGATGTCTGCCGCAGGTGCCTCCTCTGTCCCCTGTAGCTCTGCACATGCTGGATCCAGTGGATTTCCAGGAGTGAACATAAACCTGAGCTTTAAACACTGAAAATACGATACTGGTCTGGCTGGGCAGCACACTGCAGCAGCATGATCAAGGGGTCTGCTGTCCTGATTCTATTAGTCTGTCAAGCTGGGTTTCCTTGGCAAAATGCCCTATTCTCCTTATTGTGTTTTGTGAAATTGCCCTTTGGAATTCAGTGCTGTTTTGTGAGCATTTCTCTTTTGGGTGGGTGATCCTGCCATCTCCAGCTAATGTCTGCTGAGGGGATAGGCACACGTATGACACTCCGACATGCACATAGCAAATGTCCTTTGGGGGTGTGATGGTGGCACTAAGCAAAAGCTGGGTGGTTTGATGAAGGAGAGTAGGCAATTTTGAGAACCCTGCCTGCTCCTTGTGCTGCCACAGCACAGACAACCATCAGTCTTGTGGCCTCAGTGCTGTTGGCCACTGCAGACTAAAGGAGATGATGAGGTAGTAGTAATATGCTATAGCATGGTTTGTGGTGAGTGTGGCAAACTGTCAAGCTTCTGTGCCATCACCTTAGAAACTGATCTGCCCCCAAATGTGCTTTCTGTTTTCATTGCCTCCATTTACACAGTGCAAAACCAGTGCATTTCTGTTGTCCATCTCTGAGAGTCAGGTAAAGTTCCTGTCTCTGGAGGGCTTCCATAGCACTAGCTGTGGCCTATAAACCAGGCTTGTCTTAGGGCATAATTGGACTTTTTCAATAGCAATTTGCTGCAGAACGTCTAACATGACCTGGGGTATGTCTGGTGTGTGTGTGCAGGCATCCACTCTCAGGAGCTCCTTACTGCAGCATGTCACGGTATTTTCCCAGACTGTATTTGTATTGTCGCAGTTCTGATCTGTGCCTGCAAGTGCAAAACAGAGAGCTGGGGTGCACATCAGAGAAGAAAGAAGGCAGGCAAAAGGATGTTCTTGACAGGAGTAGAACAGAGACCATGAAAACCATTATATTACATTCATTTTTCTCTTTGTGAATTTACCCTGAAGTAACTCTGAGCTGATTTTGCTGCCAGGCTGCAGGGGACCTGTGGGAGAACAAAACCTCATTTGTTCTATAGCATGGATTCATAGGAGCACTTCGGGGTGCTCCACTGCTGCCTGAGTGGTGGTGACTTGCCAGTGCCTATTCCCTAACCTCTGCCTAGTCCTGCTCTGCAATGCAGAATTCAATGCTGGACCGAGAGCATCTGCTGACATGCACAAGTTTTCCAGAGTTTAGATCAGGGTAAGCTAATCTAGGAACTACTATTCTCTGGTCCCAGTTTTGCTCCTTTTCACTTCCACCTGTGCTTGAGTCCCCTGTCTCTAAAATCATACAATCATGGAATCACAGAATTGTTTAGGTTGGAAGGAACCTTTAAAGATCATCTAGTCCACCCCCTGTGCTGCGGGCAGGGACATCTTTCACTAGATTGGGTTGCTTAAAGCCCTGTCCAACCTGACCTTGAACACTTCCAGTGATGGGGCAACCACAACTTCTCTGGGCAAAATGGGGGTAACTGAGTGAATATGTTCAGTCTGTACTACTCTGCTGGCTCAGGAGCAGATTAAAATGTGAGTGAGGGTGTGATGTCTTTCCTCGCCACCTCCATTGAGGCTTCCTCCATTCACAGGTACTGCTGGGGTGGCTCTCAGCGAGGGGTACAAGCTGATGCCAGACCAGTGGGTTTTAGAGCATTCCTGCCAGCCCCAGCCCTGAGAGCAGCCTGCTCCCCACTGCTGTGCTGACAACATCTCACAACTGGGAAAGCAGTGAAGGGGAATGAACAGATAGGTATCTTCAGGCTACCTCCTGTGATGCTGCTGTGTCCTTGCTGTTACCCCATGTCTTCCCTGGTAGGCAACTCTAATGCTCTTGCTGGAGCAGTTGGAGGGATCTCGGTACGGCAGTGCTGATACTCCAGGAAGCTGGCTTAGCCTCTGTAGGTGCTGAATTAGACTCACTGAATGTCTCAGACAGAGGAAATTTCAAGCAAGTGTGATTCTGAGAGTCAAGTCTGCTGTCCTGAACTCCCCAAGCAAGGGGACTTCAGGACGTGTCCCAGTCGGTCTGATGCATGATCTCTCTGCAATAAACTGCAAGAGGTCTGAATCCTGCCAGGGGTGGCAAGAGGGGATGTGGACAAAGGTAACGTGCCCAGAAATCTGAAAGCTTGCTCCGATCTCTGTATGTATACTTTTGTAGGCACGTTGGGCTGCAGGGCAAGTGTGAACACCAAGCAGGTTGCCCTGGGAAAGGCCACAGAATGGCTAGCTTTTCAGAGGTCTGTTCGACTCCTTGGTTAAGAAGGGTTATGTGGGTTTGTACGTGGTGTGTAAGTAAGCATGTCATTGGTCTTCATCTTTTCTCTCTTCAGTGTGCCTTTCTCTGAACTTCACCCCTGGCCTCTTTTGGAGGTACCACAGGGTCCTTGCCATATCAGGCTCACAGCATCCATCTCTTGAGGCTGTTTAGAGACCCCTTTCCTGAAAATGGTGATCCCTGATCTTTTCTTCTGAAGTAACATACAGAATTTCTTCTCTGTTTCATGTTGCTGTCTGGGCTGAGGCTACAAATGGCCCCTCTATCCTGCTGATGAGTTCAAAAGCATTTGCCTGATGTTGAAAGAAAAAAGGCTGCTGTTCCAGGAGTCCAGAGGTTGTTTTCTGGCATTTGGATGACATTTGAAGAAGAGAACAATAAATCATTTGCTAAGCGAGTTATGGGATGAGTCTCCCCTCTTTTCTTTGGCCTTGGTGCAGTGTCCTACGTCCCCCACATTGTGGAGCTGCATTTTTACAGTACACGTTGGGGGAGGAATGATAGGGACTGGGTTAGGGAAACAGTGGTAAGAGAAACTGTGAGAGCTCTGTGACTTCTAAACAAGAGTTGCCTGAGGCTCATACGGTAGGTTTGTGGGAGGGATTCCGGAACAGCCCTCTGTGGCACTGGGGGAGTTAGCACTGGTGTGGGTACCACACTGTGGGGACCACAGAGGTCCAGCCTTCCCAGTGTAGTGTCTAATGTTATCCTAAGTATGTAAATGAGCCATTGTGAAGCTGTTGCAAATATAACAGGGCTGGTTCATGGCTGCTGTTCTGCAGAGTGCACAGCTGATGTGTCCAGTGGTAGGACAGTTTTGTCTGTGCCTGTGCTGTAGTGATGTTGACTGCTAGAAGCTTTGTCCCGCTGTGAGATTTCAAGTCGCAGGTGTGTGGTGGGCACCTTTAAGAGCAGAGCTGGAGAGTGTGATTTGTTCAGATCCCATTTTCCAGAGAAAGATTCATCCAGGCTGTGAAGAGGAGCAGTTGCACTGGTGTTCTGCAGGTGGCAAGGAAAGTTCACTTCCAGCAGTAAACACCCCCGCATGTCCTGTATGGTAGCTGACAGAGCTTTGGGAGGCAGGTTGCAGAGAGGCTTTGTTCCCAAATTTTTACTGCTGAGGCCAGGGAAAAGTGCTGATACTGCAAACATTCAGAGAAAAGGTCCACTGGGAGAAATAAAATAGTTGATCTCCTTCAATTTTAGAACAATACTGAGACTCCCATTAGCCCTGCTAGGTCAGTGGAGCTCCATCCTCACTCCTATTCTGCAGAGTTGCTTACTTTCCAAAGTAGGGTATGAGTGAGTATTTCTGAGACTCTGGGACTCTGCTTCTCTCATCCAGAGGCATCTTATGTAATTGAATTAGACCTTAGGAAAAGCTACTGTGCGATGAAATCATCCTAAATGCTGATCAGTGAAAGCAGGGCTGTGGGCATACAACACAAATGTGCACATCTCTTCTGAATCATTCATTAATTACCCTTAAATGGAACTCATGGGTTTCAAGATTTCAAGTGGATTTTCTGCTGATCTGCCAAACTGTTCTTCAGAGCATTGCAGTAACTGGAGAAAGGTGCAGGCTGTCATACTGTGAGCAGGATGCAGTGGTCTGGGCTGTTGTTCTTGCTGTAATGTTCAAACCAGGTTGTCCAGGCATGCCAGGGGTGCTCAAGAAATAATGAATCAGTGGTATCTGGAAGAGCTAATCATGATGAAAAGTTGCGTGTAGTCATCAGAACATGGATGGATGTGCATTGAAGAAAAGCATGTGACTCTCTCGCTTGCTCAGCAAGGTGATTAACAAAGGCACAGGCTTCCAAGCTCTTAGATGTCTGTACAGGCTTGGACTCTGGGAAAGAGTAGGAACATGCAGTTGCACTCCAGACCTCAGGGCATTAATTTTTCAGTTCAGAAGGCTTGCATTAAGCCTTCAGGTCAGGAAGAGCAAGGACAGCAGGACTGAGAGGCTGGAAACGTGCTGCAGAGCTGCTCTCTGCGAACAATTGCATCTTTTGGGCCTGTTAATATTGCAGCATTTGTTGTGCTGGTCAGTGTGCCTTGCTGTCAGGTCATGCACAGCCACTCAGGAGTTGGATTAATGCTCTGAGTGGATTTCTTGGTGGAGGGAAGAAGCTGCTTAGAGTCAGCTGCTCCACCCTTGCAGAAACTGCCTTTCTCTGAGCCAGGCGCTGCAGGTAGAGAAGCTGTGTGTGTGCCTGGCTCACCCAGACACAGCTGACACCTACCCGTGTTGATGGCAAGGTGTGTGATCAGTAGGCCTATGGGTTCTCTGCTTCCTTAATTTGCAACTTCCTGCGGTGGTTTAAAACATGGCCTTGAGCTCAGAGAGTCACATGGGAACAGTTCAATTCCAGTCTGGGAAACAGTAAAAACGCAATGTTTTTCCACCTTCATCCCTCTCAAAAGCCTCATTAAGTTGGTCTTCATTCTGTTCAAGTATTAATTGTCTCTGGGTGAAAACAAGCACACGTAGCACATGCTTCTGCTAAATAGCAAAGCATCAAAATAGCACTGGAAGGAAAGGCGTGGGAAATGGGGACCCTGTCCCAGACTCTGTCTTGTTGGGGCCAATACAACATCTGTGGCCTTTATTTTCTCTTGGCCTGTCCTTGGCACTCTGTCTCTTCCATAAGCAGAAGCAGTATTCAGCTTTGATTACCGCTCAGGGCCCATTTTCCACTCCCTGAAACTCTTCCCTGGCACATTCCCCCCCCCCCCCCCCCAGCCCAGACAGCAGTGGTCTCTCTTGGAAGTCTGTTCTCAAGTGGGTTTAGTTAGGGGAGCCCTTATGCACAGGTGCAGCTCTGTACACATTGCAGACTGGCTACCGGGGCAGAGGACTGCTTCTGTAGGGAGTTCTGTACCAGTATGAGTGTACTAACACTATCACAATCCCTTTAGACATCGCCTCCAAAAGAGAGAGGGGCGTGATCTTGTGAGTGTGCACTTTGCGTTTGGTGGAACCTGAAGCTCTGAGCTCCTGGGAGAAGAGTTAGTGCTTTGTTTTGGGGTGTGGGGTTTTTTTCTGTTTTGGAGTTGGTTTTCTGGTGGGTTTTTTTTTGCATGGGAGCCAGAAGAGCAGGAACAAGTCCTGCTCTGTGAGCTGCTGCAGCATAAATATTTCATCATAATCTCAGTGACTCTCTCTCTGAACAATCTGCAGGAGCAAATATTAGTGAAAAATAGGTTTTGTTAGCACTCTATAGTTTTCACAGATATTCTCTGCAATGCCTATTATGGACTTTGTTGTTGATGGTGTAACCCAGTTGTTGCTTATCCAGCTCCAAGGACAGGAGTGTCTAAAACCCAGATCACTTGGAGATATGCAGAGAATGGAGATTTCACATGGCTTATTTTCCTTTGATTGTACCTTGACTCTGTGACCACAAATTCCTGGTAACCTGCAGCACAGCACTGTCACTGGTGTTGCCTACAAATGGCTGGGCAGCATTTATAATTCCACCAAGCTTCTCGCTGATCCTCCTCATTTTGTTAATTCTGCCCATCTGCATGCCAGGTCTGTCAAGAGGAAAAAGCTGAATGGGTTGCAGCCAACTGTGGTGTGAACATCGATTGGAATTAGTTTCATTTTTGGTGCAAACCTTCCTGCCTTGTTATTGATATCTAACCTTTTCATCAAACTCCAGAGAATGTCTGTGTCAAATCACAGGTGTACATCTAGTTTTTTTTCTTGCTGTGAATATTAAAATAGAGACTTCCTCCTCTCCTCTGTGAGCTCCATGCAGAACTCTGGAAACCCAGCACGTTGTCTGGAGAAGCAGGTGACAGGATTGCATACCTCACAGTGCACCTGGAGGTTGAAGGTTTTTCTTGCAGGTCCAAGCCCAGAAGAAAATATTTGACAAATCTGAAGATAAGAGGTTTGCAGAAATGGTTTCTGTGTTCTTGTCAAACTGCCTGAACTAACATGACTGAGCGAGAAGTTCTTGGTGCAGAACACAGCATCTGGCTGCGTTGCAGACTTCAGAGACCAGGTGGCTGCTGAGAATAAAGGTACACTGAAAGTATGGGGTGAGATCTGAGTTCTTGCTCTCCTGCTCGATGCTCATCATCAGAGCAGAAGATTTCTTTCCAAGAGGAGCAGAGTGCAGCCTGCCAGGTGGGGACTATGCATTCATCTGCTCTCGCAGGAGGTCAGTCTGCACTGCCTCCAGGCATGTATTACAGCCAAGTGCTGGATATCTCTCCATCTTGAGATCCCCAGACAGGCATAGCATTGAGGTATCTCAGTGGATCTGTAATCATGGAGTTACAGCATGACCCGTGGATTCGATAGGATCGATAGCTGGGGTGGATTAACTGCAGCGTGGTGAGGCTCTCATTACATCTTTCAGATTGGTACCTGCCTGAGTGAAAGCAGAAATCGGCACCATAAGCAGTAATTAAGAAGTGATTTGCCCCTGGCCCATATTGTGGGCATAATGCCAAACTCTGAGTTCCCAGAACTGGGATTTTTCAGATTCAGGATGAGTTGGGTGATGCTTTTTGCTCTCAGAACTGCCTGGTCTCTAACAGGGGGAAAACCAGTGGATGTTAGTCCTGTAGGCAAGATGTCTTCTGGTCCACTGGATAGGAGAGCTGGATGCAGAGGTTGCTGAACAATTTCTATCTGTGCAGAAATCTTTGCAGCCAGGATAGCACAGAACTAAGTCATAGCATAAACAGTGGGCCATGAATATTCCTTTCCTTTGGCAGCTCTGCAACTTTTTCGTGTCTTCACTCTGTGAATCTGACTACTCAAGTTTTTGTGCCTGAATGAGTATAAATAAAATAAATGAGTGTGATGAAATTTTCAGTTGCATTGCCTGGCTCATCCAAATGATGAACACCTTACGACTCATGTCATAAAATGCCAGAGGGGCACATGCGATGAAGCTGTCTGTTTGCTATGCATACAAGGAGGGGCCAAGGACTGCTTAAACGTCCCAATTTTGGGCTCAGACTGCTTCCTCTCCAGGAACTAAACAGTGATTACGTTGGCACAAGGCAGCTGTCTCTTGGGAGTAAGAGAGCAGGCTGCTTCATCTCCAGAATCTTGCCTTTGGAGGCAACAGTGCACAGTTCAAGAAACACAAACTGAAGAAAAATCTATTCAATTTATATTTCTGGATTTCCTTTGGGAATTATAGCTCAAATAGTTCTGAATTGCTGGATGACCATGAAACAGTTTCTTAGATCAGGGGTATGATGGAGAGAGAGTTCTTATGTCCATTAGCTGCTGAGCTTTGCAAGCCCAGTCTATTGGATTTCTTGCAAGTTTTCATTTGTCCCATGCTTCTGATCTGGGGAGAAGTACGTGTAAATTGGCTTCACCCCCACCCCCTGCAATAAAGGGAGATGGAGAGGCAGCTAGGTAGAGGGCAAGGGCTGGAAAATCTGTGCACAGCAAATCTTTGCCCCTCTCCCATCATACAACGCTTCATAGCTCCTCCTCTGACAGAAAGCTGAAGAGCAGGTGTTGGTGTGGACCTTTCACATGCTTCCCCTGTTGCTCACAGCCGATGATTCCAGCACTTTGGAAGCTGAGGAATTAGCCATCTGAGAGGTGAGGCATCAGCAGCTCCTATGACTTCCTGTGAAATTGTGGATCACCTTGCCAGAAACTACAAATGCCCCAGGAAAGCAAGCCTCAGCCTCGCTCTGCTCAGAGGACTGCCTGCTCTGGGCAGCAGTGTCTAGTTCAGCACTGCAGAGCATTGTTTATCTGCTTATTTATGCCTACATCACGGCTGTTCTTTATTAACAGATGGAAGCAGCCTGACAGCAGCACTGTTTTTCATCCCAGCACGCTCCTTGCATGAATCTGAGTACCTTCCATTATCTGTAGCTGGGCAGCAGTAGCAGAATTGCTAAGGATTTAAATTATTCAGCTTCTGCTGCTGACTCAGCTTTAAAACTACATTCACGCTTGCTAAGATAACCGCTTGTTGACCAAAACCAGGGAGCCTGGCTGCTCTGTGGAGCCTCAGCAGGGAACAGGAGCACAGGGAGTGGTTTCTTCTGTAAGCAGAAAGGGGACATGCTGGAGTAAGGTAGTGCACCCTTGTCCTTGTGCCAGGAAGGCACAGTGAGTGCTCGGAGAGGAGCCACTCTCCTTCGGTGACTTCAGCCCCAGCACTGTTTCTCAAGCTGATGAATGCAGGAAGGGCTGCACTTCATTCTCTGAGCGAAAGCACACACAGTCTTCTCAAAACATTGAAGCCCGCTGTTGAAGTTATTTACTCTTCTCCAAGGTAATGTGTTTAGGGTTCTCTACTGCACACACTACGCTCCCCATTCCCTTAAATGAAAGGAAACGAACAGCTGAGGACACACTAGAGCAGCCAGCAGAGTGTCTGGCGCTGGAAGATCACTTCTCTAGTTACATGGAAGATAACAACGCAGAGGAAGGAGCCTTGCATTCCTTCACAGCTACATCATAGTGCAGTTGAAGAGTTTCTCCAAAGGTCAGAGGCAGAACTCTCTATCTTGAAAAAAACCAGAACTCTCTGTAGGTGAAGGAGTACTTTTCTTTAGAGACCTCCTCTTCCTTCTAAATTTCTGACAGAGAGCTTCCCTCTGCCCCACCAACTCTGTCTGAAGTTGCTGCTGGAATGCAATGTTTTTATCTTAGGTGTAAACCTGGAATGCAGTGGCACTGAGGCACCAGGGCTGCTAAGCCTCATCTCAGGACAGCAGAGGGAGAAATTATTTTTCCTGTGGATATGATGGATGTTACAGCATCCAGGGAACAGCACTTAAGACAATACTTGTAACCCTGGTTTGCAAAAATCCCCTGAAGCCCACAGCGGTGCACAGTGGCCTAAGTGGGAATATTATTCACTGTGACTCCTGGCCTGGCCACTTTTCCTCAACATGAGTTTGCTCTTTCTTAGAGAGTATTCCTGTTATGTCCATTGTACATCATTTCCCTTTGCAGAGCTCCAATTTAACTCTGTGTTAGCTTTTGGAGGTGCAGTACGACACTGACCTGTACAATTTCCAAGGCTTTTCAGGGGACATTAATATGCTCAGATGTCACTAAGGAGAGGACACAGTATAAAATCTTGGGGAATTAGTAAACCAGCCAATCTCAGTTCATGGTCTGGAAACAGGTGATTGTTAAGGAAATGCCTGAGACCTTAGTATTTTGAGGTGTTTTCATGGAAATGGAAAGAGCTCTTGAGATTAAGAGCTAGTCGTTTATTAGAGCTGTATTTGTCATTTTTCAAGGTCTCCCAGGCTCTGATTTCTCAGACAGGATTGTGTCCATACTGTTGGTTTCTCCAGAACTGCAAGCCACGCACGTCAAAGACGTTACTGTTAGGTATAACAGGCAAGATAACGGTCACAAACTGCGAGTAAAGCAAGTTGCTCTAGGGTATTAGTTTGCAGCACTGATACATGCAACTCACCTGTCTGCAGCTAGATAGGGGGAACTTCAGAGATGCCTCAGGTGAGGTGGTAATGGGTGAATGAAACCTAGTAGAGGGATCAGTTGGAAGTGTTCAGAAAAATACGATTAACAAGGGACAGCAATTAATATATCAAAGAGACCACTTCCCTTAGAGATGGAGCCTGCACCAGCTCCACAAACAGCCAAGGAAAGAAAAGGTTATTAGTGCACTACGTACTTCAAGGCAAAGTGCTCTGTTCTCCCTCTTCTTCAGGGAAGGGAGGAAGCAGGCACTACCTGCCACCTCACAGGACCTGTTCACTCATGCTCTGCAATCATCTTCACTTCTAGAGCTAAGAAATGAGACTGATAGTGGAGTTAACCCTGTGAGCTCCATACAGTTGCCCCAAGACAAATATCTAGTGCCCTGTGATATGCCCATCTGCCTCAGCTGCTGGTCCATGGGTCTGCCACAGTCCGGTACCTGCCAGCCCATGTGGATGTCATGGATAGCCTGGGGTACCTCAGTGACCTGAGCTGCTCTTGCTGTTTCCAAGCACCTCCTCGGAGGTATGGAGAAGTTGCTGGAGGGCTGTTTGCAGGCAAAACTCCAGGTCTCAGTGCAGGTGCAAAGGCTGCGTGGGTTGGCCAGACTTGCCAGGACTGTCGCTGGTGGTAAAGTTTCTCTGTCCCTCAGAGGAGCTCTGACCTGCAAATGTTCCTCTCAGGGGCTCTTGAATTTAGGCACTTTTCTCCTTTCTCACGGTTGCAGAAAGGCTCTACCTCAGTGGTGGGGACCTGGGGCAATTCCTTACCTCTCCACGTGGCCCGTAGGCATGTGCCAAAGCACCCTGTGGTTACCCTTGCAGTAGCCCACAGTAACCGCAGCTATTTCCTGCTTTACACACCGTCTCAGGGTTTCCCTCCCTCAGCCATGCTGTGGCTGTTGGCTTGTGCTGTGCATGAGGGAATCCTGGGCTGGAGACAAACGGTGAGCGCCACGTGCACTGTGCAGGGCTCACCTCTCCACCCTCACGGCGGGGACAAGGCATCACTGGAGAGAGATTATCCCATCCCAGAGTTTGTCTGTAATGGGTTTGTGGAAGTCACCGCTGCTGGTGCTCACTGGCGCCAGAAGCTGCACAAATCAAAGCTAAATCATAGTCCCAGCCTGAGAGAGCTGCTGTGATAGGTGGGGTGGGGGGACAGGACCCATTCAGCAAACAGGTGGAGCAATCTCATGGGGAACTTCTATGTTGCTTTTCCCTGAGGTGTGGTTGGATGTAACCCCAAATAGATTGGAGAGCAGAGATCTTGTTTCTAGGGTTTGGTCAAGGGTGTGATATCCTGGTGGCTGCAGGACCTGGAGAAAGTTTGCATTATGCCGAGGCAGCAACTTTGAATAGGCTCATAATCTCTGTCTGGCGAGGTCCTGCCTTCAGGGTGCAGAGGACTGGTATTTGCATTCATGACATGCAGTTATGCAGGGGGGGGAAAAAAAGGATCTGAGACACTGATGATGTTGCTCTGTAGGTTCAGAGCAGCAACAGTTTCTAGAGCAAATGTAGTGTTCCAGCCAGCAGTTGCAGTGCCCATCCTTTTGACTATTAACATTTGAGCTCTACCTGAACTGGAGGTGGAGTCTGTTACAAATATATACCAGAGGGATCCCAGACTTCCAGGGAAGTGCTGAATGGCGCTGGACGAGGGGCTGGTGTTTTCCTTAGACTGAGGTAAGGACTCTGCTTTGCTCTAATGCTTCAACGTGGCCTTTGATCAGTGTAAAAAAATCTTAATTTCTGTGTAATGCAAAGCATTTTTCCATCTTAACAGGTTCTCTTGATCTGCTTTTCCTGCCTCTCAGCTGATAGAAGTTTTCACAGTGGTGGGCTGGACTGTTTCATAGGAAGTCCCTAGGGAGATACAGCTGTCAGAGCTGTTGGTTTTTTTCTCCCCGAAGCTGCAAGTGTCAGAAGCCATATTTATCTGTATGCTGTCCTGGCCTTTCCAGGTGTGATCACCTCATGGGCTTGCATTCACTGGTTTGGCCCCAGTGCACGAGAGAAAGTGTCTTGGCCTTCCTGAACCTGGAACTGGCAAAAAGGGCCAACTGAATGGTAGCTAGAAATAGAAACCAAGCTGTGTGGCTCCCCTTCAGTCCCCCAGTGCTTTGTCAAGATGGTCCCAGAGCAGCATCTGGATCCAAGGTGGGGTTAGCAAAGCACCAGCAGAGGATGCCTCCTGCCAGCCAGCGTCGCTCAGCACGTGTCACCTTGAGCCAGAGCACGAGGAGAGGGTGGGATGGGAGTGGTCTCCAGGAGGTCTGTTCCTTTGAACAATCGGTGTGACTCCCTTGCGTGTCTTTCAGAGAGGGCATGCACCAACCACTGTGGACCCCTTGCCTTCTTGCTGCAAGCAAGGATCTCCTGAAGGGATGCTGGAGCAGGAGTCTGCTGTGCAGGTAGAAGGGGGGAAGGGGCGCGTTCATTGTATTGCAGTAGGGCCTGGAGGGGCCTCCCCCCTACAAAGGGCCTGGAGCTGCTGTCACTAGACCTCATTTGCCACTTCAGTTCCATCTCTGTGTCCTTCATTTGGGACTGTGCCCAGCCAAGGTCTGCAGAGACCAGTGAACAATCTGGGGTCTTCTGCTAACTGCCTCTGGCCCAGCCTGCTTTGTGCAGCACAAAGAGACAGTGTGGTTCTGGCCACAGAGCTGTTTCGTTTTGCTTTGTATTTCTGAAGTTCCATCTTCCCTTGTACTGTTTGAAGAGCAGGGTTCACGTGTGTGGGCTCCTCCCTGTTTACAGCTCACAGATATGTTTATGAAGTGCACCTCAGGCACTAAACACTTCGTGTCCAGCCTGGCAGCTCTCCCCAGGCCCCTGATATGGGACAACCTGTAATCTCCAGACTCCAGGCAGGAGCCTCCCCATGGAGGCAGGCACGTGTGAGTGGTGATAGGGTGCAGTCCTGCTACTGATAAACCTGTTCCAGACTGGCTGCTCACACTTGGTTTGGCTGCAACATTCAGTGTAAGTGAGCTGATCAGAGCTGCGGACCCTGGCTGTCCAGGGTGAGCTGACTTTCTCCTGCAGCGATGCCATACCTGCATTACTTGAGGGTGAGTACGTGGGCATGGTAAGGGGCTTGCTGGGCAGCACTAGGGGGAGATGGATCAGTGTGCTGGTTTGCACACTGGCGTTTAGGTATATCTTGGCCAGTAACATGGACTTAAGTCTGGTCCAGTGAAAATGGCCCTTGTCCCCAAAAGATTGCCACTAAATGGACCACAGAATGGCAGGAAAGGTTTTCTGCCCTTCTTAGGTCACTGGGAACTTGCCTAAGGCCATGCTGGAAGCCAGTGGCAGAGACTGGTGTTGAATTCAGACCGGCTAGGTCCCTCTGTGCTGTACTTGCCTCATCCTCCTCACCACTGCTTCTTTGGCAGAAGGAAGGTACCCCCAAGTGTTGGGGTTTTTTCACTATTGTAATGGTTGATTTCTGTGCTGTCACCTTTCTTATTTTACCCACCTGAAGCTCTGGGACAGGTGCATAGGATGACGTTTCTTTCTAGGCACAGTGCTGCACTAGCTCTGCTGAGGAGCAGGTGGCTGTGCTGCTATGGCTTTGCTCGCATGTCCTCACCAGGGATCAGCTGGCAGAGATATATTGCCAGGCCTGTACTTCAGGTGCTTTCCTGTCAATGCTTTTGTCCCTGCATGGCTTCCGGAGGCTGCACCCCGAGCACTGGCCAGGTCAGCCTGGCTGAAGGCTGCTAGCCGTCAATCTGTTGCAGCCACAGCACAGGGGCTGTGCTGCGACTCCTGGCAGCGTGCAGAAAGCCCCCTTCTCTGCGCCCTCGCTCATGCAGGCAGCCAAAGCAGGTGTGGACTAGCCTTGCTGAAGCAGAGGTGAAGAATGAGTCAGAACAGACTGCAGAAATGAGGAGCAGTTTGTAAGGACCACTAGAAAAGAGAAGGAAGTTTCACCACAAAGTGCTGGGGCAGACCTGATGGCACGGTCTGGACTCCAGCACATCTCCTGAGTGCAAGGGCACTGCCGGAGCCCAGAGCAGGCTGGAGGCTGCTCTGCAAGGTGTGCCTTAGTCCCTGGCTCGCATCGGGTGGGCTCAGACCATGTCTCTGATTTCCCCCTGGCACTGGCAACCTGCTAGAGTCCTCTCAGCTCCCCACTGTTCACTGCACACACCTGCCTGAGCCATGTCATGGTCCAAGGAAGTGCATTAGGCAAGTAGGAGATAAAAAGCAGTTAAGTGCTGCTGCATCTCTCAGCAGCTGTAAACCCTGTACATTGTTAGGAGAGGTGTAGTGCCTGAGCAAAAAGCTCTCATGTGTTGTCTTCAGTTGCAGTCTATATATTTTCTGGTAAGGTAAAAATAGCTTTTCTTTTTCAGGATATGTAGAGAGCAGAGTCTCCTGCTAACATCAAAGGAGAGTGACAGCTTTCCCCTGGGTGTCCATGGCCTCAGCTGACAGGAGCAGTAGCTGTGTTAATAATTCTTGCCTTGCTTTGGCTCTGTGGGAAAAGAACAATGTCCTTATCTCCAGATCCCTGTTCAGGCCTCTGGACCAGCCCCTGTTCCTCTCTCCACTCATTGCTGCTGGACCTGGCACAGTACTTCATTGGGGAAGTGATGGTTTGCAAATGACAGAACAAGATCTTGATGCTACTACTCAGAAAATTTATTATTAGTAGGTGGGAACTGAAAGAGGCAGACTTTTGTAGAGCTGTGGAGTGTAGCACCAGGGGACCCCTATCAGAAGGATCAGTCTGCTGTGTTGGGGCAGCTCCTAAGTCCTTGCTCCATGCAGATTAAGCTGTTTCTGATATCCACCCTCCTCCCAGTCCTGAACCTGTTCCAGCTTCAACATCTAGCAAAAGAGACCTGTGAGGGGGGAAGAAAGCAGCCAAATGGCAACTCAGATGCTGTCTGTATCTGAATGTGCTCAGCAGGGACCGAGTTAACCTTGGCCCTGAACTGCACCACCAGCAAAAGTCCAGCACTGCCTCTCCTGTTAAGAGCGTATAAAAATGGGCTTTCTGAAAGCTAGTTTCTCATGATTATGTAATGATGGGGGATTAGGCATGATGTAGGGGCCAGTCTGGTGCCCCCTCTTCATTACTTTCAGGATGCTAATTGACAAGTTCCCTCCCTTCCCACACACCTTCCAGGGACCCTCCTCCTTTTACTTTGGGATCTTTTGTCTGCCAGTTGTGCTGAGTTCTCCTCCAGCTCTAACAGCCCCTTGCCACAGGAGCAGATCTTTCATTTCCTGCATGTTTTGATTCACCTGCTGCAGAATGGTCTGGGGATCTCTGCTGGACATTCAAGTCGTTGGCCTCCGTGGTACATGCTTTGGGGAGGCCTGGGGCTAGTGTGAAGTCTCCATTCAGCAGAAAGGAGCATGAACAAAGGGTTTACTCCGACTGGTGCATGAAATGAGAACAAACTTGCTTGGCAGATGCCTTCCAGAGATGACCTCTTGTGCCTTGACTCTCATCAGTCCTATTAAGTTCTATGGACCTGTCCTAAATCATATGGGTAAAGATGAGAAGCGATACAGAATAGAATTTGGGCATATGGATTTATCTGTCTTAAATCACATGGACAGGGATGAGGATGATGAGAGACTAGAATTTGGGCATATGGACTTATCCTTTTATCTGATGAATTTTCCCAGTACTTTTGCTTTTCTCTTTCATCTGGGTTTGCAGTATGTGCCTGGTAGCCTGTTCTCCAGGCTCTGCTGGCTGCCTGCCTGAGGATTTGCTACTGTGGTCTCTCTGGAGATGCTGAATGCTGTCTTCTACTCAGAAGGCAGAAACCTGCCAGTAGGTTTTGCTTCCACTGCGAGGACCACCGAGATTGCCAAGTTTCTGTGAATACAGATAGGAGAGAAAGTTTCTGTAAGGCGGACAGTGTGATTCCTGTTTCTGGGCATTTTGAGTTGAATGTCTGATTCAATTTTCCTGATCTTTCCTGATCATCTCAGAGACACCTTAGGTGCCACCTTTAACTGCTCGTAATCTTAGCAGCTGTTTTAGTGTGTTTCCAGGACTGACATATTCTTCTCATCTGTTGAGAAAGGCTCCAGATTATCCCCTGCAGACCTGGGCACTTGATATCTGCGAGGCAGGGAGGTCCAAATGAGCTCTGTCTCCTGAGAAAACCCTAGACTGAGCAATTGCTTGAAAGTAAACCACTACACTGATGTAAGGTTTTGCTGTCTCCACTGGAAAGAGTGCCTCAAAGGTGAGGATCATGCCCACTACTGGACACAAGCCCACATGAGCAAAGAAATGTCAAGGCAAATGTCAAGGGCAGTTGCAAGGTTTATTGCACTGCCTCCCCAGCTGGCAGCGCTGACCTTAGGTTCCAGCACCCTGGCACTAGCAACTGGAAGTGCCTGGATGACCTCCTAGACATGAGTTGGATCTTTCCACTGGT
Organism: Athene noctua; assembly: GCF_965140245.1. Taxonomy (NCBI): domain Eukaryota; kingdom Metazoa; phylum Chordata; class Aves; order Strigiformes; family Strigidae; genus Athene; species Athene noctua. The sequence goes on along the minus strand of NC_134064.1, from coordinate 6,874,190 downwards.
CTAGGTAGGGTACCCATAGCGATACACGGCTTTGGTGTCAGGATTCAGGTTTGCATCTCACTGCCGGTCCCGGGGCTCCTTGACTGCTGGGCTGATTGTGTGCTGCTCAGCCTGCCAGGGGTTTCCTTGCTGGACCTCCTCTGTCCTCTGCTCCATGAGCCCCTGTCCGTCTGACTCTATTTTCCCTTGTCCACTGGCAGACTGTCCAGTACAGGAGGAAGTGTGTCTGCTGGGCAGGGCTGAAAGTCGCTGCTGCCTCCCCCAGGTAAATGGGGCCACTGGTAAAACTGCGCCTTCCCCTTAGCAGCAGCACTTGGCTCTCAGAAGGGGCTGTGGCCCTCCTGTTGCTGTTTCTCTGCTGTTCACACAGCTTCCATATCCCAGTTTGCAAGATGCCTCAGCTGATTTTGCTTCTAATGCATCCCAGAGAAAGGGTGGCACACGCTGCACCTGATAAGGGGTTTTGAGAGTGTTAGAACAGCGGAGCTGCAGAGGTGCCTGTAGTGTGCAGAGCAGGAGCTGCTAAGCTCCTTGCTGGAAGGGGCACATGGCTCCAAAGCACACAGAAGAGTTTGAAGATGCAGAGTTATCATTAGTGGCAAAACTCATGAGACAGCAAGAAACCTGTGTAGTGGTGTAATTGGGTGTAATTGTTTTCAAGATCTTTGCTACAGGAAGCTATAGCCATTGGAGGCTTTTCATGCAGCAAAGCCTACTGCTCCTCACTGGCAGTGTTCTCCAGTAGCTAGTCCTGGAAGAAACAAAACTGAACAAGTGGCAAGAGGGTGCCTGCCCCAAGGACAGTGTACCATGGGCCTGGTCTGCATCCTACATGCAGGGACTAAGGCAAATGCGCCATACCATCAGCTTCCCTCTCTTCCCATGCAGGCATCAGCTGCATGGCTCAGCAGCAGAGCAGACCCAAACTTCTGGTCACTGGGTCTGGCTGCCATTTGGCAGAGAGCGCTTTGCTCCCCAGGGTATGGGAAGTAATTTGTTATTTGAAAGTCTGCATTGCAATTCCTCTTCTCTGGTGTAAGAGCAGCACTGTTTTTCGGTGGACCAAAGACTCTGAAGATACGCAGCAGAGATTGGGGAAGGGGAAGGGCTGGGGCTGGATGATGTGACTGAGAATCGAGACTCTGGGAATGGGATACCTCTGGGTAAAGAGTGAAGAAGATACAGCCCATTTTAAAAAAACCCTCACAGTGACTGCAAGCTCCCCCAGTCTTCCCTCTCTGTAGCTAGTCCTTGCAGCTCTTCTGATGGAGCAGGGAATCAGCTGCTTTCAGGTGTCAAAGCAATTTGTTTCTGCAGGCAGAATGTCCAGTGGATGCTGGCAGCCTCTGCCCGGGTGCACCACCCCTCACCTGCCTGTACCGCGTCCTGGTGGTTGTGCAGCATGGGCAGGGCTGCTCTCCAGGGACTGCTGGACTCAGAGATTTGTTGGAAACGGCACCCAGTCCCTTTCTTTTGGCATCTTTGGCCCTGTCCATAGCAGGATGTGTTCCCAGGCAGTCCCACAGACCTGTGTGCGCATCCTTGCAGGGAAGGGGTCCCAACTGCTCTGGAGCTCCTCAGCAAGAAGCCAGCTCAGCCCTTCCTCATTCCAGGTGCCATGTAAACAATGAAGGAGTTGCAGTCCCTGCTCAGGCTGCCTCATTGCTCCAGCAGACCTGCAGACAGAAGAGACAAGTGGGCAGACAGGATGCATGCATGCTTTTTGCCAGTCTGGAGCAGTGTGGTGACTTGCTTCTTGCCTGTCTTTGTGTCCCAGAAAACACTGTGAGATCAGCACAAGTCCCTGAATTCATTTGCACTTGGGAATCATCTACATGCAGCATTTAGCAGCATGTACAGTGGGCTCCTGACAAATGTGGCCCCCTTTCACAGAAGGAGGCAATGGTGAGACCCTCCCTTCCTTTATCAGTGATGTGCAGAAGGAGCTGGTGGGAGCTCCTCCCTGGGTGGGAGCGAGAGCAACTGCCAGAAGAGATTAGAGCAGGACTCCGGCCGAGGCCAGAAGACACAGCATGATTACTGAACCTGTGACTGCAGCCCTTGAAATCCAGCCTGGGCCTCTGCTTTGGCAGAATTTCTCCTTTGCTTATTGCCTTAGCCACGGCTACAGTGCAATGGGCTTGTCAGGTCCAAGCTTCTCATCTTGGGGTGAAGGGGCTAGGACAGTAATGCTTTGTGGGGCAAGCTGTGAGGGCAGGGAGACACGTGTGCATAGCGACAGAGGAAGCTGCTAACTAGGGCCAGGAGAGCGGAAGGGAAAAATTCAGGTTGTCAGCAGACAAGGGGAGCTTTTTCCTGAAAGAAAAGAAAGAGGAGGACAGAAGTACAGTCTGATGTGCTGTGCTATGCTTTTTACTTTAGAAGGTCTTGGAGCACTTTGCAAACTCCAGATCTGAGGCTTCTCCCTTGGGGAATTGCTGTCAGCAGCCTCCTGACACTTCACAGCTTGAGTGTCCACCAGTCTGTGGAGCATAACACCTGTGTGTAGGACTCAGCAGCTGTATAAGGGTGCAAGAGGTATACAATGGCAAGTAAGGCAGTTTATATTCTCCCCTGGAATAGCTCCTCCCTCATAAATTGATAGAAAGGCAAAGGAAAATTGAAAGAAACACTGCAGATTCCAAAGAAAAAAAAAACTGGTAGAGGCAGTCTGCATCTGGAAGCAGATCCTGTACATCCTGGGGCACACGGATAGCAAGTGGCTGCACGTGTGTGTGTGTGTGCACAAATACTGGGGGGTGCATGTAGCATGCCCGTGCCACGCTTTGTGCTTATCAGTGGATGGTAACTGTGCAGTGTGTCTGTGTTTAGGTACGTTGGGGTGCTGACGAGGATGCGTGTGTGTATCTTTCAGATATGCACATCTATTTGTGTCCATGGGTCTATTCATTTCTTGCTGTCACTGTTCCCTTTTGCTGAAATTGAGGAGATGGCATTGACCCAGTCTGTTCCCTGGCTAATCTAGTGTCGTCTTGATCTCTGTGACACCCCAAAGCACAGCGAGCTGTTGTGAACAAATGCCCCAAGTGATAGGTAGGCAGTCCCAACATGCGCATTGACATCAGAAGGGCAATATGACCGCACATTATTTCCTCTGCTTTTGCCATTTGAGCTGAGCCATCCCCCCTTCTCTGGATGCATGTGTTGTCTGGCTGCTGGTGTCTCATGCTGGGCATCCCTCTATGCATGGGGAGCAGAAGGGCAGTACCTCTGAAGCACACAAGCTTCAGCACATTCTCCAAGGCCCCGGCCCCCAGCCTCCAGAGGGTCAGGAGGGAATCACGACCCTTCTCTGTGGCAGGCATTACCTGTGAAATGCAGGCTCCTGGGTATGTCTGTGGGGCTGCTCTTCCCCTGCTGTTCCTGGGGTGGTACCTGCAGCTCTGACCCGCTCCCTGCATTTGGCAGCAGTCATCTGCTTTCCGGAGGCGGCTTGGTATTAAATATCCTGTCTGACACAATAATGGAGAGAAAATGAACAAATTCCATTAGCGGCTGGCGATCCCTGCAGGGTCTGCGTTGGAGCGAGGAGGGAGCCTGTATTTTTAGATAGAATGCAATGTAACTTACTGGCTCTCTCAAACCTGGGGAGTAGATAACCAAGGAGGGAGAGAGGGGACACCAGGCTCAGGTTTCAGCTGAAGTGCCGGACTATGGCAGCACGAAAGGGCAGGTCCGGTCCAGACGTGGCTGTGAGTATACAATGCTTTTCTCCTTCGTGCCCACGGAGACCTCTGCTTTGCTATTCTGCTTGCTTTCTGCCTGCAGTCTCTGCTGCTGGGTGTGCTGGGGCTTCGGGAGCCTGTATTGTTTTGCCGTTTTAATCTTCACAGCTCCATGCATGTCCCATGGGTGGGAGAGCCTGGCTGAGCTGTGCTTTGACTTCCCGAGGGGTTTGCTGTCGAAGGTCTGTGCTGTGGCTGGCATGCCGGCAGGACAGCTGAGGTGCTGCCCTGTCACCGATCCTGACCCGAGATGCACAGGCTTCTAGCAGGGTCTGGAGTTGGAAAAGCGCTTTGCGTTCAACCTGTTGCCTGAAGCTGTCAGTGTTTCCTCGCTAGACCCCACACAGCATGCAGGGCTCAGTACGCAAACGTGCATTTCTAAGCACAGTGCTGGTGCTGCCTTCTGCCTTTTACAGTAGGTCATCCTGTAGGAGCAGAGCCCTGAGGCGCCACGTCGCGTCTCCTCTGTGCTCACAGCCCTCCACAAAGCCGGCAGCTCTGCTCTGAATCTGGGGGCTCTTCCCAGATGGACAGGACTGTCCTCTGAGGTGGCACAAGTGGAGCCAGCTGGCACAGGAGGTCGTGCGATCAGCACGTGTCCCCCCCGCACGCGGAGGCCACACACCAGGGCAGGGCATGGCGGCGCTGCCCTCCGCCACCTGTCCCTCTGGCCCCAGGGCTGCCCCAGAAGGGGCCGTGGCACCCACCACTGCTGCAAGAGCCAGGGCTGGGTTCTGCAGGGTCTGCCCGGCCCAGCAGGGGCCAGGACACCCTGTCTGTGGCCCTTCCTTCTGCAGGTGGTAGCAGAGTGGTGGGCCCAGGACGTGGCTATGCTTCTCTGGGGTAGAAGGGTCAGGCAGAAAGGGTGGGCTGGGGGAGGCGGATGGAAGACAGCAGGAGGCAGCCAAGTTGTGCTGCTCTGAAGTCCAGATTTGAACGGCTGAGACTGCAAAGAGGAGGGAAGAGAGGAGCCCTGAACCCGTGTGGTGCATCATCCTGCCTAGGTCTGCCTCCAGCAGTGTCCTCTGTGGCCGTGCTGCTTCCAGCTCCTGTCCAGGAGCTTCCTAATCCTGGGTGTTCACAGCCAGGCTGTGGGCACTACAGGATGGCCTGTGATGGCAGGATGTAGGCTCTTGTAGTACAGGCTCTTGTAGCACATCCCCTGGTCAGTCCCAGTGTGAGTTGTACAGGAAAGGGTTCTGTTTTTCTATTGGAGCCAAAGGCAGAGGAGTGTGTCCTGCACCATTGCCATGGATGTCCCACAGCTCTTTGCTGCAGAGGGCCCTTTGGGCTGGACCTAGCAGGCAGGCACCAGCCTGTAATTACTGGTCCAAGGTCCCAGCCTCGCAGAGCCACATCACTGCATTTCCACCCTGTTGTACTCCAGCTTCTGGTGAGCCATCCCATGGTCTTCATTTGCTGCCTTACCCTGCTAAATAGTGTTGCTCAAAGTATTGCTGTGCCTTGCCTGTGGTGGCTGTGTTTTTGTGGTGCAGGGAGGCACTGCCTTGTTTCTGTTGGAAAAGAGAGATGCGACTTTCCTGGCTGCGGGGTGCTCAGCTGGGGTCATTGTCCCTGGTGCGGGTGCTCGCACTCACCGCTGTGGTGCCCAGCGGTTTCTGGGGGGCAGCAGGGGTGGGCTCACCACAGCTGCAGTCTAGACGTTGTCCCTCGCTGCAGTCTCTCAGCCAGGGCGCAGAGGCATCTCCTGGGCCAAGGGGGGCTGTTATGGTTGCAGGAGTCCCCTTAGAGCCTCCTCCCCAGCCCGCCCGCAGTGCTGGGATGAGCTGCAGACCCGCGTGGCTCTCCTGCCCCGTCATCTGGATGCTCTTCGCTCTAAGTCCAGGTCCTAGCCCAGCTTCTTCCTGTCTGATCTGGGGCACTTCAGTCTGTCCCAGCAGTTCCCACCTTGACCTGCCTGGCCTCTGCCTTTTCTGCCAGGTCTCTCTAGCCATGTTCTCCACAACCGAGGGAAGAGCTGGCCCTGTGCTGGTGATGGGAGAGAACTGGGGCACGCTGAGTCTCACGCTTTTCCTTTTTTTCCCCAAGGCCGATGCTGCAACCAGTTTCTTGAGAGCTGCAAGATCCGGGAATCTGGACAAAGCCTTGGATCACCTCAGGAATGGGGTAGATATTAACACCTGTAACCAGGTAGGTGGAACCCACAGGGCTTCTGATACCATCTCTAGTTCCCTGAAAATGTGCCCTGTGGTGGCTCCCCCAGGCGCAGCGACAGCACTGCACCCCTTGCACCGCTCCGCAGGACAGAGGCAGGGAGGTTCCCATGGGTGCTCACTTGCTCTGCTCTGCTGAGCTGATTGGGAGCACCTGCCCTGATCCCACAGTCCGTCTGCGGCAGAGCAGAGTGTAAGGAGACTGGTAACAAGTTGCCTGGCAGAGGCAGTTTAAAAGCTTTGTGGGAGAGGCTGCCTGTCCTGACCCCACGCCCCTCGGGTGCTTCAGGTGCCTGGCTCCCAACCTGGGAGTGGAAGAGAGGAGGTGCTGGCTTAGGTGGAGCGCAATGGGAACTCTGCCGGGTGGGGGTGATTTTCTGGGGTGATTTCCTGGCGTGATCTGCCCTGCAAGGGCCGGTGCAGTCTCCAGGCTTGTGTCTGCAGAGCTCCAGTGTGCCTGGCTGAGGAGGGGTGCTCGCCACACTGGCAGAGCTTGGAGCCGTGACTGCCAGTGCGGAGGGGGATCCCAGGGGTGCAGAGTCGAGTGTCCTGGCAGACCCCATCCTCCTCTGACGTGCACCACCCCCTGCCAGGCTCCAGGCAACCTGCAGCCCCTTGTCCCTGCCTGTGCCAGGCAGCTGGCACAGGAGCTCCTAAGCAGAATTGAACTCAGAGAGGCCACGAAGGGCAGATGGTGACATGGTCCCTTTCTGGGGAGTCTTCCACAGTGAGCCGGTTGGAAACAGGTTCTGTGCTGGGGAGGAAAACAGCTGACCAGAAGGCAGATCTGGACCAGTTGTCTTTGGGGCAGGGAGGGCAGCAGTAGCTATAAAGATCTGGGAAGCCTGGCAGTACTGCCTGGAGCATGGCAAAGGGCATTAACAGGTAAGCAGAGAGGGAGATCTGAGGCTCCTTGAGGGTGAACAAGGAGCTGGAACAGATGGAAGAGGCTCAGCTGCTTATCAGAGGGCAGAGCAGATAGCTGTGAAGAGTGTAGCACAGTGGCTGGAACATCTCAGGAATCACTCTTGGGGATATTCCCCTTGCCTGCAATGCTCAGGCTTTCAGATTCCCAGAAGCTGCAGCTTAACCCAAGCAGGGAATGTCTGCAAAATGCCAGTCTTGATGGCTTGGGAGAGGCCGGGCAGGTGGAACCCCTCCTCGCCCAGACCAGAGACAGGTCTGCCTCAGGAGAGGAGAGCTGCAGGCGCAGAGGAACTGTTTGCACATAATCGACAGAACATTTTGTATCCCTGTAGCTGCCAAAGGCAAGTAGCTCAGCCTGAATTGGGGTAGGTGCTGTAGGAAGAGACTCAGGGGGCTTGGGCTGAGCAGGGGGAACAGACAGACTGCACTGTCGGCTGCTTTCCAGAGCATTAGTGATGCTGGGCAGGCTGACTCAGCAGGTACCATAAATGTGTATTCACCCGGTTCAGTATCAAGTCCCCAAACCAAGCATGGTTCAGAGCTACTGATCTGTGCACTGCAGTGGCCAGCGCAGTTACTGCAGACAGGTCCCCCCTGGAAATGTAACTGTCTCCTTCTTTTCTGACTGATGGTACCATGCAGGGATGCTGGGCTTCTGCAGGCCCCCAGGACACACTGCAGCTTGCATTCACCTCTCTGGGACACTAGATGAGGCTTGGGAAAAGCTCAGGAGATGCTAATTTTGTTCATTACTGTATTATCTGGATTATTAGTTGATTATCAGCATTCAGATACTCTCAAAGACTTCTATCCTGGGGCTGTGTGGGGACATAGGGGATTTAGATCAGAGGGCTCTTGCAGGGAGAAAGGTAGAAAATTCTCAGTTTCAGACTCCTTTGAAGATGAGCTTTTCCCCTGGATCCGGTTGGTAGGTTAGAGGCTCTAACCCCATAACCATTTTGGAGATGTACAGGGTTTGAAAAGAGGAGAGGCCATGTGACGTTCTTAGCACTGGGCTGCAGGACTTGGCTTGCACTCAGTACTGAGCAGATTGTGTGCTTGCACCCAGAAGGATCTTCCAAGTTGTTGTGCTTCATTTCAGAACTTGAGCCAGTTGTTAAACCCAACTGCTGCTCTCTTACTCTCTCTTGGGGGAGCAGATCCCCTGTAATTGAGCCACAGCAGCGGGCCAGTTGCTGGAAGCAGTCTCACTGCTCCTGCTTCCAAGTGCTTAGCTACAAGTGAGCAGAGGCGAACAGGTGTTCGATGCACCCACTGCTCCCGTGCAGACCTCTGGGAAAGCAAGTCACAAGGAGCGGGGAGATTCTGCTGCTGACGTCTGTGCTGCTCTCCTCTTCAGGAGGGACTGGGGATGCTGCCATGTGTGGCACATGCATGTATGTCCTGTGTGCAGAGGCTGGAGTGGAACCTGGTGGGGAAAAATCTTACTTTGCCCGTTCACCGGCAGCTCCGAGAAGTCCTCCTGCCAGTTTCTGTGGGTGTCTGGAGGGGCAAAAGTAGGGGTGGGGGTGGGGCTGTGTTTGGTCACGCTGGCCCATGCCTTGGGACAGGAGACTCCACAAGCAGAGCACCCCATGGATGTTCACTCATTTCCTATGACAAGCCTAAAAGCAGAGGGAGGATTTCTGTGTCCGCTGCTCCTGTACCACTCTAGTGTAGAGGAATGGTTCTGGAGAGGGCTCTGCAAAGAGCTGAAACAGGGACACCCAGCCACGAGGTAGAGGTGATGGCTTTGAACTTCCTCCTCCAGAGAGATGGTCAGTCATCAGCTGTCTCCACTGACTGGCTGCGAGTCCTGTTTCAAGTCAGATTTCTGGTGCTGGTGAGGGGATTTAACACCGTGACAGGGAGCACACGGCTACAGCAGTATGAGGCACTTCTTTCAGTGGCACCTTTGCACTGGTTCCTGCCATCTCCCTGAGGTTAGATGGCATTTTGGGGTTTTCTTCTGAGGAATATCAGACCCGTGGGAAAGGTCCAACCTCACATGTCCTGTATAGAATAAAGAGGGATATATGTGGTCAGACCTATCCCACAGGCCCTGTATTCTTACTCAAGTGCAGAGACCTTGACATGCCATCTGATCTTCATCCCGCCGATTTCATCCCCTTCATTGCTGCCATCTGCATCAGCGTCTTCATCATCCACCTCACTCGTGTTTCGAATTCCTGTGTGCTCCCATGACACCCATGAGGAGCTGGAGGCCTGAGGATGTGTGCCTTGCTGCCAGGACCCTCCCCAGCCCAGAGCAGCGCTGTGCTAGCACACGGGTGCCAGGAGATAGTCTCTGGCATGGCCAGTCACAGTCTGTCTTGGTACAGGCTAAGTGCAAAGTCCCACCTTTTGTGTTTTTCTGTAGGACTGTGTTTGTCCCATTGACAGCCAGCAACTGGGATTTCTGGGAAGTGTTTGTGGTGCTTAGTGAGGAGAATACAGCACCTTTCAAATTAAGCACATCCTGTGGCAGTTTTGGGTCAGATGAGCTGTCAAGCCAAAGCAAACGAGCAAAACAGCCTGTATTGTTCCTGGAGCAGAAATATCGATGGGCCGCTGGGAAACAATCTTCTGCAAACATTGCTCTTATTGCTGTAAAGGCAGAGAATAATGATTGCTCACAGGTTTTCAGCATTCAAAAGGTTATTTATGAATCCCTTGCGTAAAAGGGCGCATGTGTTGAGGAGAGCAACGGAGCATCTGTGGTCTTGCACTCCAGGTGTTTGTTGCGTGAGTGTAACCAGGAAAAATCTTGTGTGTCTGTGACCACGTATCCAACTTGTGAGCTCACGAAGGTAAGGGTGTCAGTGACCATCTGTATGGGGTTGTGCAGGTGTGTCTTAGCCAAAGAAGCTGGGCTTGACCAAGGCGATGGGCTCAGTGTAGCCAGGCCTGGCTGGGAAGTGTTTCCTTTCAGTGGCTCTGGTCTGTGGGTGTTGCAGCATTCCCACTTTATTTTCCCTTGGAAGCAGGCCTTTTGTGCTCGAGGCTCTAGGGGACTTTGGAGGTGATATGCTGAGGAAGCCTGTGAATTTTTAGGTGTTTGTTCTTCATGCTGTAATCAGAGTTGAGCAAAAGAATCTGTGACTCTCGACTATGATCCTGGATAGCTGGTGTTTTGCGTGAGAGAGGGTGGAAAGCCTTTTTCCAGTATGATAACACTCCTGAAGCTGTTCTGAGTTTAACTGGAGTGTTGAGGGCTGGAACCAGAGCCTTCCTGGGCATTTTCTGCTTCCCAACCTATATTCAGGTGGAGATGAAGCAATTCTGTGAAGTGACCTTCCAGTACTCCACAGGAGCCGAAACAGATGGTTGGGAGGTGGAGTACTTGGGCAGGACTGTGTGCTCCCGAGGAGCTGGCATCTCTCTGCCATGTGGCAGCATTGCGTAGGGGTGAGTAAACATAGTGCATCCACCTGGGAGAAGTGAGGGACGACGGAAGTTTGCCTTACGGAGAAAGAGTGACATCTGAAATTGCCTGCAAGTATTTAACCTCTTTGCCAGCAAATATCCCAGTCCCTTTGTTCATGTCTGGGAAGCAGAATAAAGTGTCAGAAATAACAGAGCAGAAGCTCTATTAGCAGCCTCTAGGGTGCTGACTGGCCTGACACCTCCATCTGACAGCCCAGGGATGCTAAAAGGGCACTGGCCAGCCCTGTGCTCCTAGTGCTCAGACTCCATCTGAGGAAAAAGGCGAGCTAAACTGGGGCACTTGCAGAGATGTTCCTGAGAAGTCTCTTCAGTTGTTTGGGAGCTTCCTGGAACTGGTAGAGCTTGGCAGTAGCACAGTCAGCACTTTCTCTGCACTCTTTTCTGCAGCTGAACTCTGAGGGAGTGAAGCTCACCCTCTGCTGAGCTTGGGCTGTGGGATGGGGCTGTTGGTGGTCAGTCCAGGAAGAAGCCAGCTGCTGGACTGGAAGCTCCTGAACTGTTGTGAATTAAATTTGGCTGCTGCTTGATAAAATCATTGTCCCAGGCAGAGCTTCTCACTGCACCTCTGTCTGTGTAAATGTTAAAGTTTAAGGTTTGTATGTGCATTTACACAGCAGCTATGATGCATCCTCACCCTGGGCCATACACAAAGCTCAGCTCTGTGCTTTAGGTTTGAAAACCCAGACTGCAGACTGGCGATTGGGGGGGGGGGGCACCCCAAGGAAAGTCACTTGAGCAAAGACAGGAGTTGACACTGGGGGTGTGTCATGAGCAGGAAGGACTGAAACTGCCTGTGGAGCCAAACACACACACACGGAGCTGTGGTGCCACCCATCCATAGGAAATTGTCTCCGGGGGCTGCACGTTTTGCTCATGGAGACACCTCCAGCACTGGTCAGCACCTCAGCATCCAGCTGCGTGCAGTTGCCCTGGCAGCGTGGACCTAACCATGGCTGTCGTGCTGGATGCCAGTGCAGGGCTCAAGGGCATGGCAACGGCTCCTGCTCCCACCAGCCTAGACTTTCTCCAGCGTGGGCCAAGTGCCCACAGTCATGTCTGCACAGAGAACGGGGTTCCCCGGAGAGCCCCAGCCCCAGCAGGTGACTAATACCCCTCTCTCACCTTTGCTCCCTCCAGAATGGGCTGAACGCCTTGCACCTGGCCTCCAAGGAGGGCCACGTGAAAATGGTGGTGGAGCTGCTGCACAAGGAGATCGTTTTGGAGACAACGACCAAGGTGAGGACAAGGGAGTCTGGTCACATTAGTCACAACTCCGCACCCTGCCAGTGCTGCCAGACACAGCAGCAGTAGCTGAGCAATGAATCACGCTGTTTGCTTTCAGCCCCTGGAAAGGCTGTGCTGGTGGCAGTGCTGCTGGGCTGGGGCCTGGAGAGCTGTGGTGCTCCGTAAATAACATATCATCCTCCTCTTGCATCACCACGGTGGGGTGTGGTTCTTGCTCTGTGACAAGAAAGACAACGGTGCAGGCAAGCAGGGCTGACAAATGAGCAGCCTCCAGCACCATCTGAAGGGCTGTGAGAGCAGGAGGGGGCCTGGCTTGCCACCTCCCCAGTGTTCTGGCAGGGCTCGGGGCGCGGAGCGGAGTCTGGCATTCTGCCACACCACCCAAAGGCACAAGTTGGAAGAGCCTGTGTCTGCATTTTCCAGCCTGTTTATCATCCCTTAGCTCTGCTGGGATGCCTTGGCTACCCGGGCACACACTGCAGTTTTGCCTGAAGACTGCCAGCTCAGCTCCCCCATTCTCCCTCCCCTCCTCATCTCTCAGTGCTGGAAATACACAGAGCCTGACAATGCTTCTGTTGCCAGTAATTTCATGGGGAAGATGAAATCACTCTCTTTGCTGGCCAGCAAATATGAAGGGCAGCTGCCTGGTCTGTAGCAGGGATGAGGCATGGAACAAGGGCTGCATGGCCCCACAGGCTTCCGCTGGCCAGCTGCTCTGTTTGCATGTGTGTTAGCACGTGTCAGGCCCATCTTTCCTTGGCATCCTGGGCTGCTCCAGCCCGAGTGCTGCTCTGTGGTGTCTTTCAGAAGGGAAACACAGCCCTGCACATTGCTGCCCTGGCTGGACAACTGGACGTGGTCCGGGAACTGGTGAACTACGGGGCCAACGTCAATGTGCAGTCACAGGTAGAGTGACCTGGGCTGGGGTGGGAAGAGCACCTGACATGCATGGTGGTGGTGTCCCCATGATAGGAACTGAGCCCAGCATGGACATTTCAGCAGCCTTTTACAGTTTCTCTCCAGTCCTGTTCAGGGGCAAGGACTGCTCTGCCAGACTTCTGAAAGAAGATGGGTGTGTGAGTGGTGGGGACGGAGTCTTGAGGGATGGGGGGACACCAGCATGGTGTCTGCTGAGGGAGTCTGCGGCAGCACTCAGAAGCGCGCTGAACTCAGCTGGGAGGACTTATGGCCAATGCCTCCCTGGTACAGCAGTGAGGTGTCCAGCAACCCCTGCAGCTCTGTACACTGTGCCTTCTTCATTCTCTCTTTCTTGGGCCTGGTGGGGCTGCAGGCTCTTCAGCTTTTGCCTGATGGGAGAAACGTCCCTGAAGCAAGGGAGGTAGTGGCAGTGAGTGGAAGGCCATGCCTCCTGGGTGGACTTGCTGTGAAGCATCCCCTGGTTCCTTCTGGATGTGGGGAGTCTGGGGTTCCAGCTCTCTATTACTCCACTGTTGCCAGTTTCTTCCTTTTTCCCACCCACACTGTGTGTGCTTTAGCCCCAGTTCGATGAGCTGGGGATGTGGGTGTTGATGGGGTGTGGGTCTGCAAGGAGCTTGAGAAACTCGAGGAGGAGTTGCGTTGATGTGCATGGCCCTGTGTTTGCAGAAAGGCTTCACGCCCCTCTACATGGCGGCGCAGGAAAACCACCTGGAAGTTGTTAAGTTCTTGCTGGAAAATGGAGCCAACCAGAATGTAGCCACAGAGGTGAGATCCCTGGGGAGGACCCTAGGGCCCTGCTCGTTGGGGCTGCTGTTGGATGTGCCATATGCTGCCACGGCTCCTTGGCTCTCCCCCTCTCACCTGCCTCTCCTTGGCAGGACGGCTTTACGCCCCTCGCTGTGGCTCTGCAGCAAGGGCATGAGAACGTGGTTGCTCACCTTATCAACTATGGGACAAAGGGTAAGGTCCGCCTGCCTGCCCTGCACATTGCAGCCCGCAACGACGACACTCGCACAGCTGCCGTCCTGCTGCAGAATGACCCCAATGCTGATGTCCTCTCCAAGGTGTGTGGCTTTCCCATCCTGTCTCTGGGAGCTTTCCCACATCCCCAGGGAGAACAGCAGCTTGGTATGCTGTATTTATTCGTCCTTTCAGCAGGGAGCATGTGTCTGGCTGGGCTGATCCCTCCTTCTTTCCCCTAGACTGGATTTACCCCCTTGCACATTGCAGCCCACTATGAGAATCTCAGTGTGGCCCAATTACTGCTGAACCGTGGAGCCAGTGTCAACTTCACACCCCAGGTGAGTGCAAAGTAGGAAGGCCACTGGGACTGGTACTGCCCTAGCACCAGGGAGGATGCTGTGCCTCCTTCCCACATAGGTACAGCAGGACCTGCCATCAGTAACCAGTGTGGGCCTTTTCTCCTGTCTCCTCCCCTCTGTTGAATGCAGCCATACACCCCTGGAAGCTCTTGGGACCTTGTGTCCAGGCTGAGGGAAAGCTGGTGCTGACACTGCAGGGCAGAGCTTATAGCCCCTGCTGTTGACGTGCCTCTTCCCGTCCCATGGGTGCAGCCAGACCCATGAGCTGGCGCTTTCCTGTGAGCTCTGCGCAGCTCCTGTCTGCAGCCCGTAGCTGCAGGCAGGAGCAGGTGCTCACCCTCTCTCCAGCCCTATCAAACGAGCTGTTCCCCCACCGTCTCTGGGCAGGGATTTAGCTCTCCGCTGCCCTCTGTCCGTGTTCACTCCCTGCCTCCTTTGCAGCCCGGGGGGGAAGAGAAGGGGTTGCTTCCTCTAACAGACTGCTGTTCCTTCTGTCAGAACGGGATCACTCCCCTGCACATAGCCTCCCGCCGGGGCAACATCATCATGGTACGGCTGCTGCTGGACCGCGGGGCCCAGATAGAGACAAGGACCAAGGTGAGACCGCTATGAATCACAGCAAGTCTCCCCGAGCTCCTTGCGTCTAGGGAGCACTGCCACGCTGCACATACCCTGTGAACATCTTGCTGGGTGTGTGAGGGGAGGTCCCTGGTGCACTAAGGGGATGCATGCCCAGGGTTTTCGCTGGGGCATGCAGAGGCGAGAGGAGGCTGCATGACTACAGTGGGTGAGCCCTGGGAGCTGAGGGCAGGCTCAGTTTTGCCTTATTTTGCAAACAAGTCCAAAGTCCCTCTTGCTCCTGGTGAGGGCAGCCCTGTGCTTCCTTGGCCATGCTGAGCCCGTGAATCCTTCTCTCTCCCCAGGATGAGCTGACCCCTCTCCACTGTGCAGCTCGCAATGGACACGTGCGGATTGCCGAGATCCTGCTGGACCATGGGGCTCCTATTCAAGCCAAAACCAAGGTACCTGCAGGTCACTGTGGGCTTGTGCTTTGTGCCAGGTTCCAGGGCAGCACGGGGGGGTAACAAGCTGTGCACAGTTGCTGCATGTCACCTGTAGCTGGGCTGGTGCTGAGTTTTTGGCCTGCCAGGGCGTAAGGAGCTTTCTGACCTCCTTGGCCCTAGCTGGGCCCTTTGCCTGAGGGCTGCATGCTTCAAAGGGACCAGCCCTGGGAAGGGCTTGGCCTGGGGACAGCCTACCCTGTGGCCGCAGTGCTGCAGGCCCTGCCCACTGCTCAGCGTTGCTCCCCTGTAAGTCTTGGCGAGGGATTTTGGGGCTCCTCTCCGGTAGCACCCCGGGGAACACCTCGTCGTCCCTTGTGGCCCAGAGCTGTGGCCAGGGGAGTGAGGCAGGGGCTGGGTGGACTGCACGGTCCCCGCCCTGCCCCAGCCCTGATGCCCCGCTCCGTGGCTGCAGAACGGCTTGTCGCCGATCCACATGGCAGCGCAGGGCGACCACCTGGACTGCGTGCGCCTGCTCCTGCAGTACAGCGCCGAGATCGACGACATCACCCTGGACCACCTAACGCCGCTGCACGTGGCCGCACACTGCGGGCACCACCGAGTGGCCAAGCTGCTGGTGGAGAAAGGGGCCAAGCCCAACTCCCGGGCCCTGGTGAGTGAGGAGGGGCAGGCTGGGCTGGAGTGGGGGAGAGGGAGAGTGTTCTCAGAAATGACTCCATCTCTCCATCCGAAGAATGGCTTCACGCCCCTCCATATTGCTTGCAAGAAGAACCACATCCGGGTGATGGAGCTGCTGCTGAAGACAGGTGCCTCCATCGACGCTGTCACGGAGGTAGGTGGGCTGCAGCACTCCTGCTGTGCAGGTGGTCCTGGTGCTTCTGCGGGTCCCCGGGCACTTCCTTCATCGTGGCTTAGAGCTCTTTGCAGCTCAGGACCCATTGAGCCTGGCAGCATCTCCCCACAGCTTACTCCCTGCAGGGCAGGGGAATGCAGGGCCGGCAGCAGCTCTCCGTGATCCCGTCAGGCACCTGCCAGGCTGTCAGGGCCAAGCTGGGCACCCAGAGTTTGCCTCTGTGCTGGAGTGTGCCCTGGGGAGGGGGAGGGGGCAGGAAGATGTGCTGGCAAGGCCATCAACCCCATCTTGGCTCCTGGCCCCTTTCTCTCTACAGTCTGGCCTGACCCCCCTGCATGTGGCTGCCTTCATGGGGCACTTGCCCATCGTCAAGACCCTGCTGCAGCGTGGAGCCTCTCCTAATGTGTCCAATGTGGTGAGTCCCACCCTGGCTGGAGCTGTGGGGACTCAGTGTGGCGGGGTCCATCAGGAGGTGGGGAGTGCCCGAGTCCTGCTCTCTCTGCTCTCCTGAGCAATCCCTGGTGCCCCCCACTTTGTGCTGGCAGGAGGAGCTGGTAGGGGCCAGAAGAGACTGTGGGCGCTGCTCTCCTGCGCTCAGACCAGAGGAATGGTGGCAGGAAGGCATATCCCCTCCTATGGCCTTGACACTTTATCCTGTCCTTGGTGCAGAAAGTGGAGACACCCCTACACATGGCAGCCAGAGCTGGGCACACGGATGTGGCAAAGTACCTGCTGCAGAACAAAGCCAAAGTCAACGCCAAGGCCAAGGTGGGTACAGAGAACTTGTGTGATAGTCCAGCTCTGGGAACAGCTGGTGCTGGTTTCTTTGCTCTTGCCTGCACAGAAACTGGCCTGCCAGGAGCTGTGCAACAGCAGGAGCAGAGCTGGGGCCCCTTTGGCTTGACAAACAAGGGACTGGTCTAGATCTGCCCAAACAGCTTCTCTGCCTCCCTCGCAGGATGACCAGACTCCTCTGCACTGTGCTGCACGCATTGGCCACATCAGCATGGTCCAGCTCCTTCTGGAGAACAATGCCAACCCCAACCTGGCTACGACAGCGGGGCACACACCCCTGCACATCGCCTCCAGAGAGGGACATGTGGACACGGCCCTGGCCCTGCTGCAGAAGGGAGCCTCCCAGACCTGCATGACCAAGGTGGGCTGCTGTGGCCACTGAATGCGTGACCCAGCCGGGCCAAGGCCGGGCAGGCTGGTGGCACAGTGTCCCTGTCGCAGGGGGGGCAGCTGCCTCCTGTGCTGCAGCATGCACCAGTGCTCTCCTCCTCACCCCTGTGCACCCCGTGATGGGCTGCCTTTCTCCTCAGAAAGGATTTACCCCTCTCCACGTTGCAGCCAAGTACGGGAAGGTGGATGTGGCAGAGCTGCTGCTGGCGCGTGACGCTCACCCCAATGCGGCAGGGAAGGTGCGTGCTGCTCCTGTGGCAGTGGGAGGAGTGTTTGGTACAGGGGGAGGCTCTGTCTCACCTGTCTGTGCCCTCTCCCCCTCCCCAGAATGGCCTGACCCCGCTGCATGTGGCCGTGCACCACAACAACCTGGAGATCGTCAAGCTGCTGCTTCCCAAGGGCAGCTCCCCGCACAGCTCAGCCTGGGTAAGGCTGCTCCAGGTGTCCCTGGGGGAGTGGGGATGCGCCGTGTGTCCAGTGCCTGCCACTCCGTGGCCAGCACTGCCTCTCGACCCTGGTGCTCAGGGAGCGGACACGGGACCGATCACCACTAGCCGCTCTCCACGCCTGCCCATCCCTTGCAGCAGCTGGTGGGGCGGGCAGGGCTGCCGGGCGCTCGCCCTCTTCCAGCAGACAGGCTGTGCTGGGGATGGTCCCTGCTGGCAGCTGGTGGCTGTTGCTTGGGGACATGTTTCCATGGCAAGCCCTGCGGAGCAGTGTGTTGGTCTGGCAGTTTGGGAAGCCACAAAGGAGTGTTTGCGTGCAGCTATGAGGCAGTGAGTCAGAAAACCCACGAGCTCGTGAGAGTCGCCCCTCTCTGCCTGAGCGTGGGGAACATCTCCCCAGAGAGCAGACCAGCAGCCTCGGTTCCCCCATTGTTTGCAGACGCTGCATCCTCAGAACAGACAAGTGGCTGCTGGTGCCGGCCCTCGCCATCTGGCCCTCCCTGGCACAGGCTGCCGCAGACTTGCCGGGCAGCAGCGGGAGCAGCCGGTACCAGCACCGATCCCCCCGGCTGGTCTGTGTCACCGCGTCACCCCAGGCAGAGGGGGTCTGACAGCTGCTTTGCTCCTGCGGCGTGGCAGCACAGGCAGCGCTCAGGGCCCTGCAGTCTCTGCCAGAATACTAATCCTGCATATCGCGCGTTTTGTTCCACACCTCAGTCAGACTCGTTCTAGGAGGTGTCTGTCTGACCCGGCCTCCCACAGCTCCAGGGTGGCTGAATACTGCTGTAGGAATTAATGTGTGGAAAACAGTTGATACCGGTTGGACCTGGGGCAGGTGGTCTTTGAAACCCCTGTGCTGACTTGGCTGGAAGAGAGGGACGTGGGTCAGCGTGGGGTCTGGTTGCTGTCAGGGAGGTGGTTGGGTGTGCAAGGTGGCATCTTCTGTCCCCGCTGCTCTGCTGGGCAGGGCCTGAGCGTGCAATGGCCCTCTCTCTGCAGAACGGGTACACCCCCCTGCACATTGCTGCCAAGCAGAACCAGATGGAGGTGGCCAGCAGCTTGCTGCAGTATGGGGCCTCTGCAAACGCAGAGTCTGTGCAGGGAGTCACCCCCCTACACCTGGCTTCCCAGGAGGGGCATGCGGACATGGTGGCACTGCTTTTCTCCAAACAAGCCAACGGCGACCTGGGCAACAAGGTAAGTTGTCCCGGCATGTCCTGCCAGGCTGGCGGTGAACAAGCCCAGCAGGGAGGAGCAGATGGGGTGGTAGTCCAGGCCGCGGGACCTGCCTGCATTCGGACAGCAGTGCGCTGGCCAACAGCATCATCTCGGTCAGTTTTGCCAGACTGGAGACCTGACTTTGAGTCTCTGCTGGTAGAGCTGCGGTGATGGCATTGCCACCACGCTGAGACCTCATCTGTTTGCAGAGTGGCCTGACTCCTCTCCATCTTGTGGCCCAAGAGGGGCATGTGCTGGTTGCTGATGTTCTGGTGAAACACGGAGTCACAGTGGACGCAACAACCAGGGTAAAGTAGTGCATTGACCATGGCTGTGGTGCAAAACACGTGGGGGAACTACCTCTAGGCCTGCTCCAGGAGGGGCATTACTTTTCTTTTGTGCAAGAGTCTTTCCTCTCACAGGCATCCTTACCATCTTGTCTGTGTCTTGGGGACTCTTCCTCCTCTTCTCCTCACCTCCCTGGAGGGATAATTCTTGCCTGCTTCCACAGCTCACCCCTGTACCCCTGGGCACAACATGGTGTGATCAGCAGTGTGCGCTCTGCCCTGGTCCTGGGCTCCTGGGCAGCACCTGCACACATGCTCAGTCCTGTATCCACGGGGGCTTGCCAGAAGGGCAGGAAGCACCATTGAGGGCAGGCTGAGACCCGATCTCATCTTTCAGATGGGCTATACCCCGCTGCATGTGGCCAGCCACTATGGGAACATCAAGCTGGTGAAGTTTTTGCTGCAGCATGAGGCTGATGTCAATGCCAAGACTAAGGTACAGAGATGTCCCAAGGACCCTTCTGCCCTGGGCAACAGGTTGTTGGGGGATGCATGCAGGCTGACAGGGAAGACTTAGCATCCCTCCCTGCTTCCACTTCTCCCCCCTCCTGTCTCCATGGCTAGAAGCTACTGTAGTCTAGCTACAGCCCCGGGCAAGCGCTGGGTTCTGCAGAGCTCTTTGCTTACCCCATAGAGGAGGGAGCTGCCTTTGTGCTTCAGGCATGAAGCACGATGTGAGGCCTGGGGGCATTTCTGGGGCAGCAGACTTCCAGAACTGACGACAGCATCCTCTGTCCTCCCCTGCAGCTGGGCTACACCCCTCTGCACCAAGCAGCGCAGCAGGGTCACACAGACGTGGTGACGCTGCTGCTGAAGCATGGTGCCTCTCCTAACGAGGTCAGCACGGTGAGTACAGCGCTTGCCCGCACCTCCTCACCCCGTGGCAAGCGCGGGTGCCTGCCCAGGCTTCCCTGAGGCTGCTGCTGACCTGCTCCGTCCTTACACAGAACGGCACCACTCCCCTGGCCATTGCAAAGCGGCTTGGTTACATTTCTGTCACAGATGTGCTCAAGATCGTCACAGAGGAAACCGACATCCCGGTGAGCCCTGGGGACTGGGACTAGTGCCCTGTGGAGGAGGGCCAGGGCTGGGGGAAGCCAGGCAAAGGTCTGCTGGGTGCAGGCTGGCCAGCTAGACAGCTGGGTGCCTGGCCCAGGCATGAGGAGGGGGCTGCAGGTGGCTGTTCAGTGAAGGGCTGCCCTCCTCTGACTCTGCTCTGCTCCCGCAGTCAGTCGGTGACAAGCACCGCATGAGCTTCCCGGAGACTGTAGACGAGATTCTGGATGTGTCAGAGGATGAAGGTGAGGGGCTGGAGCTGGGTCATACCATCCCAGAGATCTACTGGCTGGGCCAGCGTGGCAGGCAGCAGCCCTGGGGACAGGCACTGGTGTTCCTGTGGGCTGGGGTGGGGGACCTCTGTCGCCCCACGGTGGGACCAGGGGAGCCCACCAGGCCCCTGGGTGTGGCACCTCCTGGCTCAGATGCTGCCTTGCACTATGCAGGAGGGATACGCCTGGACCACTCCACGGTCCTGTGCGGCAGGGACAGTGTGCGGAGAGCCCTTGGGCAGGCAGAGTCCTACACCGTGCCCTGCTCTGTGGGGTGGCACCAGCTCCCAGCCCAGCTGCAGCTGGTTTGCTCCTGCTCCCGCCCACCGGGACCTCACATTTGCCTCTTCTTACTTTGCAGGCACTGCTCATGTCACAGTAATGGGTATGAAATGTGTCCCCCTGCCCCAGCTCAACGGCCCATTTCACCCCATGGCCACTAACCATCCGCACGCCACATCCATCTGCTGAGTCTTGCTGCTGAGCTGGTGCTATCCAGTGCAGGCCCCATCATCCTGCCCTGCCCATCTGTGTCTGTGCTGCTTGCTGTGGTGTGACTGCATGAATGGGGCTGTCCCCTGCTTCGGGGGAGCCCTGGCTCCCTCTCAGCCCCAGGCCCTGTGCCCAGTAGCCAGAAGAGTCTGGTTCTATGACAAACTCCAGTGCCCCTCCACCACCATCCTGTGCCATTCTGGCCGGGGTAGGGATGAGCCTGAGTGCTCGAGGGTCTCTGTGCTGCTGCAGTCCCCTCCGCATCACTGGTGTGCTCTCGCTGCTCTGGGAGGTGCTGGACTCCCTCCCGTAGGGCGTTGGTGAGAGCCAAACCCTGCTGAATTCGTCAGCAGATGTTAACTGGGCCAGCAGGCAGCGCTGGCTGGGCTCCTGCCTCCCAGGGGTGTATGTTAGGGCATCCTTCCCACGGGCCCGGCCCTGCCTGCACTCCTGTCCCCAGCATCCAACGGCAGGCTGTCCTCAGCAGGCTCTGCTCTGTGCTTGGTGCTGTGGGAAAGGGGCCGGCTAGCAGCCAAGGCTCCTGAGAGCTACCACAGCTCCTGGCCCACTGGCCTGCAGCACGGGCCTTGCCCCTGCCAGCAGACCCCGTCTGGCAGAGGGCAAAGCCATGCCGTGGCTGGATAAGACTCAGGGGACGAGTGTGTGTGGCCAGCAGTGGAGGCAGAGATGGGCCCTGGCTCCAGCTGTGAGGAGGGATGAGGCAAGGGCTGGATGTCTGTGCTCCCTTGTCCTTCTGCCTCTCTGCATGCTGAGCCAGCTCTTGGTTTCAGAGGAGGAACTGGTCGCACCAAAGCCCAGGACGCCTGATCCCAGGGACCAGGAGGGCAAGAGGGAGATGCTGGAGTTTGTGACCACAATGACACTGGAGCAAATGTAAGAGGCACTGGATGGTGGGGAGGGTGGGGTTACAGGGCATGGGGCCGGCCTGGTGCTGGTCTGGGATGCCAGCAGGGCAGGGATGGCTCTGGACAAGGAAGGGATCACTGAGCCCACACTGGTAGCAGAGCAGGCAAAGCTAGTCGGCAGTGTTTCTGCACCAGGACATGGGTCCACTGCTGAGTTTGCCTTTGTCCAGTGGCCCTGGGACTCCCTGGGGATGGCCAGGGGCTGAAGGACCCAGGCCTGTCACTTCGGTGGCTGTCACTGCCCTCTCCTGGCAGGGTGGAGTCTCCAGCTTTCCTGCAGGTCCCCTGCATCCCCCCTGAGACTGTGGTGACCAGAGCGGAGGAGACTGAGCAGGTAGGACCCGTGGAGACAGAAGCTGAGCAAGTCAGCCTGCTGCATGTGCCCTCCGTGTCCCCGCAGGAGGTGAGCGTGAGACACAGCCTGCCACAGCCCTCCCAGGCGTTCCTGGGGGGAGTCCCACCACCACAGAGCCAAAACGTGGGGTGGGTGGTGGGGACTGCCCAGGGTGGGGTGTGTGACTGTGGAGGAGTGGGCAGGCTCAGCACCCCAGATAGGACCCTGTGCCCATGGGGGCTCTTCCCTGCCTTACACAGCCCTCCAAGGAGTTTGATGAGGACTCCCTGATCCCCAGCAGCCCTGCGACCGAGACCTCAGATAACATCAGCCCAGTGGCCAGCCCCGTGCACACAGGGTGAGTGCCCAGCCTCCTGGCATGTGCACGCTCTGCACCCGAGCCAGCCACAAGGTGCCCACCTGCCCATGCCTCTGCTCCAGGTTCCTGGTGAGCTTCATGGTGGACGCCCGCGGCGGCTCCATGCGAGGCAGCCGGCATCATGGGCTACGCGTGGTCATCCCGCCCCGCGCCTGCGCCGCACCAACCCGCATCACCTGCCGCCTGGTGAAGCCCCAGAAGCTGCCTGCGCCCCCGCAGCTGGCTGACGGAGAGGCGCTGGCCAGCCGGATCATTGCCCTGGGGCCCGCCGGCGCCCAGTTCCTCAGGTGAGCACAGCTGGGAACAGAGCGGATGGGGCTGCCTGCGCCGGGGCCGTCCCTTGGGACTGGGGATGGATCCGGGCTCCTCTCGAGTCTCTGCCAGCTAGGGCAAGAGCTCTGCCTGCCTCTGCTTCGGGGGGGTCTGGTGCAGGAGAGATCCCACCTCTGGCCAGGCACAGCATGTGGCTGGGTGGGTCATTCCAGCATAGGGGAGCAGCGGCCGTGCAGCGGTAGGAAGAGCCCTGAGCAGCGTGGTCCTGCTGGGCGAAGAGCCCCGTTTCCCAGAGAGGGGTGTGAGCAGTCCTGCCTTCTTCCCCAGCGGGCGTTACATCACAGGCAGGCGCTCTGCATGTCCCGGTGGTGTGTGGGTGCAAGCACCCTCCCTCTCCTGTCTGCAGCCCCGTCGTTGTGGAGATCCCACACTTTGCCTCATACGGGCGCAGAGACCGTGAGCTGGTGGTGCTGCGCAGCGAGAATGGCTCTGTCTGGAAGGAGCACTGCAACCGCTATGAAGAGAGCTACATGGACCAGCTGCTCAACGGCATGGATGAGGGTGAGCGTGCCAGGCCAGCGGGGCTTGGCACCGTGCGGCTCCCCGCAGGCTGGGCTGTGGCTGGCCTGGGCACTGGGGTGGAGCTGAGCATGGTGTGGTCTGTGCAGAGGGGGCGATGGGTGGCAGCTGGGGTCTTGGTGTGTGAGTGCGGGTGGCTGTGCTGTCCTCGCAGAGCTGGAGAGCCTGGAAGAGCTGGAGAAGAAGAGGGTCCGCCGCATCATCACCAGCGACTTCCCTCTCTACTTCGTGGTCATGTCCCGGATTTGCCAGGACTGTGATCAGATCAGCCCTGAGGGAGGGTGTTTGCAGAGCACACTGGTGCCCATGGTACAGGCCACCTTCCCCGACAGCGCTGTCACCAAGGGAGTGAAGCTGGCCCTGCAGGTGAGCCCCGAGCGCCCGGCCCGGAGACCAGCTGGGCTCCCGCCGTCCAGGGTAGGCAGCAGGCCCAGGCTGTGGCCCAGCCTGGGGGAAGCTGCCCCTGAAGCCCGTGTTTGTGCTGCCCGCAGGCGCAGCCCGTGCCCGACGAGCTGGTGACCAAGCTGCTGGGGAACCAGGCAACTTTCAGCCCCATCGTCACGGTGGAGCCACGCCGGAGAAAGTTCCACCGTCCCATTGGCCTCCGCATCCCGCTGCCGCCCTCCTGGAAGGACAATCCCCGGGACAGCGGCGAGGGTGACACCACCAGCCTGCGCCTGCTCTGCAGCGTGATTGGTGAGGCTGCCTGCCCCTGTTGTGCAGGCAAGTGTGCTCTCTGGTGGGGATGGGCTGGGGCACGTCAGTGGGATGCAGTTCCTGGGAGCTAAGGATGGGTCACGGCAGCAGAGAGAGCAGATTCCTGGGGGACGCAGACTCCAGGCTTGTGGAAGGGCAGCATGCTCACCCTTGCTTTCTGCTGCAGGCGGGACAGCCCAAGCCCAGTGGGAAGACATAACAGGCACCACAAAGCTGGTCTATGAAAATGAGTGTGCTAACTTTACCACCAACGTGTCTGCCAGGTGAGTCCTGGGCGAGCGTGTGCTCATCTGGGGGCATCTGCTGCTCTCCAGGTCCTGCTGGGGTGCAGTCTGAGCCAGGAGGAGCCTCCTGCCCCTGTGCTCCTTGTGCTGCTGCGCCGTTCCCACACGCAGGGCTGTTGCCTCCAGCCTTGAGACTGGAGTGTGATCGCTGCCTTGGCACGTGTTAGGAGACATTCATGACAATCCGCTGTGCCAAGGGAAGGGGCCATTCTTTGTGCTTGGGTGGGGCCCCCTCAGGGATGGGACCCGGAGCTCTTTGGGGCACTCTCTGCAGCGCAGTTTGCTGTCGGGGAGGGGCAGCTCTCCTGGTGCCACTGGGAACCTGCCTGGCAGCGCCCTGACCCAGCCCTCCCACAGGTTCTGGCTGGCCGACTGCCCGCGCACAGCCGAGGCTGTGCAGTTTGCCACAATGCTGTACAAGGAGCTGACAGCCATGCCCTACATGGCCAAATTCGTGGTGTTTGCCAAGATGAATGATGCACGGGAAGGCCGGCTGCGCTGCTACTGCATGACCGATGACAAGGTTGACAAGACTTTAGAGCAGCATGAGAACTTCGCTGAGGTGGCCCGCAGCAGAGACATTGAGGTTTGTCCCCAGCAGCGTGCATGGGGGGCAGCAGGGAGAGGGCTGCCAAAGTGAGGGGAGACTGATACCAGTGAACTGATGCCAGGTTACCTGCCCTGTCCAGGGACAGGCGGAGTAGCTCTGCACAGGGTCTCAGCCTGTTTTCTGCTCCCTGCCAGGTAGTAGAGGGGATGCCTTTGCACGTCGAGCTCTCAGGGAACCTGGTGCCTGTCAAGAAGGCCACTCAGCCCCGCACCTTCCTCTTCCAGTCCTTCCGGGAGAATCGTCTTGTCATCCCCATCAAGGTAATGGCAGGGTGCAGGGCTGGGCTGCAGCTGGGGCCCCTGCGCTGCCCTGTGCCAGGCCACCTAACAGGGCTCTTGGTGCTCAGGTTCGGGACAGCAGCCGGGAAGCCAGTGGCTCCGTGTCTTTCTTGCGCAAGGCCATGAAATACGAGGACTTCCAGCATGTGCTCTGCCACCTGAACATCAGCATACCGCCCTGCACCAAGGTCAGTGCTGGGTCCCTGGCACCTCTGGGAGGGGGCAGTGGGGGCCCATCCCTCCCCTGGGTGCAGGAGACAGACCTCCCCGTCAGCTTTTCTTCCTCAGCTGCTCCACCTGTCCATGCCACGCTGCTCTGGGGCTGCAGGAGAAGCCTTGGTGCCAGGGCAGAGCTGCTGCCCTTTTCAGGCAGGTGACCCCTTGGTTTGCCCCCACTCTCACAGGGAAGTGGCAGTGAGGAGCGGAGGAGGACACTGACGCCGTTGTCTCTGCGGGAGCGGTACAGCATCCTAAGCGAGACCAGTTTCGGTACGCAGCCTGCTGGGACTCTTCAAGCCCACTCACCACCTGTGTGTGAGCTGCCCAAGCCCGGTGGAAAATCTGGGCTAACCCTGTCGCATTTGCGCTCATGGCAGCTTCCGTTTTTTCCCTGAGGGTTTCCTTGGCGCTGCCTGCAGGGCAGTGCTGTGAGACCCCCTCAGCCAAGCGCCCTTTGCCCTCCCCTCCCTGGTGCAGGGCCCTGCGCCGCTCAGGCTGTGACTCCTCTTCTCCTCCAGGCTCTCTGAGCAGCACGGACAAGGCAGACCAGAAGATGGTTGACATAGCAGAACAGCTGGGCCTCAGCTGGGCCGGTGAGTCCACACCTGACAGCTCTGAGGGTGCTCAACACCCCTCGGGAAGCTGACCCTTAGGGAGGCTGGAAACGCGCTGCAGGGCGCAGGGAATGTGCTTTGCAGCGCCAGGAGCTGGGCCCTGGTGCGGTCGGTGTGGGTGCAGGCTGCGCTGGCTCCTCTGGCAGGTTGGCCTGGGCTCCAGCACTTCTGCTGGGCTGTGAGCGTACCGTGGCACTGAAATGAACCTTCCTGCAGCTGTGCATGCAGCACAGATACCGGGTGAGGGGTTTGTTCCGAGCTGCACGTGTTGCCGCTGTTTGTAGAGGCCCAGCACTGTTGTTGCAGCCGCACACGCATCAGCAGTACCTGCGCTTCTCCTCAGCACAAGACACTGCTTCGAGCTCCATCCCAGCTGCTGCTCTTGCACATTCTGCCGTCTTCAGCTGCATGGGACGGGGAGGAGGCTCTGTGCTGGGTCTGGCTGAGCTCTTCTCAACACCCCAAACCTTTCTGGCTTGGGAGCTGGCGGTGGGTGCCAGAGGGTGTGATGCTGAGATGTGGTGTCTCCCCCAGAGCTGGCACGTGAGCTGCAGTTTGGGGTGGATGACATCAACAGGATACGTGTGGAGAACCCCAACTCCCTGCTGGAGCAGAGCATGGCCTTACTCAACCTCTGGGTCAGCCGTGAGGGCAAGAGTGTCAGGAGTGAGTATCTGCAGTGCTGTTACAGGCATGGAGGTGGCAGGGCTGGCAGTGCAGAGCAGCTCAGGGGTTGCTGGCTGGCTTTACGCTGCTGGTTCACATATGCCTGCCTGCCTGGAGGGTGCCTGGAGCAGGGCTGCGTTCCCCCAGCGAACAGTTTGCTGACACCGACTCTCCCCTGCAGTCGAGAGTCTGTACACGGCACTGAGGAACATCGACCGCAGCGAGATTGTCAACGCGCTGGAGGGCTCCGGCCGGCAGAGTCGCAGCCTGAAGGGCAGCTGGCGCTACATGGACAGAGACTACTCCCTCTCGCCCTCCCAGATGAATGGTGAGTCCCAGCTTCTGGCAGGGCCCGCGGGAGGGCCCTGGGGGCAGGCTCTGTGCAGGCAGATCGGGCCGGTACCTCGCCTGACTGGCGCGCGCCAGTGCCCCGCTGCGAGCTCAGTGGGCACAAAGCGCTGCCGACAGACTCAGCCTCCTCTTCACTGGGGCTCTGCTGCAGGACGCTTGGCCCTGCCATAGCACCTTCCCAGCAGCTCTCCAGGCGGGGCAGACACGTGTTCCTTATCCCAACATGCCAGTGAGAGCTGCCTGTCTGGCGAGCTGAGCAGCGTCCCGGGAGGTCGCGGGACGCTGGCTGTGGCGGTGCACCCGGGCTGGGCCCCAGGCGGAGCATGCCTGGGCGTGGGGACGCGGCCGGTGCCAGCTGTGGTGTGTGCCAGCGAGGAGCAGGGACCAGGCTTTGCGCTGCGGCAGCCCTGCGCTGTGGCACTGGCTCATCGCTCTCTGTCTCTCCCCTTGTTCTGCTCTCTCAAACATGCTGCCTAGCACCATCAGGTGCAGGCATCCTGTGGGTCAAGTCTTGTCACCTCTCTCCTCTGAGCTCATCCTGGCCTCTCCTTCTCTCATCTTCTCCACTGCCTGTCTCCACCTCAGCTGAGCCCTCCAGGAGCCACGTCCTGCTCCAGCAACTGCACGTCACCAGGGACTGCCCCTCTCATGGCTGTCATGCTTGCAGGCAGCCACCCCGGGCCTTCTCCTGCACTGTCCCACGCTCCTTCCCTCACTGGCCCTGCGCTGCTTGCCCCTGCCCAGGCACCGGTGCAGGGCGGGGGTAGTCCCCGTGCAGGGGGTCCCAGCTGTCCCCTGTGTCTCGGCTGTGGCTAGCAATCCCTGGCTGCCTGGGGAGCAAAACAGGTTCTCTGCTGATCTACAGGGGCAGAAAGGGAGCAAGTGGCTGAGGGCTGGAAAAGGCTGAGCAAAGCCACTGATGTGGCAGGAGCGCCTGGCTTGGCTGTAGTCCGTGTGTGTGTGTGTGCCTAGGTGATGATGAGGACATGACTGCTGCCTGTAGCCTGGGAGACACCAGCAGGGTTGTAGAGCTCTGGCTGCATCCTGCAGGGCCCTGGGGTTGCATGACATGTACCAGGGCCATCCTTCCCTGCTCACGCTGGTACTGCCAGCCTGCTCTGCTCTGCTGTGGAGAGGGGTTGACTCTGGGAGTCGGTGCCTGCCAGACTTGGCCACCTGAACTCCGGGCTGACTGTCAGCCAGCTGATGCTGGGCAGGGCCTGTGGGCAGGGCCCTGGGGGCTGGTGGAGCAGGGTAGCAGAGCACCCTGTGTCCTGCAGCATGGATGGGGCATCATGTGGACCCCAGGCCAGTACTCCCCACAGGGAGCAGGCAGCCCCAGGGCCTGCACAGACCAGCCCCAGAACTTGAAGGGAGGCATGGCAGCACTCGTAGGGACTGTGCAAAGGCAGCAGCTGCTGTGTGCACGCTGCTCAGTGCAGCCGCTGGGGTCTGTGGCACGACCACTGCTGTCCCTGGGGCAGGCACCCTCCCAGAGGCTGTTTCCCTTCTTGCCCCACTGTGCTTGTGCGTGCGTGAGACAGCTGCTGGAGATGTCGCCTCTGTCTGCCCATATAGGTTACGCTTCGCTGCAGGACGAGCTGCTGTCCCCTGCCTCCCTGCATTACACGCTGCCATCCCCACTGCGTGCCGACCAGTACTGGAATGAGGTGGCCATCATGGATGCTATCCCCATGGCTGCCACCGAGCAGGACGCCCTGATGGAGATGTCCGACATGCAGGTGTGGTCCTCGGGGCTCACCCCCTCGCTGGTGACTGCTGAGGACTCCTCTCTGGAGTGCAGCAAGGCTGAGGACTCAGATGCCACAAGTGAAGGCCGGTTCCCAGGGCAGCTTCTAGCAGACGCACATGGCCCAGAGCACTTGGGCTCTATGGACTTGGTTGAGGATGACACAGTGGACTCAGATGCCATGAATGGCCTGATTGACCTTCTAGAGCAGGAGGAGGGGCAGAGGCCAGAGGGGAAGATGCCAGCCGGTGATCGCCAGCCAGAGACCGGGGAGCAGGACACAGAGACTGAAGCCTCTTTTGTTTCAGTTCAGCAGAAAGTGCAAGCCAGGATCACGGCATCACCTACCGTTAGCCACGTTGTGGAGAAGAGCACAGACAGGTACTGGGGTGCAGCCTGGGGCACTGGGGTGGCTGTGGGAGGGGAGCAGAACTGCTTCGCCAGCTATTGCCCTGTGCTGGGCCACTGCAATCATCTCCCAGCTTTGCTTGCTTCCCTGCTGGTCTCCAGCTTGGGAAAGTGGGCATCCCCAGCAGACAGAGCAGTGATGCGCCGAGTGCCTCGCATCTCTCTGGAGATGCCCTGGGGTGCTCCTTGCAGAGCACCTGGGAGGGACCCCAGCAGATGGCCAGGCCCTGCATGGAGGTTGTGCTTAGCAGAGCCATCTTAGCCTGGGCTGTGTCCTCCCACCTTCCCAGTGGTATCGATCCCTTGAGGTCCCTCGCAGAGCCCAGCGATGCTCCACAGCATTGCCTTAGAGCCTTAGAGGCATTGGGGTGGGCAGGGAGGAGGCCTGTGCCTGTTGTGCATCTGTGTTCTGTGCTGCTTGTGCCGGGGGCCTGGCAGCGCCGGGGACCGGGGAGCCCAGCACCTGGCGGGGTGCAGGCTGCGCCGGTGTGCCTGCTGGAGGTAGCTGCTGCTCAGGGTGCAGCACTCCGTGGCAAAGCTGACGGCCTCTCTCTCTCTGTCTCTCTCTCCTTGTCCCTGTCCCTCTCCGGTGCCCAGGCTGAGGGACTGGAATGCAGAAGGCTCCTTTATCTCCTGCCTACAGGACCTGACAGCGGGCTCCTGGCAGGAGGGGGTCACCCGAAGGCTGCTCCCAACGCACACCACGGCTTCTGGGGCACAGGGCCAGGAGAAAGAGCAGGTCCTGGTGCCAGCCGTGGAGCTGATGCGGGTCAGCTCCGCAGAGGACAGCGACTGGCAGCCCCAGCACCCCATGGGCGGCTGGCAGGAGGAGGCAGACAGCGACTTCTTTGGGCAGGTGAGGGTAAAAGCAGGGGGACCCGACCCCGCAGAGGTGGAGACCCTCTGGACAGCCCTTTCCTGAGCCTGCCGCAAGGCCAGCCGGGCAGACCGGGTGCTAGCGGAGGTACGGGTCTCCTGGGACGCTTCCTGCCCCCTGCCCCTGGGGGTGCCTCTCAGCCCAAAATAGCCGGCTGTGCTTGATACCTCAGCTCTTGCTCTCCATTTATAACCCCACCAGCCTCCCTGCCTGCTTCCTTATTGAGTATCTGCTCTGGCCAGCAGCCCAACAGCCTGCTGGAGCCAGAAATAGAGCGGGTCTGGGGGCCAGGCTGGGTGGTGGGCTTCCTGCCATGGCCGCACAGAGCCAGCGGGTACAAGGTGAGGGCCAGCCCCTTTCCCTGGCCAGGGCGTGCACAGCCATCCCCGCAGCTCGGCTGAGCTCGGCAGCGGTTGCTCAGCTCTGCAGCGCCTGACTCCCATGTCACATGCAATTCCAGTGACACCCCCCGGCTCTGGCTCCTGCCCAGGACTCCATTTGTCCCGTGATGGAGGGCTGCGTGCTGCCCTCCTGCCACAGCCAGGACGGCAGGTTGTTGGAAGGCTGATGGAGGAGAGGGACGGGGCTGTCCCGGTCACTGCCTGGCTGGGGACGGGTGGTGCTGTCACAGTCCTGGCCCCATGACTGACAAAAGCTGTGAGCACGAAGGACGCCCCACCTGCCCGCTCCCTTCTCGCCGCCCACAGCCAGCTGAGCTGCGGCTAGGGTTACGGCTGTGCCCCCTCAGAGCCGGGCACCGACCCGCAGCGCAGCTCCCGCCCCGGGGCTCTGCCCGTCCCGGGCAGCATGGCAGGGCTCTGAGCGGTGGGCTCAGACCCGTGGGGCGTGCACGCAGCTGCGTGTCCTGAGGCAGGATGTGGGCTTTCCTGGCCCAGCTGCTGATCGCCCTGGTGCTGCTGGCCTTCTTCCTGGTCAGCTGCCAGAACGTCATGCACATCGTCAAGGGCTCTGTCCGCTTCCTGCTCAAACACGCTCACCGGGAGCTGGACAAGGAGCTCGGGGAGAGCCAGGGGCTGGCGGACGACGAGGAGGCTCTCTCCACCAGAGTCGTCCGCCGGCGGGTCCTTGTGAAGGTAATGAGCAGGGAGCTGAGAGACCAGCCCCGAGGCTCTGCAGGGGAGAGCAGTAAAGGGATGGGCAGGCTGGGAGACAGAGGCTGTGGGGTGCATGTCAGTTGTACTGTTCTGCCTGCAAAGGGTCTCCCCTTACACCCCTGAAATGCCCCGATGTCCCTTCTGTCACTGCAGGGGAATGAAGTCCTTCACCTGCCTGGAGAGCAGGTGACTGAGGAGCAGTTCACAGATGATCAAGGCAATATCATCACCAAGAAGGTGAGTGATCAAGGGCATGGTGTGGGCAAGCACATGCTGTGGCCTTTCTCCTCTCCCCTCCGCCTGGCTGCCCCGCTCCCCCCTGCAGCCCAGGGGCCCATGCAGGGCACCCGTGTCCCACCGTCTTTGGTTACGGTCACGGCACACCTCCGGTCGGACCCGGCGCGTGGGGCAGAGGCTGCACACCATGGGCCAGGCGGGGCGAGGGGGGAGGTGTGGTGTCCTGGGCGAGCGGTGATGCCCAGCTGTGCGGGTCTCCGCAGGTCATCCGGAAGGTCGTGCATCAGCTGGGCCCTGGTGACAGGGATGACAGGCAGGAGCAGGAGGAGCTGATTCTGGAGGGCTCCCTGCAGGAGCCCCAGGACCTGGAGGCTGAGGACGATCACTTCATGAAATACTCCATCCTGCACCGGGACGGTCTGGGGGCCAAGGTACAGTGTGGCTCAGGGCCCTGCCTTGCAGGCACCCTGCCCGGGGCCAGCACCGCCTCTGCAGGACCCGCAGGCTCTGGGACTCTGCCACGCTCTGTCCTTTCTTCTGCCCTGTTCTCCCCTCCTGTTTCCCCTCTAAGGCTTCCAGGGGCAGCTCTTGCCCACTGCACCACTCTTCTTGCTCGGTGTCTTCTGCCAACTGACTCTGCTTTTCCCTCTCCTGTCCTCTTCTCTGTGTCTGTCTGTTCACCTGCCTGATGTCCTGCTTCCTGCCCCTGCGCCTTCCTCAGGAGGAGGTGCGAGTGCGTGTCCCGAAACCAGAGGTCTCCGGGGGCAGGATGGGGGCTCAGATAGTGAAACGAGCCAGCCTGAAAAGGGGGAAGCAGTGACCCCTCAAATGGCCTCTTTTGAGGTAACCCCACCTTTGCTCTTCCTTCTCTCCCAGCTCCCCATGCTGCTGCCTGCACTGAGCTGCTGGTCCTGCACATCCTCCTGGGGAGAGTGTAGCAGGGCTGTGCCCAGGTCTTGACCTGCAGACAGGAGTTGCAGTGCGGCACAAAATGCTGGGGGTGGGCAGCGGTGTGTCCCTGCTGCTGACCCCTCCTGGGCCCAGGGCCTGGGTGCAGCGGGCAGGGCTGCCCTGCTCTGCAACAATGCTCCGGCCAGCTGCTGGCCCCGTGCTCAGCACTCCGCTGCGGCCACAGCATCCGGGGCGCTCGGGGTGATGGTCTCGGGTGACGGGGACACGGGGTGGTTACTTCTGCTGACGCTGGGCTACAGCAAAGGGATGATCTTTGTCCAAAACCACTCCAGGGCGCGGATAGCAATGCATGGTGGCTGAGCAGGGCTGTCCCCATCCTGCACGAGCACTAAGTGTCAGCCCTGAGGCAAAGGAGACCCGAGAGCCTGGTGCCCCTGCCTCCCCTTCCCCAGATTGCGGTGGGCGCTGGCGGAGCCGTCAGCCGAATGAGAGGTGTCTCAGTTCTGCTGGGCCGCGGCCTTGCAGCGCTGTGCTGGGGACATGGGTGGCTGCTGCTGCCAGCCACAGTCCGTGGCAGGAGGGGATGGCAGTGAGGAGGGCTGGAGCTCCTGGGGCTGGGAAATGGAGTGCAGGCGTGGCAAGACACTGCTGGCAGACACCAGGGCAGGAGGGATGCAGGAGTGGCAGGGTGCAGGAACACGATGCTTGTAGGGCAGGAGACCTGTCTTGGGCCCAGGACGTGTCTTCCATTGATCCCCCATGTGATCATCCCTTGAGCCGTGTGTGTTCCCTGCTCTCCCCTGCCTTCCCTGTTGGGGCACTAGGCCGGGCTTGGGGCAGGGTGCCCAGCACAGCACGCTTGGACCCAGCTGCATCACTGGTCTCTGCACGCTCGCTGCTGGGCTGGCAGTGCAGCGCTTGGGGGAAGGTGCCGCAGGCTGACCCGCTGCCAGGCCCTGCCTGAGCTGGGGAGGAGGCTGCCGGGCGGGGCGATCAGTCCTCTGCCCTCCGCGGTACACGCGTGGCTGTGTCTGTCTCTCCGTCCTCCCTCTCCTTTCTCTCTGCACTGTGTTAGTGGGCTCTCTGTGGGTGCGCAGGAGGGTAAGTGCTCACACAGACTATGTCCTCACACCTACTGCCTGCCCCACTCCCCAGCAGTCCCTGGTCTGCCTCTCTCTGGGGCAGCACTCCTGCTGCGCCGCTCTTGCTGTTTTCCATAGCGTCCGAAAATGGCCCAGGGTGTGCATTAGGAATGTACGGAGTCTTCCCCGCTGCTGTGAGAGTGAGGTGCAGTCAGCCACCCTTGTTCAGCTGGGGACTTCTCAGGGCTGGCCTCCTCTACCGCAGAGCGTACAGCAGCCCTCCCATTTCCTTCCCAGAGCCACATTGCCTCTAGTGCAGCTCAGCTCCTGCTTGTTGCTGCTCTCTGCAAGCTGGGACAGCACCACCAATACCATCTATGCCATTGCTGCTGGTCCCAGGCAGGACACTTATTGGTGCTTTGTCACTGTCTCTCTGACACCCCCCAAAACTTTTCTTGTGGTAGCTGGGCAGGGTGGATGCATGTGGGACAAGTACAGGGCAGAGAAGGGGCTGGGACTGCCACGTACCTGGCTGCCCCCACCCTTCTCCTGACTGTGCCACCACGAATGCCTGGTCACCGCATCTCTGTCTCTCTCTGTGTCTCTCCAGGATCTCACCTCAACACCAAACCACTGAACTCCACACACGATCTGACACATACCTGAGAAGAGAGGAGAGGAAAGCAGAGTGGAGGGGAGCAGGGCTGGCTGTACATGTTTCTATAGGCTAATGGCATGATTTCTGTATGAGACATACTTACCGTCCTATCCGCATGACTGATTGACTGCAAGACGCATGAGCTACAGTACTTAAAACTGACGGAGGGGCCTCCGTCCCTGCCCTGCTGCTGCCAGGAGCCCAGAGACAGCAGCACGCACCAGGGGCATCCTCTCAACAGATCTGGGAGGCAAGAGCTGGACTGGCAGAAAACGAGAGGGAAGGAGACTCCATCCTCGCGCATTCGCGTGTGTAAATGCATCCCCATGCCGGTGCTCCAGCTGCAAGAGGGAGGCTGGGGCAGCACGGCGCTGCTCGCCACGGAAGGAGAGGGGCTTGGCCTCCCCATTGCCCATGCTGCCTCTGCTGGACTCGCTTCTCATCCCTCTCCGTGAGTGCTGGGTTACGGGGTGGGGGGGGGCAGCAGTTGCCAGGGAGTGTGCGAGAGGAGGGTTGCAGGGAGCACAACTGCCCTGGGCAGAGGGGTTGGAGCAGGGCTGTCCTTCGCTCCCGCCAGGGCAGGGCTCTGGGCTGAGCACTGAGCTCGTTGCTTGTGTTGAAAGTGTAAACTGTACAGCAATCAGCCTTGTGTATATGAACCAATAAATACTATGCAAACCCCTAGGGACACTCTAGCAGTATGTACAAAGCACTAACAGCTCTGCTCCCAAATACCTCTTCAGGCTGCAGGATGGGCAAAGCCTCTGGAGTACGTGAGCAGCTCTGGTGAACGGAGCTGGGAGGCTGCAGGAGCGAACGGGCAGCAGCCTGCCCCTGCCTTGCACCCCTCCAGCTGAGCCTGGTCCCTTCCCAGCCTGAAGAGAGCGGCCCACAGGCGCAGGCCCCTGGGCCTGGGCCTGTTGCCAGCCCCAGGTTGTGTTGGCTCCAGCTGGGGGGAAGCCGAGGGCCTGTAGTGAGGTGCTTGGGGCCCAGGGACGAGGAGTAGTGAGACAGAGCAGGGGATGCTTGTGCCATGCACGGAGTTTTGCCGAGCTCTACTCAGCACAATATCTGCTCAGGAGATGAGCCAGGAGCTGGCAGGAGCCAGCCGCCCTGCACCACGCACCCTGTGCAAGGGCTTTGCAGGATCCCCTGGCCTCCCTGCTGGGGCACAGATGAGGACAGCCCGGTGGCCCCGTGGATGCTGACCCTCCCAGGACCAATCCCAGAGACGTGGGGGGCTGCTCCCCCGGTGCCTGCGCTTTGGCCAGGTGAAATGTCATGCTGCGGCCGCCTGGACCCCGCAGTCACCCTGGGAGAGAGGGCAGCCCCGGGGCCAGGGGCTCTGGTGGGACAGTGGTGCTGGGCAAGCAGCAGCTCTGAGGTGTGCAGTGGGTGGAATCTGCTGCCGCACTTGACCCCAGGAGGGCAGGGTGCAGGTAGTGCTGTTGGTCCCATGTCCCTGGCGCTGTCATTTCCCTAAGCAATGTGGGGGCCTGGCCTTCCTAGCACAGTGGCGTGGGACCCCCCTGCTCTTTCCCTCGGAGGTGGCCATGGGCCTGGTTGGCAGGGCCTGAGTTTGCTCTCTGTGGCCACGTGCAGAATGAGCCTACCTCCAGCCTCGGGCCCCATGAGGTGGCCCTGGCAGGGCAGCCCCCTGTTGCGCAGGTGCGTGGCTGCTGGGGACAGCCCTGGCTCCCCTGCAGTCAGGCAGAAGCCTCGCTGCAGTGAAGCGGACGACCCAGCTTTGCCTTGGAGAGCAAAGCAACCCCT
Source organism: Athene noctua (assembly GCF_965140245.1). NCBI lineage: Eukaryota > Metazoa > Chordata > Aves > Strigiformes > Strigidae > Athene > Athene noctua. The sequence continues at coordinate 6,838,457 of NC_134064.1, read as the reverse complement.
TCCCACCCTGAAGCTGAGCCATACAGGCACAGACTCCATCCGTCGCCCTTGCTGTGTACAATAACCTCCGTAGGCCCACTGCGACCGCTGACTCCGTAGCATCACCGTAGAGTTGTGTGCGGGTCCCGTGCTTTGGCCTCGTGTGCGCCGTAGGGAATGTGCTGCTGCAACCGCGCCCGGCACCTGCAGTGACGCCGCTTTGCGCTTGTAGGGCTGGTAGGGGGTGGCTGCACCCGACATTGAGCCTAGAGAATGCTGCACACTAGAAGCTTTTTAGAAGTTTTAAAAATTACTTTTATTTCCTTTTTTTAATTGTTACGAAAACAAGCCTTTTGGATCTCCCTGTCTTAGCCCCCGATGTATAGATCATTTCCCTGTACACCAGCTGTCAGACTGTCAGTTAATAAAGAAACCAACCCCGGCCCTGTCTCATCTCTGCTTCTCCGGGGGGCGGCCGAGGCTGCGGGGCCGGGGGGGTCGGGCAGCTGCCCGAGCTCTGCCCCCGGTGGGGAGGCCGGGGGGGGCGGACGCTGTCCGCGCCGGGGCGGGCGGGGAGCGGCGCTGCCGGAGAGGGGTGTGGGGGTCCCGGACCAGGGCCGGGGCCGATGCCGGGGCCGGTCCCCGCGCCGCCCGGTCCCCGCGTCCCCCCGCCGCCGCCTTTCAAAGCGCAATTTGTCTGGGCCGGGCCAATCGCGGGCTGGCGCCGCGGCGCAGCCAATGGCGGCCGAGGCCGCGGGGACCCGGCCAATGGGCGCCGCCACCTGCGGCCGCGCGGCCAATGGGCGCCGCGTATGCTAACGAGCCTCATCTTTATCAGAGAAATGTTGGCTCTTGCCAAGCCCAAGTTGAGGGTCCGGAGCTGGGGCCACCTCGCGGGGTCAGCCGGGGCCGCCCGCCCAGGCCCTGCCCGTGGCCGACCCTGCCTGGGCCGTGGCCCCCTGGCCAGACGCCGGGGCCGGCTGGGGCGGACGCGGGGGGCCGGTAGCCCCCGGGCCGGTGGGGATGGGGTGGCCGTCGCGCCCCCGGGCAACGGGGCTCTGAGGGCCGGAGCCATGGACGCCAACCTGCCGGGCACCTTCCTGCTCAACGGCCCCTCGCTGGGCCCCTTCCCTGAGGCCAAGGCGCCCGTCTGCCAGTACTCGGTGCAGAGCTCCTTCTACAAGCTGGGCCCCCCTGGGCTTGGCGCCCAGCTGGCCGCTGGCACCCCCCACGGCATCTCCGACATCCTCGGCCGGCCCGCAGCAACGCCGAACAGCAGCCTCCTCCCCGGCTACCCCCACGCGGGCGGATTTAACGGACTGAGCTCCCCGGGTGTCTATTACGGGCCGCAAGTGGGGGCCCTCCCCAAGGCCGGTGGCGAGTACCTGCCGCGAGGCCGGAGCTGCTGGGCAGAGGCGGCCCCGGACTGGCGGGGCGGCCGGCAGTGCGGTGGCCGTAAGTACAGCGGGACGAGGTGGGTGGGCAGCGGGTGGGGGCCGGGGACGTGGGCGCCTCACAGAGCCCTGACCCCCCATCACCAGGGCAGGGACGTGCTGCCCAGGCCGCATCTCCCCCGTCTCCCTGCGCGAGGCTCAGCTGGTCGCCCTGCGGGCGGCCCCGGGGTAGTGGGAATGGCCCTGCACCAGAGCTGCCGGACCTCAACTGGCCGCAGAGGTTTCAGCTCAAGAGCCGGGGCAGCTCCAATGGCAGAGATTAACTTAGCCCCCAGGCAGGCGACCCCGCCATCCCATCTCGGAGGTCCCTCGTCCCTCTGCAGCCTCTGGGGTCACTGCCCAGCTCAAGGCAGAGCCCGGCAGGACGGGTTGCAGAGCGTGTTGCTGCCTTGCCAGGGGGTGGGACGGGTGCTCCCGTTGTCCCGTGGAGAGCCCCGGGAGGCTCTGGGCCGGGGGCTGGATGCAGCCGCTCAGCACCTGCAGCCGTGGCCCCCTTCCCCCTCTCCCGCCGATGGTGCTCGTGGAGCAGAGGGGTCAGGAGGCCAGCCCTGCCCGCCTTCCCTTGTGCATCCTGCAGGGCATGGGGCGCGGGGGCACCGTGTGCCCGGTGCTGCGTGGCTCTGGGGTCACACACGGCTGCTAACGACCCTTCCCTCTCAGCACAGCGAATTAGTGCTGTCCCCAAGCCGGAGGTGCACGGCCCGGCGCTGGCTCCGCGGGGCCAGCACAGAGGGCAGCTCAGCCCTCCTGGGGTGGGGCTGAAGCCTTGAAGCCAGAGTGTGGTTCTAACCTGGAGGGGAACCAGCATGGAGGGACTCTGAGCTCTGAGGGCTGGCGGGTGTGCTGGTGCCATGCTCAGGAAGGGGAGAGCTGCCCGGAGCCATGCTCTGCGGAGAGCCCCGGTGCTCACCCGCCTCCCTCCTCTCCCGCAGCCCCTGCTCACCTGCCCGACAGCATCCACAAGAAGAAGCACACGCGCCCAACCTTCACCGGGCACCAGATCTTCGCTCTGGAGAAGACTTTTGAGCAGACCAAGTACCTGGCGGGTCCGGAGAGAGCGCGGCTGGCCTATTCCCTTGGCATGACAGAGTCCCAGGTGAAGGTGAGTGCTGGTCCCCGTGAGGCACGGGGTGCGTGGTGTGGTGGCTGCTAACCGAGCCGGGGCCGTGGGGCGGCAGGTCTGGTTCCAGAACCGACGGACCAAATGGAGGAAGAAGAGCGCCCTGGAGCCCTCCTCGTCCTCGCAGCGGGCGGGGGGCTCTGGCGGAGAGCGGGCAGCCTCTGAAACCGAGGACGACGAGTACAACAAGCCCCTGGACCCCGACTCGGATGACGAGAAGATCCGGCTGCTGCTGAGGAAGCACCGTGCCGCCTTCTCGGTGCTGGGCTTGGGCACGCACAGTGGCTGAGGGCCGGCACAGCCCCCCTCTGGGCCACAGGGCGCCCGGCCCGGCTGCCCGCCTCCTGCCAGGGGGTGACCCCCGCTCCTGGCTGTGGGGAGGGGGCAGCCACTGCCCCCCTCCTGGTGGCTGCTGCCCAGGGTTCGTGCTGGTGGGGCTGGGAGCCGCACATGTGGGCAGCATCAGGCGCAGCCATGCTGTCGGCATTGATGAAATAAAGGTCCCAGCCCCAGCCGAGTCCCAGCGCTTGCTTCATGGGCGTGCGGTCAGGGTGCCCTCGCGAGGCTGTGCCCGAGGAGGGGCTGGGATAGCACCTACGGGGCAGGGTCTGCATGCCAGGCAGGGGAAGGGGCCGTGGCTGTGGTGCTGTGTGTGGGGAAGGAAGGGCAGACGGCAGTGGGGCAGCCCTGGGGACATTTCCCAGGGTTTTCCCCGGCTTAGGCGTGCACCGGCAGCGAGAGGTGCTGGTTCAAAAGTCACTCGTTGGGGCCTCTTGTTGGAACCTCGTAGCAGCAAATAAATATCATTTATCTTAATGGTGTGAGTGAGAGCCCGTTCACCTGTCGGGGCCGCAGGATTGATGTGGTGTCAATAGCCCCAGTGTGTTTGCCTGCCAACCTGGTGGGCCCCCCTGCGCTGCACCCCAGTTCAATGGGGGTGTGCGTGGGGCAGTGTGTCCCTGCTCCAGCTCCACGTGGCTCAGCCCTTGCACCCCAGTGGCGGGTGCCACGTAGGGCTGGCTGTCCCCAGCCCTCGGGATGCCCAAGGGACTTCTGCTCGCGTGGGCACGCTGCGGGGGCCCAGTGAGCTTGGCAGTTGCTCAGCCGAGAGCCAGCTGGGTGCCAGCCAGGTGTGAGCAAACAGACCGGCCGTGTCTCAGGAGGAAATCGATAGGAGATAAGGTGCTGCCGGCCCATCCTATAGGGATTAGCAATGCGGCACAGGCATGGAGGAGGTGCTACCCTCCCCTGTGGCTACAGGCAGCATCAGAGGACAGGCCAAGTTCCCCCCCCGGGGATGGCTGAACCCCCCAAAGCGCTTGGGCTTTGCAGGGGCCCCTCCAGCCTCGTGGTGTGGGGCTGGAGACTGTCTCTGTGTGACCCGTCCGCCCTGGCTGCAAGGCTGACAGTCAGCTTCAAGTCCCCTCCAGTCTGTCCTCTCTGCTGCGTGCGGGGCCGGGGGCCCTTTGCAAGGAGCCCTGACAGCACTTCCCCAGGGCGCAGGGAAGCCTGATTCCCCCCTCAGTGGGTCCCCGTCCAGCCCCCAGCAAGCGCGGGGCTTGCAACGCTCCCCCCTCAGCCACGCAGCTCCTCCGCTGCCTCGGTGGGATGGGTGCCAGCAGGCAGCGGAGCCCGTGAACCCTCCGAACGACGTGGGGGGACGGGTCCTGGGGTGGAGGCTGCGTGCCCCGGCGCCGTGGCAGGGCCGGGAGAGCCACGTCACTGCCCGTGGGCAGAGCCAGCGCTCGGCAGGAGCCGGGTCCGCACGCTGGGAGAAGCGAGGGGCTGCCGTCGGGATATTTTTTTGACATTTTCTAAGCTGCCCAGCGTGGCTGACAATTTTTAATGTACTAACTGCCTGGTCCAGTGAGCTGATTAATTGGTGCTGTGGAAATCAATACAAAACAGAAAATTAAAACAATTTTAAAGTGATTAAGTAGTTTAACACCTGTCTGATGCCACGTCAGGGCTGGGAGACAAATAAAGCAGGTGGCAAAGGGCCTGCTGCAGCCAGGGAGAGTGACAAATTGCAGGCGCAGCCTGGCTGCCCCGTGCATCCCCGCAGCCGGACGGGTCCCCCCAGCAGCGCTGCTCTGCGCAGGGCCCCAGGCCCTGGGACCACCCTCCTCCCGCCACTCTGCCCACCGCCGCTGCCCGTGCCAGCCGCTTCTGCTGCGGTTTGCTGCGGGTGGTTTGCTGTGGCAGAGCGTCCCCTGCCAGCGCTGGTGTCTCGACAGGCCGTGCGGAGCCTGGTCAGTGGCTCTGCCCGCCCCAAACCCGCTGTCCGCCTGCAGCCTGGCACTGGGACAGCCCTGGGGGTGTGGGCAGGGCTCGGTGAGCGTGGCAGAGCTTGGGGCCGGCTGCGCCGGGGGTGTGTGGGTGCGAGCGCGGGCAGGGCCGCCTGGCAGGCAGATGGATAGCGGCTCCGCTTCAATTCTGCATCCCTTTTCTCCCAGACAAACCCCGTCGGATTTTCATAAATCAAAGCGCCACACTGTTTAATAAAAATTTATTGACTTACAAGTGATTATTTATCAAAAGGCCATTAATAGCGGCTCCGGGAATGATGTGCTACTGGGTGGTGCGTGGAGACTAATAGCAAATCAATGCCAGCATCCGGGCAGAATGCATATGAGGGCCCCCGGCCCCAGCGGGCTGCATGGCTGCTGCAGCCAGAGCCAGCAGCCCCTACCCCATGGGCCGCCCAGCACTCCCCCCGGTTATTTATCGCTTACAAATGAAATGATCGATACTTTTAATCTAGAGCTAAATTTATTAACTTTCTCATCGGAGAGAGACATATTGACTGGGGACATGGGGAGGAGGGAGCCGAGGTAAGATGGATGTGTGCCTCCTAACCTGTCCAGCCACCTCCCTGCCTGCTGCAGAGCATCCCGGCAGTAGTGGGGCTGCTGGGGATGGTCCCCAAGCACAGTGGGGCCGTTGGAGGCCCCGCAGAGCTGTGAGGTGGGCAGGCACGGGGAGGTTCCCGCACATCACCACGGCCTCTGGGACAAGGCCGGGGGGAAGCTCGCGGGGGGCACCCAGAGCCAGGCCCAAGAGCGGGTGCTGCTGCATGAGACCTGCCCTGCGGAGAGCCCCTGCCCGTGCCTGCAGGTGTTTTCCCAGCCTGAGGGTAATGCCTGTGCCCCCCAGAGATAAGACCACGGGGCGCACGGCCCTGAAGATGGGAAGGGTGTGGGTGAGTGTGCAGGAGCCCGCTGGGGAAAGGCGCAGGAGACCCTGCCCAGGCAGCAGGGCCGGGCGGGCAGCGATGCCCACGGCCCCGGCCAGGGCTGCATCCCCGCCTGCAGCTCAGCACGTGGGGAAGGGGCACCCCCAGGCCCCAGAGAGCGCAACACTGCCAGGGCACCCCATGGCTCTCGGGGGCCGAGGGACTCTCCAGAACATGGCACAGTGTGGGGGGGGAGGAAGATTTCATCCAAACGGCCCCTGGGCAAGGGAAAATCTTTGCTAGCCTTGGGGCCAGAGCAGCAAAGCTGGGGCTGGATCAGGCCGTCAGTTGCTGCCAGGGAGGTCGGCAGCAGCTTTCTGGGCAAGCACATGAGTGGAAACTGGAGTGAATGCAGCTCCTAAGATGTTATTAAACAGTACCGGCAAGTTCTGCAGGGTAGCGCACACCTGCCTGGTAACTGAAGGTTAACTATGCTACAGGTTAACTCCCATAATACATAGGCTATACCCAGCATTTCTTATACAATTAAACAATGATGGTCAAAAAACTCTGCATAAATAGAACAACTTCCCAGCAGCTAAGGGTTGTGCCTTTATTTTCTGTCTTTGGGTTGGGGTTTTTTAAGTAACAAAGCAACAGCCCCATCAATTAACAGACACGGATGGAGGATTGGTGAATTGGCGTTAGGAGCTGTCCCGAGGGAGCTGGGTAGAACAAGTAAACCAAAATGCTGGTGAAAAAGATCTTTAACGCCAGTATAAACTCCTACAGAAAGAGGGCTCCTAGCCTGGGTAACTGAGACTTCTGTTAGTAACTAGCAGTTGTTTTGTCTTGTGTTGGCAGCACAGGAGCAGAAGCAATACACCTGTAGATGTTAACTGTCATCTCCTGCTTGGCTTCAGCTGCTTTTGTTTAGTTGTCATCGGTGGAAAGGAAAAGACACTGGACTTTGTTTCTTCTTTTTTTCCCCCTAGATCAATTGTCACAGCTGGAGTTGGGCAGAAGAGAAGAATACAAACTTGGGGTACAGGGAAAAGCCGGGGGCCAGTAAGGGTGTCTCCATCACCAAACAAGAACAGCAGGGTTCTTCTTGGTGAGGCTGGATGTTAGCGGAGATCATGTGTAACAGAGAACTGAATGCAGTGTTCGTGTAGGTAACGTGTCACCGTGTGCACATTTATAAAGAATCGTATTTTGAGCAGTACAAATAGCAAAGGTAAATCAATTCAGTATAGAAATATTTCCCATAACTGTACGTTAGCTGATCATATGCTATTAAGTGTAGCTTTACATCATGGTAAGGAAGACTGTCCCCCCTTGGGTATTGCACTGGGAACAGTTTATTTGTGCCTAAGTCGATGGTCCTGGGGTAGGTGGAAAATAGCACACCATGGAAAACGGGCTCCTCCGTGCGAGGACAAGCTGCATGCGCCCGCTCACACCTTGTCTGTGCGTGGGTAAAGGCTGACTGGCCCAAAAGGAGGTTCTCGGGCCACGAAAAACGCGAGGTGCGGCGGCTGCACAGATCCGAATAACGCAAGTGAGGGTCTGGGGGAGGTCAGGGACGTTTCTGGACTCTTCCCCTCTGTGGCTTTCTTTTTCTCTCTCTTTCTTGACATCATGGTGATTTACCCAAATAAAAACAAGCAGGAAGTAAACTACCTTGAATCTGTGTTGATATCTAGTGCAGAGAATTTGAGGTTTAAGGACACTTACGCAGAACAGCTGTCCTGGCTTGGGGGCAGTGAACATCCCCGGGGTAGGAAGGAGCACCAAAGCGTTTCCTTCTGCCTTCTCCAGGTTCCAGGGAGCACAAGCCGGGAGCAGTGAAACGGCCTCGGCCTGTGAGAGCAGAGGACCCGAGGGAAGGTCTGTGGTTTGTGGGAAAATAAGGAAAACTGGAAAGTACATGGGGCGAACGCTCAAATGCAAGTTGCTTTACTGCACAACATGCTCGCAGGGCTGGCAGGGAAAGGGGTACCACCTCCAGCACAGGATTTCGGGTTCCTTGCAACAAGATCCAGATTATCTGTGTGCGTGTTGGTGTACAAGATCAGATCCCACCCCTGCCCTCAGGAGACATTTAAAAGGGGATCTCCCACCGCAGGCCGAGCTCCCCCGCAGCATGGACGGGTCCCTCGGGAGCCCCACACCAGTGACAACCGCCTGGCAACCCACCGCTCACCCCCGGGGGACCCCAGGGAAGAGGCTGGTGCTCGGACGCTGGAGAAGGGTCCGGTGGGAAGGATGAGGGGGGGTTTCTCCTTATGGCAGTAAAGCTGGAAATGGCCGAGAGCACACGCCGCTCATGTGGGGTTTAGGCTGCAGACACAGGGCACAGGCTCATGAAGGCTCCCTCAGTTGTCAAGGCAGCTGATTTCAGCGCAGCTCGCCAGCTTCTGCGCCGTGGGAGACTTGTGACTGACACACAGGCACATCGACGCACCAGGCCTCCCCCCCGGGCCTGTAAACACCATATGGAAGCATACGAGACTGTAAGTGTTTTGTTTAATATTGCCCCTGCAAGGGGCTTCACTGTAACAGTAACAAGAAGGCATCTTTGCCCAGAGCTGCCCAGGGCCCCAGACTCTGGGCAGTAACAGCGCCTCCAGGGAATCGCAGCCAGAGGGTGAAGGGGCGAGTGAGCGGCTCTGGAGTAGCCAAAGTCCGAAGATCTGGAGCTGCTTCATCAGAGGAGCCCCGGGTGGTGCCGGGGGCAGGGGCCTCTGGCCAGGCCCAGTAACGGTGCTGGGGGCAGAGGGCTCAGGACCGGCTCCGGTCTTCATGGTTGCCTACAATCATTTTGCTGTAGAGTTTCTGTTGCTCCTCCTTGAACGTGTCTTTCACCTTCTCCCTCTTCAGTCCTCCATCCCTGGGGAGAGTCAGACCATCAGAGGGGCTGCAGGTGGGCACTGCCGGGACCTTCGGCTGGGGCTGCTGGGGGCAGCTCAGAGCCCCGCGCCAGCCTGGCGGTTCCGCAGGCCGGAGGCCCACACGTCCTCAGCACGGCAGCCTGGCAGCAGGCGGCCCCACAGGCCCCCCCAGTGCTGAAGATCTCAGCGCCCGAACAAGGAAGCTCCCAAGCTCAACCCACCTCGCCTCGCAGCATTGAGTCGCCACCAGGGCATCCTGGCGTGAGCTGGGATGAAGCCCCGGGGCCCGACACGCACAGCAGAAGCCAAGACTCTGGTCCCTGCTACAGGCGAGCAGTTCTGGGGGTCCCAGGGAGGGTGGTCTCCACTTCTCCATAGGCCTACTCGGCCCAACGCAAGGCAGCTCTGCAGCCCACGGGCACATGCCAGGGCCCAGGAACAAGGAACCCGGCCCAGGAAGAGCAAAGCCTGCCGGGACTCACCAGAGCAGATCCACCAGGCCCCCCTGCCTGGCGATGGCCGACTTCACTCGATTGGCAAACTGGACAGCGTCCTCTTCGGGCTGTGGCGGAACAACACAGCTCAGCAGGAGCCAAGGGCCCAAGGGGCAGCAGCCAGCGGGCCAGGCCCACCGCACGTACCTGTCTGGTCATTGGGGGCAAGTACCAGACGCTGCAGACGATGGCCCAGCTGGTCATCATCCGGAGGAGGTAGGTCACCATGCCGTACTTGCTGCTGTTCCAAAAGGCATCTCCAAACTGCGGGTCATACTGCAGAGGCAGGAGAGCTCAGGGTCAGGCAGTGGCCGCACCCTCCCCGAGGCCCCGAGTGCCGCTCCAAGCCCAGCTACAGGCCAGCACTCCCAGAGCACTGCACGGAGTGACCTCGGCTTCCAGGCCCCCAGGCCTGGGCTAAGGCTGGGCTGCCAAGACTGAGCTCTGACGCAGAGAGTGTTTGCCTTCCCATACCTTGATGGCTACAGGGTAAACTGTGGCTCCAATTTCAAAGCTCCCCTTCTTGAACATCATCACAGACGTGTTGTTGATGCAGGTTCCTGTAAGAGGCAAGCACAATCTTCTCAGCTTCCCTTTGCAAGTCAGCTCAGAAGTCTAAGCTAACACCTAAGGTCCAGGCTATGGCGCCCAACAACTGCTCCCTAACACTCCAAACCCTGCGCCCTGCACACAGGGTACGTCTCTGGGACACCACGGATCTGACTTCCACATTCTGCACCCAGCCAGCTCTAAAGATGCAACATTCCCTTTGTCCCAGTGAAGGGTCTCAAGGCCCTTGGCTGCGCAAGGAGGGAAGGAACAGGGGCACACGGCTGTCCCTGTGTGCCCCCTCCAGCAGGTGCTGGTCTGGCCCCGCTCCACAACTCACCTTCTGGGAAGATAAGAATGGGCAGTTTGCTCTTGTCCTGGACGTGCTCCGTGAGCCTGAACAAAGAGCGTCACTAATTAGCAGAGGGCACAGAAGCCATCACTACCAATTCACAGCACAGTCCTAATCCTGCCATTGCTGGGGGCCACCAAGAGCAGCGTGGTCTCCCAGCACCCACGAGGCAAGGCAGCATCCCCACCCACGGGAAGTGGGCAGCCCCCCTGCCTTTCCCAGCCTCCAGACCCCCCTGCAGCGAGCAACTGCCACACCTTTTGGCGACAAGGTGACGATCTTTGACCTCAGAGCGTTCGAACCAGACGTGGGGACAAGCTTTCACCATGGCTCTCTGTATCACACCCATCAGCCCGCCGTGGATCTGACCCACCTGAACAGGGCAGGAAGACACCAGTTACAAGACCTGGGGACACATGGAGGCCAAGGCAGCTCCTGCATCCACAGCCAAGTTGTTTCATCTTTCTACTCCCGCCCTGGGAAGGCTGAGAGGGAAAGCCCCAGGCTCTGACGGGGAGGACAGCTGCAGCAGCCCCAAGTGCTTTCCACGCTGCAAGAGGTCCAGCTGGGGAAGCGCTTTGCTCTTCCGTGGACAGCAAACCCAAGAGCTCTGCTGGCAGAGCAGTGCCCAGAGGCCCCTAGTGCTCCGAGTCCCAGGCCAAGACAAGAGGGTGCAGAGGGTTGGAGAGCGCGATGTCACGCGGGGAGGGTAGTTCTGCAGGCTCAAAAGCCTCTCGCTGCCTCTGCCCGCCCCACACACCAGCACAGATGTGACCAGGCCCCACTGGCAGGGCTGGGGCGCAGACCTTACCATCGCGTAGTAGCCATCGCTGGCCAGGATGATCACATCGATGGGAGACGTGTGATTGGCCACGCAGATGCCTCCGTTTCGGGGTCTGTTCTCTCTAAATGCAAAACCAAGGTACAGATGAGGACAGAGGAATGAAGGGCGAGGCCTGCAAGAGGCTCGGCGTGGAGCAGCACGTGGGAAGGGGCCCGCTGCTGGCAGAGCCTCCTTACCGGTCGTGGTAGGTGATGATGGCTGTGAGGGCACGCACGCAGATCCGGTAGCACATCAGGTGGACGTGCTTGCTCAGGAACTCCTTACACCTGCAGCCCGGGACAGAGACCGTCACCCCCCAGGGCTACAACCTCCCCTGTAACGGGGCCACTCAGCCCAGCTGCCCCAGGCCAGGAGGTCCAACTGATACACAGAAACACGTCTCATCCTGGGTTTCACTGCCAGCTTACAACCACTGATTCTTAACTCATGAGAACTAAACTTTGGCCTTTGCTCTCTTCTGTCCTTGCTCCTTTCAGAGCCCAGGGCTGAGTGCTCTGCCACAGGTTAGTACTCACATCTAGGCTCTCTGTTTGAAATTACAGGCTGTCTGTTGCTGAGGCTACAGACACCACGGCAAGGCACCGGCCCTGCTTGCAGCAGGCAGAACAGATCGGCCTCACAGGAAAACTTCAGGGTTATCAGGTCTTAAACTGCACAGGGGTGTCCCCATCCCCTCTGTCCCAGAGATGAACTCACCTTCCATTTGGCAAATATCCCACCACTGTAGTACCCATCACCAACAAGCTGATGCCAGTGAACGCCAGAGCTATCCTGCAGAAAGAGGGAAGCTACGCGATAGAAAAATCAGGCCACGAGCCCCACTCGTCAAGCAGCCGGATGAGGATAACCAGGGTCTGGGGTGGAGACCAGCTGCCCTCTGCAGCGGAGGAGGCCGCCATCCCCGGGCGCAGGCAGGCTGCTGCAGCAGCACTCACCTGAGGGGCAGCAGGAAGCAGTAGCGGATGAGCACCCCCAGTCCCCAGAGCACAGTGAGGCGCAGGCTGATATACTGGAAGTTGTAGTTGGTCCTGCTGAGCAGGTTCCAGGACTCCAGCTCTTCAGCTGAGAACCTCTTGGTCACTTCATCATCCATGATGGTCTCGATGCCTTTGCGGCAGAAATAGAAGATATCCGAGAGCTCAAACTCGGGGGTGTCCAGGGCTTTGCCACTGCCACTCCGGCGGATCTCCTTGATCTCCTCTTCCAGGGACGTTGGCTCCTTCGCGATGATCCCTGCAACACGCCGCAGGCAGCTCAGAGCGACGCTCACAGGCGGCCGAGAGCCAGGACCCTCCACGGCCCCGTCCCTCTGCCAGCGCGGGCAGGCATGAAACAGTCCCCTCCCACTGCCCAGGCGCTTCCCCCCCTTCCTCACGAAACGGACCTCTCCATAGCTCCCCCCCAATCCACCTATACGAAAAGGCTTCCCAGCACACCTCAGCTGCTCAGAGACACCACATCTACCCCCTCTCCCCAAAAGAATACTGAACTTCCTACGTACCCATGCAGGGCAGGATCTTACCATTGACATAGGGCTTGTATAATGGATGCTTCTTCTCCTTGGCCCCACGCTCTATTCTCAGCGTCGCCCACTGCAAGATACATGTGACAAGATTCGCAAGGCCTGTAGCTCCGCTCCTCACTGCCCCTGGTTTACACTCGACTCCCAGGGAAGAGCATGGTTAAGGGGAGAAGATGGAGCAGGAGGCTTCCATACAGAACTGAAGAGAGTGATGAACACAACCGAACCCAGGTGGGAGCAGAGCCTGGCCCGGGAGGAACGTTTTTACAGCAGAGATCTGCCTGCAGTGGGACGAGAGGACTGATGGGGGGGTGACAGGCACAGGCCAGCCGTGACGCGCACGCGTCTGTGCGCCGTTCTGCGGAGCAGAGCCCCGCGGGAAGCAAGGGAGTGAGGGCCAGAGGGAAGGGGAGTGCTCAGCGGCGAGGCCCAGCAGTGTTCTCTGCAGCCCCTGTCCTGTGGGCTCTGTGGCCCCTGTCCCATGGCTGCCAGTGCACAGCCACTGGGTGGAGCGTGATCCTGCTCCACACCACAGCGCAGGGGGCCGGTCACGGGACGGGCGCTGGTTGTCAGCCCTGGCTTCTTCCAAGCTCAAAGCAGAGACTGTGCTTCCAGGCTGCTGCTAGAAACATCAGGCTGATGACGGGAGGGGATGCTTCCCTCCCCGATTCAGCTAACGGCTGCTGCTCTTCTCAGCTCACCAGCAGCAGCAAGCACCCTCGGACCGCGCCCTGGAGGCTGGCGGCCAACTCCCGCGCCCTGACTACCTGTTACACACAGAAATCTCCCTCAGCTCGTTCTCAAAGGCATCGGCAAAAACTGCAGGCTGGATTACTGGCCAGTCTTCGTGCCTGCCCTCTCAGCCTCATGCTCCTCTGCACTACACAGCCCTGGGAGAAGCAGCTTCTCAAGGACTTGTATACAACGTGCGTACTGCCCCAGGTCAGCTGCGCTGTCAGGGATGGGGGCAGAAGGGGGAGCTCGGGGAGCTCCTGGCGTCCTGCTCTCAGCCCATGCCAGCGTCAGATCTGGAAGCAGCGATGTGGGAATACTAATCGCATGTGAAGTGTCCAGCTCATCCAGCAGCCTCCTCTGCCAGCAGAAGGAACTGCAGGATTGCAGAAGACTGTCGAGACACTGCCATCCCAAGAGAAGTCAGAAGAGGAGCTCTGGCCCAGCAGGAGATGGGCAGCCTACGGAGAAGCCGTCCCTCAGACTCGTCTCCACCCCGGCAGCAGAAAACCCAGAGTCGCACCTGGGAAGTGCCAGGCAGGTCTCCCACACTGCCAAGAGATGGGCAGCCGCTGGCCCAGGCCCCGCAGTGCCGGCCGTGTTCCACAGACTGCCAGACTTGAACGCTGCCCCTCTGGGCTGGGTTTGCAGCACCAGCCCCTCGAGCTGGGATAATCTTTTGGGTAAATAATACTCCCCAAAAATACAAGTCTGAGTGACCAAACACAGTGAGTGAACTTTCCACCAAACCTGTGAGCAGAGTGCTCCCCTCTCCCACCACAAAGACAAAAGCTGCAATAGACTTCAAAGACTTTTCAGAAAGTTTCAAAATTAAACACCAAAACCAGTGTCAAGATTAAACGTTAAGTTCCATTTCAAATAAACCAAACTTCTTACTAATTTTTTCTCCAGGTTCAGTCACTAAATTTGAAGTCAGGTCTTCAGACATCTGTGTTAACGAAGCACCTCACAAAGCCCGGGGTCTTACCATGCACATCTCAGGCTTTTGGGAGGACTCAGAGTTTGAAGAGCTGAGTGTTGCCAAGCTGCAGGGCTGCCTTCCTGAGCCAGCCAGTACAGACATGCTCCTGGGGAAGACCAGCCCTGTTCAAACAGCAGCAGCTGTACCACAAATCCTTTAGCAGCTTGAACTCCACATGTAAGAGCCTAAAACCTCCCTATCAAGCACAGGCTAATCTTTTTCCTTTCGCTTGGGCTGCCAGGGTAGGGTGTTGTAGGCTTTATTGACTAGGAGTCTGGCAAAAATTCTGGTCTCACCAGGGACTTGCTTCAAGGAGAGGTGTTGGCTGTGAGACAGCCCATAAAATTAGTCTGCCAAGGGCAGACAAGGGAACGGCATGACCCCAAGCTGGAAAATTCCACTTGGCCTCTCTGTGCCAAGAGGGTCAGCGAGGGCTGCTGGTTGTCCTCGGAGGCTGCGGGTCCAGACACGGCTGCTGGGCTCAGTAGATAAACAGGCAGCACTCTGTGACAGAAGGCGTTGAGAGCTCTGGGTCCTGGCTGCAGACTGCTTGGGGCTTGCTGTACAGAAAGTCCTGCCTCACCTCCTGCTTTTGCTTCATCCATGTCCTGGAGAGGAGCAGCCGGCCGACCGCAGCCTCGTCCCTCTCCATCGCACCCTACAGCCCTTCTGGCTTCCTTCCACATGGAACTGTAACAGCACCCTGCCCCGCCTGGGACGTTAGCCCACCCCAGCACATGCCTCCTCGCAGCACATCCACAGATGGGCCACTGCACACTTACAGGCCACACTACATCGCTACTTTACGTGAGGACTTACTGGGTCAATTACTGGGAAAAAACAGCCCACAAATTGCGCTCCAGTAAACTGCACCTGGTTGAGATGACCCAAAGGGGTCATATGGCACCAGCACGTGTCACCAACCAACCAACCTCACACCCCAGCCACCTGCAATGCTCTGCTGAGGGGCAAAAGCCTCTCTCTGCCCTGCATGACCACACTTGACCAGGCCCCTGTAAATACAGAAGATTCTCAAGACATGACTTACCTGAAAAATCTTTAATAAAGTTTTCATGTAAACCTTGCGGATGCCAAAGGAGACTCCAAAAATTGCTGGCACAATGATGAAAACCAGAAGCAGAGTGAAGAGGACAGTGATGGAAATCCCCAAGAGATTGACAACCAGGCTGTCAAAGGGGAGCAGGAGGAACATGGTGAGGGGCCCAGGCAAGGCTGGTGCCCTGCAGCCAGACAGAAGGGCTGCCCGCAGCGATTAACCAGTCCTCCTGTTATTCGGCAACAGTCTCACACATGCACCGAGTCCGCAGCCTGCTCACAGACCCCATTCCAAAGTTCACATCCTTTTTGGGCTCTGGAGAGAGGGAATGCAACAGGATCAGGGAGAGCGGTTGGGAAAACAAGCAAATAGTCTGCCAGAAGCCCAGGTGAGTTCAGACAGTGTGGGCTGAGCAGCTCAAAGGAGAGGGAACATGCACACAGTTTCCTCCATGGGCGTGCAGTGGGCACTGCAGTGACACAGCCGTGTGAAGGGATATCCTCCCACGGTGCCGCTGAGCCAGCCCCGCTGTGGGGCAGCTTCTGAAGAGCCTGGCAGCAGAATCCCCTCCTGGCTGCTGACAGCATGCAGAATCTCTTCACAGGGACAAGGTGGAGTCCATCCCTGAGCCTGCATTGGAGGAGATGGAGGGAGTTGGCACTTGGGGAGCCTACCGTATGTGGAGCTGTTATCGTTCTTTCCGTGAGGACACAGGCACTAGCGCAGATCCTTGCATGACGCCTGGGTCGAGTTTAATTCCAGAGGCCCCTGGCATCCAGTCATGCTGAAGGGTCGTTACAGACACGGATGAAGCCTGTGTCCCAGGAAAGCTCTTCAACAGTGTTGGCTTCTTGGCTGACAAAGCACTCACATGCCACCAGCACTAGTGGAGGAAAGAGAACCCAAAGTCAGGCAAGTCACGAAGCTCAGAGAGACGTCAACACAGAGAGGGTGGCAGGCGGCCAGGGACAGCGGGCTCTGAAACCTGGAAGGCAGTGCTGGGGCTGAGGTCACATCACTCAGAGCAGCTCCTGAGACACAGCAGACTCGGACAGGCACTCCAGCTACTGCCTGGCACTGTCACAGACTTGGGAATCCCTCCCTGCTGCCACCCATCCTGTATTTTCATACTATCCACACCTCAGATTGAGCAGACTCATGGAGAACCACACCTAGAGCACAGGACACTGCAATCAGGTCCCAAGTACCGGAAAGGAGCCAAAGGAGAGACACAAACCCCATCCTCATGACAAAGATGTGATCAGCTCTCTCATTTCAGAGGCATCCGAGAGCACTGAGCCAGCCAGGTACCCAGATTCCTGGGAGGGAATCACTTCCTCTGCCCTTGTACACACAGCTCACCCCCTGGTCACACAGGGCAGCTTTACAAACAGCTCAGGACAGGAAGTTAGCCCAAGGGGAGAATTATCACTGATGATTAGCCAAAGTGGAACTTGTTGGGGCACAGGGACCAGTCAAAGGTCAGACACCTGGCACTACAGCGCTTCCGGGGGAGGGCAGCCTCCGCAGCAGGGGCATGCACAAGCAAGGCCAGCTGGGGCTCGTCAAGAGACGAGTCTGCCGGGGGAGCCTTCCCTCGGGATATGACCTTCACCTGGCTGCAGGGTGTCGACCCGGGGACGGGACTTAACAGGGACCCAACGAGCACAGAGGAGCAAAGGAGAGTCTGGGAAGATCCTCTCGCTCCCCTGTGCAGCGTGTTCCAGGTGCTGGCTGGGCACTGCTGCACCAGTGACGCCAAGAGAGCCGTCAGTGCTCCACAGGAACATGCGCGTCCACACGAACCACGTCCTGGGAGAGGCAGATCCGTGGCCGCGCGTGTCACTGCCCGTTGTGCCAGAGCTGTCACCCGTCAGAACCGGGACTGGTGCTGGCACACCGGTCCGACCGGCCACGCGAGCCGGCAGCCGCTGCCCTCGAAGGGGCTCAGTTACCGCACCCCCGCGCCCCGTCACCCCGGGCCGGGCAGCCTGCGCGGCCGGCGCCTGCCAGCGGCGAGCCCGGGGCCAAGGCAGGCAGCCCTGCCTGGCGGCTACCGCCCGCTGGGCTCGCGGCAGGCCCAGAGCAGCGGCAGAACCCGGCCGCCGGCGGGCACGGCGATCGCCATCCCGCGCCGGCTGCCCCCGGGCTGCAGCTTCAGGTTCAGCACCCGGCGGCCGCTCGCGGGGGCGCGGGACGGCGCGGTCGGGGCGGTCGGGGCTGGGCGGCGGCCGGCGTCGTTTTCGGCTTTGCTGACCGGGACACGGCCCACGAGCGCAGCGAACCGCGGCCCGGCCGGGACTCGGCCCGGCGACCTTCGGCCTCGGCGAGGGCGCGCCAGGCCGCGGGTGCTCGGCGGGGGGACCCGCCCCGGAGGGCCGGGGGGTGCGGCCGGGCCGCGGCACCGGGATGGGGGGCGGGGACGTCGCGGCGCAGCCGTGCGCTGGGCCGGGCCTGGCCACACCCGGCGCGGGGGCGCTGCGGCGCGGCCCGCACCACGGCGGGGAGGCCGCGCTCCCGCGGCGGGCGCCGGTTAACGGTCCGCGACCGAGCCCTGCCCGGGCGCCCCGACCGCACCGGGCGCAGCGGGGGGCGGCGGCCCGGGCGGGGAGAGGGAGGGAGCGCGGGGGGAGGGGGTGGTCGCGGGGCCCGGCCGGGCCGAACCGGGCCGGTCACGCACTCACCTGCCGCCACTGCCGCCGGGCCCCGGCTCCGCCCCCGCCACGTGCCGTGCGCGCCCCCGCCCCGCGCAGCGTGCGCTGACGTCAGCGCGCCGCCCGCGGGGCCGCGCCCGCAGGCACGTACGGCCGGCAGGGGGCGCGCGCGGCGGCCCCGGCGGGACGGGGGAGAGACCGGCGCGGGGACGGACAGGCGGAGGAACCAGTCGCGAAGCGCCGTCACTTTATTAACTCCCCGTTACAGCACCCGCGCCCAGAGGCGGCCCCACCCCCCGCGCTGGGCCCTCCTCAGGACCGGGCGGCCGCCGCCGAGACCCCGGTCGCCGCGGGGCGACCCCCGCCCCGGCGGCTCCACACGAAGCCCTTGGGCAGCACCGGGCCCCGCGGCGCCTCTGCCCCGGCCCTGCCTGCCGAGTGCGCAGGCAGGAGGTGGAGCAGCCCCCGGCGGCGGCCAGGCCGAGCAGCACCGTCTGCAGCCGGCGCCGCGCCCGGACACGGAGGGACCGTCCCCTCCGCTCGCCGCTCCCCTACCAATACGGAGCCGCCGTGTCCGCGCAGCGCCAGCCCTGCAGGCGGGACAGGACCAGGGCGGCGGCCCGAGAGGTGCCCAGGCGCTCCCGGGCCCCGCCGGCGCTCTTCTGGGCGCAGGAAGCGGGGGGGGGCGTGCCCGCGTGGCAGATCGTGTAGTTCCTCCCGTGGTTGTTGTCCCAGTGGGTTTTCTGCCTGCACTGGAAGGAGATGCAGAACTCCGTGGCCCTGCAGGAGATGGATGGCTTGGGCAGGACGAGCTCGAAAGAGAAGACGTCTGTGTCAGCCGAGCCGTACGTGCTGCGCAGGTACTGGCAGGAGACGTCCCGGAAGCTCTTCCAGCCGTCGAAGGTGATGCGGACCATCACCTTCTTCTCGTACTCGATGTTCCTGACCCTCACCGTCCCCGACAGAGCACGGCCCTGGACCAGGCAGCTCTCCAGGCACACAAGGTTGCTGTGCAGGCGGCTGCAGAAGGTTGCGTAGTCTGCAGAGGGCTGCGGGAAGTCCAGCACGTACCTGCACGCTGCTGGGCGCAAGTCCCGCAGCCCGGGCCAGGGGCGGGCAAGGTCGGACAGGGCGTGCTGCAGGCCGCAGAGGTCCTCCTCCATCTTCGAGAAGAAGCGCACGGCCGTCAGCGAGAGCCCCTTCATGTCAGCAAACACAACCGTCTTCTTCTGGCCCTTGGAGCTCCTGGTGCTCTCTCGCCACTCGGGTTCCGCGCCCGGCTTCTGGTTGAGGCAGGACCGGAGGGGTTTGCGGCTGCGGCCGCCCCGCAGCTCCTCGCAGGAGTCCAGCAGCTTGCGGAGGGGTGGCGAGTGGCCGAGGCAGAGCCGCAGGGCCAGGTCCACGGGCATGGCAGGGGCCGTGGCGCGCACTCTACGCCTGGAAGAGCCTGGGGGCGAGGAGGGGGTCAGGCGGCGCGTCCCCGCTGCCGAGCCCCCCTCCCCTCCGCTGGCCGCGGCTCATCGCGTCCCGCTCGGGCCGGGGCCGCTGTCCCGCGCCGTCAATGGGGCCGTGGGAGCGCCGGCGGCCGGCCCGCCCCGCGGCGGCGACAGCCAATCAGCGTCGGGGACGCGCCCCCGGCGGCCAATAGGGGCTCGGTCCGCCCCCGCGGGCGGAGGGGCAGGACCGAGGCGGCCCCGGAGACACCCGCCCCCTGCCCGCGGGGCGAAGGGCCGGGCCCAGGGCCTCGCGCTGCGCTCAGCTCAGCTCGGGCGTGGGCAGCACGGACAAACCTCCCAAAACCCGAGCGCCGTTAGAAGATAAACGTGTTCCTCACGTTGCCCTTAGCGGTGGGAGGTCTGAAGTGTTTTTACACCCCCCTGCGCAGATGCTTGCCCGAGATGCTCCTTCCAGGGTGTCCAAGCACAAAGAAAACCCCAGACTCAGCTCATACTCTACCAGAGCGAATCCAACTCTGTTAGGCCAGTTCCCTGCCCTGGATTCACGGATCCCTGGGCAAGCAGCAGACACAGGGGTGTCCCCGACACCTCTGTCCTGCACCACTCGCGCTGTTCAGCTCCGGCCTGACTCCTCGACAGAATCGTGTCACCTGGGTCGATCCTGCCCCACCCGCTAATCTCCCAGAGCTCCCAGACACTGGCACTAAGCACCCCTGACTCTTCCTGCTGACAGCACAGGTTTCTGGCAGCTCACCACACACCTACTGGCATTTACACCACGTCCAAGTGCCGGTGCAAGGCAGGATGCCTCTTGCAGGAAACGGGAGCTTGAACCCAGAGCTCGGCTGGCAAAAATCTGCAGCTGGCAAAACCATCAGAAAAAGCAGCAAAAGAGTCAAAGCAGCACCATCCCCTGGACAGGTGTGTGGCACCCGTGTCCCTGCAGGCCAAACGCTCCTGCCCGGGGTGCAGCAGGACAGGGACCTCGTGGTGAGCAGGAGCCAGATGCCCCCGAGCCGGGGTCGGCTCCGGCCGGTCCTGCCCTCACTGTGAGGCGAGTACTGGCTGCGTGGACAACTGCCCAGTCAAACTTAACAGGGCCAAGGTGAAAGTCTTCTAGACGCGCTGGCGAGACATTCTCCAAGCAGCTCTTCCTCAGCAAGCTGCTGCAGCAGCGGATTAACGACGACTTTGGCTGGGAGCTCCAGTCACCTCTGAGAAGCTGCTCAGGCAGGGCCCAATCCACAGCCCTTCCTGGGGGGCTGTGCAGAGGTATCTGCTACTGCTTCCTAAGGATTAAACCCAGCCTCCTCTTAGTCTGAATTTACACAATCTTCTTTACCTAAAGGGATTCATTAGGAAGACTATAAACCACACATGCAAAGCCACTCACGCTACAAGATGCAGTGTCACCCCTGCCTGGCAGAGGAAGGGGAGTGTCAGAGGAGCAGCAGTCGTTCCTCACAGACCCCCCACGCAGGGAAACCCTGCCCTGAAGAGCACGAGGCACCATCTGCCCACAACCAGACAAGCACCGAGCTGAGGTAGCGCAGGACACCCTGGCTTCTCCAACTGCAAGAGGCACCAAGAGCTGCCTGTCCCCCCTTGCCCCAGCAGCTCTTCCAGAAGGGATTTTGACAGTTTCTACCCTCAGAGCCCCAATCAGAAGCTGTACCAGAATCCCTCACTGTGGAGGGAGGGTCTGCAGATCATGAAGAGCAGAAAGCTGCTTTCTTCTTGGCCCATGATTACAGTCATTCTGTTTTAGTGAAACTGGCCACCACTGGTCTTAGATAAGGCATCCCAGCAGCTACAGACTGAAGCTTTCCACAAAATGCCCTTTGCATCTGTTCTATTGATCCAAGTCTCCCTTCACAGGGAGATGGATGCTCTGCTGCAGAAATCAAATACCAGAGCACTGGCCGGGTAGGAAGCACATGAGTTAACACACAAAGCCTAGAAGGTGAGGCAGAACCAGGACTCCTGTTCCCATCCCGCAGTGAGAGGGTTCAAAGCTCTGCCAGCCTCATGCTCCATCTCTTTCTAAATGACGTGAACCTACAAGCTTACAAAATCCCTCAGAGCTCTTCAGCTGTGCTCAGGTGCTGATCCTGCAGACCATCCTGTACATGGACCCTACCTGCTCTGGAGTGCACTGACCAAGGCAGCCTTGACCTTGAGGATTAACGGTGAGAGTGGTGCAACCTCCCTGACGTCAGCCAGTCCAAAGCAGCAGGCTGGGAAAGGCTGGGAAAGCAGCGAGGCCTCTCACCTGTCCCACTGACATTGATTTACGTGCGGGACTTCCAAGAGGTGAAATAGCAGCACTGAAACCCTCTGTGCAGGGCCGCTCTGGTGCTGGCTTTATGCCAGGCCTGTGCATGTAGCAGAATAGCAGAGGGAAATACAAGTTCTACATGGACAGTATAAAGCCCCCACAGCTCTGGCACACACCCTGAGTGTGAGCCAGTGGCTCTGGTTGAGGTTTGTGACAAACCTGCAAACACTGTCAGACATAGCCAAAGCTCTGATGGCGACTGCACCATTCACAGTCTGACCAGAGAAAACTCAGCTGCCCGTGACTCATGGAGGCATTCACTCATTGGCCCAGGGCAAGCAACACCATCATCAGCACAGGGTCCAGGGAGCAGTTCCAAATCCAGGCCTACTCTGCAAACAAATCTCAAACACTTTTACAAGGATAGCACTATTATTGCCAAATGCCAGGAAAAAGCAGCATTACTCTGCTCTGGCCATAATTAGAAGAGGCTGTACGGACACGCAGGCCGCACAAAGTCCCCGCAGCCTGCCGCCCCGAAGGCAGAGCTTCCTGGGAAGGACAGGCTTGCTGTTTGGCCCATGTAACAGTGCTTCAAGGAAGGAACAAGAGGCAAGTAGGAACTCTGAATTCCTAAGCTCCTGGCCATATTCCAGTTGATACTGTCAGAAAGACAAAGGAGCAAACTTGGTAAACTCTTCACCCTCCCTTCCCCCTGCAAGTAACGAGCTGGTGCCAAGCACCCCACCAAGGACCCTACGGCTCTCCCCTGCTCGCCCAGGACATTCCCTTTGCTCTGAGCTGCAGTCTCCATCCTTAACGTGATCCTAATCCTTCCTGCTCCTTCTGCAAGAACCAGGATTTGCTCTGCCAGCAAGTATCTTTATGTGTGGTGGGGTTTTTTGCTCAATGGACCATGTGGCAAAGATGGTGCAGAAGGATCCCCCCCTCCTGGTTCACCTCAGAGCAACTGGCCACTTGTACAACATCCAGCATTCACAGACCCCATGAGGAGACCAAAGCTGATGGGGGAAGGTGTTTACAAAGCTGGATGCCACACCATTCGGTCGCTTTTCACCCAGTAGCCTAATTTAAAGAACAATGCAAAACTGGAACAGCTGCAGGATTAAAAAGAGCACCCTGCTATTTACAAAGGCTGTGTCGGCCTTTGAGAGCAGACATGCTCTGTCCACGTCTGCTGTCAAAGCAGCCCGGGGTCTGCAGAGGCAGCAGCTACACTTGTCCCTCCCTTGGGACTCCAAGGGGCTGTGGCAGGGCTGCTGCAACACCTCGCTGGAGGGAGTGCTGTGCCACAGCCTGCCTTCACTTGGGAGCACAGCGAAAGGAGCCTGGCTGTATTCCAAGCACGCCGTAAGCAATCAGGAGTTCGAAGAGCTGGGGGGTTTAACAAGCGCCTCTGCACCAGCAGAGGGAAAGGTCCTGCCAGTTTATTCACTTGCTTTTCCCCACAGGTAGCCCTGCTGCTGCCCTGCCCAGCCACGCCACCTCCGGAGGGGAGCTCCGCCGTGCCTCCCCGGCCCCGCAGCCGCCGTCCCCCGTCCCCCATCCCTGCCCCACACTTAGCTCACCCCTCAGATGAGCTGCACCGCTCCCGAGGCCACCAGCGGGGCGATGGTCTTGTAGCGGATCAGGTGCTGCGAGCCCTCCTCCAGGTCGATGGTGTACTCTCTGCCAGAGACAGAGCCAAGTTCAGCTGCCCCTCCCGTTTCGCTGTGAGCCACAAAGCTTTTCTGAAACTAAATTATTTATGTGTGCTGCATGGGGAAGCACCTGCCTACCTCTGCTCATCCATCTCTGGCTCGACCAGGATGTTCTCCTGCCGCTCCAACACCCTCAAGAACACAAAGGAGTCCAGGTTGGGCCTCGGAACTGCAGAGAATGGATTCAGAGCACAAGCTCAGCAATTGCCTCTGCTCCTCTGCAGGACAGCGAACAAACAGAGCAGTATGAGGGACAGCAAACCCATGGCCAGTAAAGGGAGTGCCAGACACTTCTAATCAGACACAGTGTGGGCTGCCTCAACACAAGGCAAGATTTGATGGCAGGGGTCAGCACGGCCCTCTGACAGCAGCACCAAGACACGTACCACAGCAGAGCAGCATTGTGGCACTGCCATCGTGTCACCTTTGCTTCTGCTGAGCACCTGCTGGAGGACTAGCCCTTAACATTTCATGCTTCCCAGAGCCTTCCCCACACCCCTGCAGCTATAATTTTCAGGTCACTCTGGAGTCTGGATGTACTCACCTGATTTTAGGAGAGACACTTTCTGCAGGTTGGGCGGCATGTGTTTTAGGGCCACATTTTTCAGATAAATCTCTGTGTTTGCCATGTACCTGGAACAAATCATTAAGCATTTACTAGTTTAATCACATACAGATTTGCAGGGAGAGTACTGACTCAAACACCAGCAAGTGGCATCTCCTGGTCCCACAGGCATGGCTAGAGACAAACCTAATGGCTCAGGGTTACCAGTGTTATTTTATTTCAGGTCTTTCCTTGTTCACAAGGAAACCTCCTGGTCAGACCCATGATTCTTACTGCAAACTTGTCTAAGGTTAACAGTCTCGAGAACTGTTCAGCATAACACACAGGCGAGTTCTATAACCTATAAAAAGGGAAGGAGATGCATCCAAAACATACTCACTCTTTAGCAAAAGCAAACTCCTCTGGCGATAGAATGGAAGGCTCCCCTTCGGCTCGAGATTTCTCCTTCTCCAGGACATGGGGGAAAAACTTCTCTATCTGACATTGGAACAAAATCCCAGAGACTGAAGCAGACCTCTCCCAGTTCAGTGCCTACAGTCCCGCTTCCCCTGCAAGCAGCTGTCTGCTGCTGTGAAGGTGCACGCAGCAGCCACAGGCCTGCCCAAACACCTGCTCCTGGAGTGACAGCAGGACAGTCAGCTGGGGTCCACAGGCTGCAAGACCAGATGCCTACGTGGCAGGACCCAGGCAGAACATACGAGTGTTCAATTGTGCCACCCTGGGGTTTGATGAGGTATGAAAGCACCCACAGCAATGCTGTGATCCCCATACCCAAGGAATGAATTTCTTTGGGTTGCACTTCAGAGAATACAGAGACAGAGCGCTCTTTAAGTGCCTTGCTGAAGCAGGAAGCCTTACAGGGGTAAAAATCACTCCTGAAGTCACCCTTTTTCATCTTCTGAGCAGCGCAGCAAGTATTACCTTCACAAGCCTACATCGCAGGTAGCTGCTGAGCACGTAACGGATCCTTTCGATCTCCATGCGGTGAATGCTGACCTTCAAGTCCCCTCGCTTTGCCCGTTTCAGGTTTGCCTCCTGCAAGGAAAAGCAAGGAGAAATTAAATGGTTGAAATGTCAAACAAGAGCCAGAGAGGAAAATGGATTTTGTACATAGGTTCCACAATAACAGGTTACAGCTGCTTTTGGTGACACAAAGCACTCTATTTCCTTGTATCTCCCAGCCCCTGCTTCAGGACATGCTCAGAGAAGGTGCTCAGAGCAGCCTTATCTCGGGGACAGAGGGCCCGACCATCCCAGAGGGACCGAAGCAGGTAGGTGACAGGCCAGGCGACCAGGGCCTGCCCGTACCGCCACCCTCGGCCAGCAGCACCTACCATGTGGTCCAGCTGCTCCACAACACACTCAATGATCTCGGGTTTGCTCTCCAGCAGCTCTGGAGCAAACTTCTCATTCAGCCAAGCCTGGAAGAAGGCACGCTGTAAGCGGGAGCGAGGAACGCGCCTCCCGGAGTGGCCGAACTCCTCCCTGCCCCCTCCTCCGCCCCACATCCCCGCCGACCTCCCCGGGGGCCCGGCTCGCGGCCCGCAGCCCACTCCCCAGCACCTGCTCCAGGCTGCGGATGAGCTGCGCCGGGGTGAGCACCAGCTCCTCGCTGCCCCCATCCGAGTCCCCGGCCGGCCCCTCGCCGCCCGCCGCCGCCATCCGCCGCTCTCCCGCCAACCGCCGCGGCCTCCGCGCATGCGCAGCCCCCGCCCCGCGCAGGCGCCCGGCGAGCCGGCCCCGCCCCTCCGCGCAGGCGCCCTGCCCCAAGATGGCGGCGCGGCCCTGAGGGGAGCGCGGGGCTGCCTCGGGCGGGAGCCGGGGACGGCTCCGGGAAAATAAAAGTGCATTAAACGTGGCCAGAAGGGGTGCGGCTGCGGAGCCGACCCCGAAGCGACGCTGGGTCCGTGCACAGCCAGGGCCCTGCTGCTGCTGCAGGAGTGAAAACCACCCGCGGCGCCACCTCGGGCAGGGCAGCGCTATCAGCTATGACACGGACACAGTTTAAGAAAAAATTTACTAATCCATTAGTACTTCTGCCAATATTGCAACAAATGTGAAAGGCAAACACCGTTACAGTTTAGAAAAAACAAGTTTTATACAATTAAAATATTAAACAAATCTCAAAAAAACCAGTGGCTAAGTAATAAGCCTGGAATTTCACATCCAGTATTAGCACCTACAGTACCACCAAAAGCCAAAACACTCGATCCATTCTGTGTAAGTCTTCTCCTAAATTCTTTAATTCCTTCTACAATTGGACAATGATGCTCACAACCTAAACCAGGACATCCTTGCTTTGATAAGGGAAA
The DNA here is from genome assembly GCF_965140245.1 of Athene noctua. Classification (NCBI taxonomy): domain Eukaryota; kingdom Metazoa; phylum Chordata; class Aves; order Strigiformes; family Strigidae; genus Athene; species Athene noctua. Next base: position 6,812,316 of record NC_134064.1, on the reverse strand, counting down.
AGGATAAGAGAAAAATATTAAGCCAGCTTGGTTTGTAGGAATTTCACTTTTGCAGGTATTGCTGAGGAATGTTGATGCGTGGGGGATACTAAATAATGCACAGTTCTACTTTTCAATAGTGTGCCAGCAGATAGACTTAAGAAACCATCTTACACAACATCTAACAGTTTGTCAAATCAATGTTCTCCTATAAATTATATATAATAAATCCATAAAAGAAACAGTTTTACACTTCACATATTAATCAGAGTAGGGTAGAGAATCGTTACATTTATTGGTTCAGCATCCATTTTACTGTACTTACTGTTTTATGAATGAATAGACCCCCCTCTTCTGGTGAGCATTGACAGATGCAATAACAGCGCAGATACAGTAGTAGAAAAAACAACAGTATGAAAGTCCAGCTATTCCTCCCCCTTCTAGGAACAACCAAAACATTAAAACAAACAACACTTTGCCTTCTGGTTTTCCACAAGAATCAGCACAGGAAACGTAAAATGCTCGTTGCCTTGAGTCACTTCTTGCCAGGCAGAGGCACTGTGTATCCTCTCACTCCAATACAGAACTGGAGGGAAGGCCTCGCTTCTAGAAAATTCCCAGCTCGGACTTGTAGCTTTCCAAAGCTCGACTGATGTACAGAAGGGTTTAAGAACTAGGGAGGAAGAGCACTGCACTTATGTGACTAAAACTAGACTTCTGTTGGGCTAAGTGCCCCGTTTCTTTCAGAAGAGTATGTAGCTTTACCACTTCTGCTTTTTCTTGAAAAAAGAAAACCAAAACTAAAAAGTGATCTCATTGCTTAAAAGTTTGCCACAAAATGGATGCTGACCAGCTAGGTCACCCCATGTGGAGCAGTTTTAGGAAGTTAGTCCTTGTAGTAGATGGCACTGTGGATCTGGCAGCAGAGAAAGGAATGATGCTCTAAAGTAGGAGGTAGGGGAACTTTGATACAGCAAGTCCACTGTCGAGCTATCTGCTAGAAAAGAAGTTTCATATTATTAGAAGCTATTACTAAATAAAACCAACCAAACCCTACACAGACCTTCACACAGCTATGTCCTCTTATCTTAGGAGGTATGGAGCAGGAACGGTCAGGTTACCACGTGCTGTGGTCAGAGTAGTAGGAACAGAAGCCAACACTCTGGATTTCACTTGTCTAACAGGAAATAAAGACCTTCATTACTTACTTTCTCCATAACAAACAAATATTTCCCGTCTCTTTCCAATTGCCAATAACCTAGACTTAGATACCATCCCAGGATCTGCAGAGTGCCTAAGACAAGGGAGCCAGTTTCAAATTTGAGGTTTCAAAAGCAAAGCTTGATGAAAGTTCAGTAGGTCCAGTGAGAGTAATTTTGCAGTTCTAGACTGCATGCAATTACCTTTATTTTAGACTCTCTCAAGTACACCAAGCACTCTTTTCACTTTGTGACCCTGACACACAGAATCATGAAAACCAAGTGCCTTTCAGCAACTTTTTCCAGTTAAAGCTACCAAAGCCAGAGGTTGCTGGCCACTCTTAACTGAAAGCATCACAGGTAAAGATACCAAAGTGAGAAGTGCAACAGCATCCAGCTGAAAAACTGCAGTAAAAGGTTTCTGTATGCTAAAACATTCAGGGACAGAGTCACGTGAAGATTTTTCCACTTAAAACTTTCGGGTAGGGTAAGATCTTAAATACAGTAGCAGATCCCAGAGTTCCTCTGAATTTTCACAGATGTTGCAGAGACCATTAGGAGTCCTTAGATAACACCACCTAATCCTGGTCATATTCTCTATCACTACAGACGACAGAAAAACAGCCCACATTTCGTAGAGCCCACGTAGGCCACATTCATGAACAGATCATCAGGCTCCAAATGACTAGGACAGCATGAATACCTAATAAAGCTCCAGTTCCAGATCAAGTTTACTTGGGTACTCATGCCGCTTTCAAAACAGCTATTTTACTGACCACAGATATTTGCAATTCATCAAACTATCCTGAACTTCATGATACAAGTCTTTCCTCATTTTAGAAATTTCAGTTGCTTGAACACTGGCAGAACTAGCTTTTATGTACTTGCTCAAAATCCACATCACCTAGGAAAACATTCTGCAATCACTGCTGTGACATGAGTCACGACAAGTGGCTTGTGCCAAATATAAGCAGATGCAGTTCATAAAACACACTTATTCCAATAGCAGAACACAAGTGCCATGCAATATAACAGATTCCCAAGTGCTAATAACCAGATAAAGAAGGATATTTTGAGACAGAATTGGCATCTACAAGTGATGCCAAGTTACAAGCCAGACTGGTTTAGAAACAGGTATGCATCAGCAAGAATCTTCACTGTTTTGCTTTACTGGTACTTCTCGTCATTGTTTGCTCCAGCTTGTACATGATTAATCTGGTTTACATGCACTGTAAATATGGGTCAATCATAAGCAGACTACCAAAAGAGAAATCCTAGAGACATGTAGCAGAGGCAGGTTAGAAAAAGCACTGAAAGAATTTAGTAATACTACCAAGTATAGTAACTTGCACTCTCCCTTTAGGCTGTGTAAATTTGACTCTTAGAATATGCCATATTCCAAGATTCAGGACAGCAGATAAAAATATTCTGTACTGATACAGTATCTTATCAAATGTTTCTGAGCAGAAGGGGTTGGAAGTATCCCACCACCGGGCACACGAAACCAAAGTGTCACCCCAGGCAACACTAGTTCACTGTTCAGGCCCTTCTGGAACAGAAGAGCTGCTGTTCAACAGGATTCAGAAGTGAATCTCCTATATACTTAGAACCAAGAAAGTAAAATGTCATTACTCACATTAATTTGTTCGGGATTCTGGGACTAATAATATTGACTTGTGGGCAAAATACAAGGGGATCCTTAACATCTGTGGTTATGACCCTGATTTCACAACTGCTTGAAACGCAGCAGCTTTTAAAATAGACCCTGATCTGAGGTACCACAGAAAACGTTTGAAAGGAAAAGCTGTCTCCTTCACAGCAGTATTGGAAGAGCAGGTGCAAGTATAGCACCATTAGTGATTTTTCTTGAGTATTTCTCTCATACTATTAGTATGAAAACTGTCTGGAAATCCAAAATAAGCATTTAAATGGTGACTTTTTTTACATCGAGATTTAAGGGTTAGTCTTAAGTTTGTCTGCTCAGAACGTTATGACAGAAAGGCCTCACAAGAATAATATTTTAAAAAAAAATATTCTTTTATCTACAGAACAGAGAACCATTTTGGACATAATACAGCACAAGTTAGGTTTATGCATAATTACACAACCAAGACCTGAATTTCTCTAAATGTAAATCTGGTATCTGTCTGTATTAACATTCAGCGGCATAATGCCAAGTATCAATAGCTCTACTTGGTATCTACTTAGTCCACACAAGATTTATGTGAGCAGCCTTTGATTACATACAGTGGCGGGACAAATACTCTGTCTCGGTATGACAGAATCCACCCCTCTGAGCACAGAAAACAGGTTGAGATTGATCCAGTATAAGGTTAACATGTACCTGAGACTCCACAGTTTTATCTTCCACTGGTCATACCTCTGTCTTCATAAATGGTAATTTCAATCTGCACAGAAAAGCTGTTAGGGAAACATACTATAAAATGATTATGAAAACATAACAAAAGGGCAGAAAAACATTAAGATATTAGAACCTTCAATCTTTCTGCCTTCATATCTGCTGTTCAAAGGCAGTTGCAGAGCTGCAAAGCAAACAGAACAGTACACATACGAGATGGATGAGATCAGTGTCCAGCCCAGGACTGTTCTGACAGGACCACAAGATGCTGCGTGTGGAGGCTCTGCGAGCCTTCTGCCTCCTGTCAAACCTCAGGGAAGGCTGTGCACTAGACAAAGGTTCTACAGTTCAGCTATAAGTCACTAACCAAACTGAAAATGCTTTTACTCGAGTTGAATGGGTTTTTTTCCCCAAGAAGTGTATGCACAGAAAAATGCAGAAAACACTGAGAATAACAGAGTCATGCAGGCAACAGCTATAAGCTATTTAGACAAATACACAGATAGCCCAACTGCAAGGAATTAGCCTCAGCATGCATTTAATTGGCATTCTGTGTTTCAGGTTGCTTTGGTTTCAATATTCTCAAAAAATTATACACGCTACTCATTCTACCCCGAGATTTGCTGTGCAAGTGTTTGTGAATGGTACACAACAGAGTAACACGACTAATCACACACTCTGCTGTATCACAGACCAACCACGACCAGAGGGTGCCATGCTGAGACAGCATCATGGGTGGACACACCAGGAGACAATCAGAAAGCCACAGAAGGATACAACTCTTAGTCCTCTTTCAATGGGGTCTGTCAGAAGGAGGCCCTGAGGAGCATAGATCTTCTCATTCTGTTCCTGAATGAACTTGGCAATTTTCTTTAGAACCTGGTAATAGAGCAGTACAGAAGTCACGGTTCCTGCATCAGGTTTCCCTACATCAGCCAGAGCCCCAGCAATATCACAGGTATAGCAGTGGTAGGAGAACCTAGCCCACAACTAGAGACAGAACTTGTGTGATTCCTCTGAAGCACAAGATCATTACGTTACTCAAATTGGCTAATCCGGTGCAAGTCACAGAAAACATACCAAGACATGTCTTTGATCAACATCTGAGGCCTACTGCCCCCAAGTAACAAGATAAACAAGAGAAGTGCACCTTTTCGTAATGTGTTTCCATACATAAGAAGATGGTGTAGGCAGTCAGACAGGCAAGACACCCTTCAAGGTAAGATTGGCCCCCGAGTTTTTCAGCTTCTGCATAGAGGTTATTCAGTGTTCGGACAGTCTCTTCAAACTGCTGCCTATCGATCTGCAAGAGAAGTCAGGTTTAGTTGTCATGCTCTGCACACTTCAGAGCTCACCCGTGTCTTCAGACATCCACCTTCATTTATTGCTTATTTGCACGCCCACACTGTGCGGCCACTGTGTTCAGAGCCGAAGTCTGAAGGAAGCTTTGAGTTACAGACCTGTAGTTCTTCGTTAAATATCTGCCAAGTGATTAGACCGGGTCTGAATTCCAACACAATGTGAACACAAACCAGTTAAGAATAACATAACTAAACCAATGTGCAATTCATTTGAAAAAAAAAAAAAAGCTTAATTCACATGCAAAGAGATCGACTGGATTAAAAAGAGCAAGTAGGGAGTGGATCAACAGAGCTAACAATATCAGTAATGCCTTGCCACTGTTGCAGTGCTGGTCAAACAAGCTCTCAAGAACGCAAAACAAAACAAAGAAACGAGGAAGAGAAGTGCAGTGAGGAAGAGAAGGCATTAGCAAGGAGTGTTTGTTTTGCTGAGACAAGTTGAAGATATTACATCTGGCAGCACTAACAAAATGAAAGTACTTGAGACAGTACTTGTGAGGCTACTGAACAGGCTCAGCAGAACTGGCTGGACTCCGCAAGAGAGGACAGTGTTAGTGCACAGCAGCACAACAACGGATACTTTCTTCTCACAGACATAATGAACTCATTCTGTTTTACTGCTACAGAAGGCAGCTGCCTTCCTCAGGATTAAAGAAAGCACAAAACACCAGCGTTTCATAAACAGCAGAGAGAGAAGTTTTTAACTGTTGTGGCTTTTCACTGCAAATTAAAACTATCTGCTTACCACAATTGATCAAAATGCTTTTTGGACAAGAAACAAAGCTTCTATGGCAAAAAAACACAACCCAATGTTCAAAGCAGGATCTGCCTTTAAACTCTGAAATCATGCCCGTCTCACACTACGCAAAGGGCTGTAAGAAGAGAGATAACAACGCGCTGGCTGCCTTAAAGGCAGGTACGAAGGCCTTAGCACGGCACAGCAGGGGTGCGCCGGCGGGAGAACTGCTCCCAGAGCAGGGACGCGGGGGAGAGACCCCACCTCCCTCCTACAGCCGAGGGCCGGCCCGCGCTGCGGGAAAGGCGGTTTGTGCCGGGGACCTACCACGGGCGCCGGGAAGACGGAGAACCGGCTCGAGGCCACGCGAGTCTGCCAGGTCACCCGTGAACGCCACCCGGGCGCCAGCCGGCCCCTGTCCGCACGCCCTTACACCCGCGGCGGGGCGGGCGGCGGGGGCCGGCCCCGGGCCGCCCGGAGGGCTGGGAGCGGGCCCGCCTCGCCTTACCCTGTTCTCCAGCTCGGCCGGGAACTTGCTCTGGAACTGGCACCGCGTCCCGCCGCTGTAGTCGCGCTGGATGAACACCTTGCCCGACACAGGCGCCTGCTGCGGCCTCATCGCGCCGCCGCCTCCTCCGGCTCCGCTCCGCCGGCCGCCGCCGCTCACTTACGGCTGTCGCAAAAGCGTCGGGACGACTCCGGGCTGGGGCAAGGGCGGAAGTGCCGTTCGGCGCACGCGCCGCCGCCTCGCCGGGAGCTGCAGTGCGCAGGCGCAGCCCGGGGGGGGGGGAACAGTGGCGCGGCAGGGTCTGCGCATGCGTCATCGCCGCCCGCGCCCCATTGGCTGCGTGGTCCTGCCGTGGCGGGCGGGTGACCCCGCATGCGCACGCGCGGTCAGCCGGCGGGACTCGCCCCCGCGCCCCTGGGGCCGCCCCGACCCCCGCCCGCAGCCCCGGCCCGGGCGGGCGATGCCGGGGCGGGTGCCTGCCGGGCTACCCCCGCGCTTCTGCCGGCCCCGCCGCCTCCACCGACGCTGGTCTGGGGTGCCCGGGCCCGGCGCTCGACCTGCCCCGCGGTCTCACGGCGCTGCCCGTGGCGGCGGCCGCGGCAGGACAGGCCACAGGAAGGTGGCAGGCACGGGGGCTGTCCGGCGGCTGCGGGACGCTCGCTCCTCGGCCTTTTCCGCCCCAGGTGTTAATTTCACGATGTTTTTTAGGAATTCGGTCGGGTGGGGACAGAGCAGCATTCGCGGCAGATTCATTCCGAGCTGATTTTGCTGATCAATGTGTGATCGTTGCCAGGCCCGTTAACCTTTGACCCCGGCAGTCCTGCTTCTGCAAGGCATAAGCAAGGTCAAAGGTCATTTAGTTTAAGGAAAACCTGGAAACGATTCTTACTGAAACCAGGCGAGCAGCAAGGGAGATCATTGACCATCTCGCAGCTGGATTTGGTGTTCTCTCTGCTCTCCTGTTTGAGTCGCATTGTCGCGGGACGTGGCAGCAGGTGGCCAGGGAACGACCCAGCGTGGCCCTGCTGTGACTCCCTGCCCCGCGCAGAGGCAGCCCCGAGTCCCCAGCCCGTGTCCCCAGCCCCACCGGCACCAGGCACGGGCGGCTGAGAGGGTCCGGGGCTGGGGGAGGCGGCTGCAGGGCTGGGCAGGAGCTGGTGCACTCGCCTGGGCCGCCAGGCCAGGCGCTGTTTTGGGGCGATGTCCTGCCCCGCAGGGCTTGCCGTGGGGTTTCGCTGCCTCCTGTTTGTCCTGGCGTAACACTCTGTGAAACGGCTTTGTGTTGCATGGGGACTAGCTGGGACAAGGCTGCACTCGTGGGTCTGAGGTGCTGAGCAGCAAGACAAGGAGCCCGTGAGCAGCACCCCTCTGCTGACGTTTCTTCCCTCTGCGCGTAGAGCACTGCATGGCGGGGCAGCCTCAGGGCTGCAGCGATGGGCTTGAAAGAGCACTGGATGTTTTCCAGAGCCTTTGGGAGCCCAGTGGGGTGTGCTGTGGGCAACAGGACATTAGACTTGCAAAGAGAGAGTTTAGTTTGAAAATTATTGAGGCAGTGGGAACGTTCACATGCTGCATCTAAATGGCCTCTGGATCTAATGACGTTATTTAAAAACATTTTAAATGAACAAAAACATAAGGTGAAGGTGAACCTTCTGGGGAGGTGGAATGCTTCTATTCAGTGTAACAAGTGCCACGGCCTCCACAAAACCCCTGAAAAAATGTCAGCACCCTTTCAGCTAATTCAGAAACCAGGGGAACCAGAGAATGATACAATTAATTGAAGATTTCTGTGGTCTCTACAGCAAGCTGTGCCCATGGGATTAAAAAACCCCAGACACTAATTACGGGCACAATTACCGAGCCTGGGCTTCAGCACAGTCCTCAGCGAGTATTTTCAGAGGTCACACATGAGAGACGCGAGGAGCAAGTCTTTCTGCAAAAGCTGTCAGTGAGTTGTTTAGTGCACGTCTGTGTTAATTAATGAAGTACTTCACAGAAGTACTGCAGCAGCTTGAGGTCCAGTGGCAGCAGAGTCTTACAGACACACCATCATCCAGAATTAGGAAACTTGTCTTGGTAATCGTTGTTTCTAATTCTGTGACTTGTGCAAATGAAGCTGATTTCTTGTCTTCAGCATTCCTGAGAGTCTTTTTCTCATCTGGAAGTTGTGAAATCATAGATACTGTTCCAAGGTTCAGAAGTTAGCTAATCAGTGACATGTTTATTTAAACAATTATTGGAAACCATCACTTGGTGAACAGAGAGCAAAGGGAGGCAAAGCATTTGGGACATTTGGTTTCATTACTTGCTTACTGCAGCTGCTCCTTCTCAGCCTGCTGAAGGTTCCAGTTTGATGCACAGAAGAGCTCCCAGGCATCCCAAGGGGAATGAACTCAAGTGCAGACACGCTGGCTTGGGCCATTCTGCCGGGTCAGTGTCAGAGCAGGCCGGAGGTCTGACCTGCTTCCTATGAACCCGGGCAGCGAGGCTGCTGTGCCGGCCCGGGAGGCGTCCCCGACCCTCAGCAAGGCTCAGGGAGGGAGGACACGCTGCCAGCCGTGTGCCATGGCTGTGTGGGCCTGCGGGATTCTGTGCGGAGAGGGAGGGGGCTGCTGGCCTTGCTGGCTGCAGGACCGGGGGTGCAGAGCTCCCCAGCGGGCTGCTCGGACCCTGCTCTACCGGCATTCGTCCAGCTCTCCACAGAGGCAAACTGGCCTGAAAACTGTCCTGCTTCAGATCACAGTGGGACTTGCAGAGTGCTAGGGGGTGTAAGAGTCCTGCTCCTCTGGAGCCAAAGCGGTAGGGGGCAGAGGGCATGTGCACGGGTGTCTTCCTTCGCCCAAGTGCCAGAGAGAAGCTGAAGCCCACGTTCCCCCTCCTGAGCAGCACGGCTTTTGCCGTCACTGTGGTGACGTATGTGGGCCACAGGCTGTGCCCTTCATGACCTTGCTGTGGTTTGCACAGATTACTTCTCCCTAACCCTCTTTTCTCTTGTGAGGGGACGACCAAGTTCCCAGCCCTGGAACGCTTAATCCTGAGCGAAGTGAGGAGGCTGCGGACCCTGGGGTCTCTCTGCTCGCAGCCTGTCTCGGTCCTCGTGGCTTCGCTCCGGTGCTCCCGGCATCCGGCCGCCATGGGGCTGGCGCGTAAGGACGAGGAGAGCCTCGGCCTCTCCGGTGTCCAGGGCTCTCACAAGCTGCAGCGCTGCTCTGCCCGCTCCTCACACCACAGAGCTGCAGCTGTGGAGCGAGACAGAGACGTGCCTGTGCCCGGTAAGGGACAGGGCACACCTCCAGCAAGCAAAGCGTTTGGGTAAAGCAGGGCACTAAGGCCTGGGGGAAAAGACATCCTCACTGGTTAAATCACCCTTACGTTTTACCCCCAAAGTCCTTCTGTCTCAGTTGATGGCAGCTCTGTTAATAGCTAATTAACTTAGTTAATTAACATTAATAACGTGGGCCTGAGATTATTACAAATCAGGAAAAGAATAAAAGCTGTCCGATGTTTCGGTACTTGCCTGTGAGCCCCTCTGGAGCGCGTGTGCAAGAGGCGCGTCTGGGGTCAGCCCAGCCCGCATGGGCCCTGCAGCGGAGCAGGCGCGGGGCCTTGCTGCCGTTCTGAGCTGGCGTGAGCCAAAGTTTTATTAGGAATTACTGGTGCACTTGTTGGCACATTTGCAAATGTACGTGGAGCCAAGTGCCACAAAGGCACAAATGAGTTGACCCAGCTCTCTTGAGGAAATGCTCTGTCTTCAATAGTTCTTGGCACCATCCTGTTTACAGCACTTTCTGGGTTTTTTTCAAATCTTTTTCATTCTTTCTGAGAATAGGATTATGAAATTTTACAATGCAGTAATAAACTATTATTATTTATTAAATAAGAAGGCCCTGTAAAAAAATAGAAGCAGAATTCAATCCAGATGCTATCTATTGCAAGGGCATTTGAAATTCCAGATGTTGATAGTAAAATGTGGTCTCTAATTCATGCTCTTAGAGACAGAAAATGCTCCTGGCGGGGTAACCTGGCCCTGCTCCGTGTGGCTGAGTGTTGTTCCACAGGCCAGTCCATGTTTAGAACCAGCCACAGTATCTAAGGGTGCGACTTTATTCCTTTGCTGAACATACTTTTCTGCATTTTTATGGCTAAGAGTGAGATTGTAAGGACATCACATTAATGTTGTACTTGTTTTATGAAGGCAGTAAACCAACAGCTTGCAGGACTGGACAGTCCTGTATGCAGCAGGGCAAAGGGCTCAGGAGCCCTCGGGTGCAGGACCTTTCACTGATGTCAGGCCAGTGTCGGAAGAAGAATAACGTCAGCATATTCAGGGCTCTTCTGTCCCTTGCTATTCACTGCTTGTTTCCTTTGTGCGCCTCAAGCAAGCCTTTCTTGTGCCATGTCATGTTTGGTACTACCACTAGTGCTCTGGCAGCCTGGAGACATGCTGATGCCTTTCCAGTCCCAGACCAGCTGAAATGTCTCTCCCCCCGTGGTGTGGGACAGCCTCTCCTGCTTCAGGGCTGCAGACCTCAACACTGCTGTGAGAGGAAAATCATTTGGTCATACTGACCTTTGGTGAGGGTGGCCTGTCAGCTCTGCCACTGCTTGGAAAAGATTGACCCAGCCCAGATTTTTGTCTGTGTTTTTATCTCTGGCTGTAGGTAAAGCTGATGTAAATCATCCCAGGAGTAAGAGCCGAACACCCCCAGAAAGCACAGGCTTGCTAAAGTCAGGGGAAGGTAGCTACTGTGGTGCCGGGGTCGCCGTGTGTGGCTGTTGCAGGCGGCTGGCTGACAAGAGAGGATTAGTGTGGAGCGTCGGCAGTGCCAGATCAACGGGTCAGAGGCATTTTGATGATGTGGGAAAACAACAGATGATAGGTCTGTCTGGGTGTGGAGGCCACAGAGATCCCAGACATCAGGCTTGGACTAACCAGGACTAACTTCATTTCCTGTCAACACAGATGGTTTTTGTCCTTACTGTGTGCCCCCTAGTGCCACCCCTGTGCAGAGACTGCAGCCATGCCCTGATGTGCAGGGAACTGACAGATTCCCCGGACATCTGGTTTTTCATGCCTGCCAAAAAACACTTTGTCTTCCTGCAGGATTTATATAAACTAGTTACAAATTTGACACATGTAGTAACGATAAATCTCAGGTTACCCGAGTCCAGCTTTTGCTTGCAGGACCATGGGACCTCAGCTTGTGTGAATTGTTTAGAAGTACCACGCAGCAGTGGCAGAAAGCATGTTGCAACACAAGGCGATATGTGCCGGGGCTTCTGGCATCTTCGAGGAGGAAAAACCCCTGGGCAGCCCTGGCTAGAGGAGGAGGGAGCAGGAGGGGACCGCGCGTTGGCCACATGCTGGGAGCAGGCTTCGTCGAGAAGGGCAGATGGTCCGGCCTTTCTGTGGGCATCCTCTTGGGAGCCTCATTTCCTTTAAACTCCCCAAAATGCAGATGCTCTTTCTAAACTTTGTGCTGGAAGTATCAGGGGAGCTGGACGCCCGAGCGCTCGCAGATGGGGTGTGTAATAGCTGTACAACGAGCAAGGTCCGGCCCAGCCCTCCCAAGGCCCAGGGAGTTTTTCTGGGAGGTCCTGGGACTCCCAGACCCCCCACAGGGGTGCTCCGAGCAAGGCATCTTGAGCCCAGACCCAGTGGTGCGCGGATCCGATTGCAGCGCGTCACCCTTCCTGCTGGCAGCTCTCCGGGCACCGAACAGCAACGGTTTGATTTTGGGGCAGAGTTCCTCCGGAGAGGGACTTCTCCACACACAGGAATTGGAAAATGCTGATGCCTAATGCCCACCCTCCGGGGAACCCCTCTTCAAAGCCCCGGTGGGGCTGCAGCAGGGACTGCGCTGGGGAAGCTGCGTCTCCACAGGGGAACCACCCTCCTAAAGATCACACCGAGTGTCTTTTAAGTGGAAATGACTGGGTTTTTTTCACAATTAGGTGGAGCAGAAATAATTAAGCAGGGCCACAGCCATTGTTGTCTTGTACCTGATTGCCAGAGTTCAGTCTGGCGGGGATTACTTCATTGAGCTCTTCTGCTGGTTTTTCATTCTCTTTTGCTAAAAAGCTGATAATGTTTTCTCCTCACAAGGGATAGAAATCTGTTTTCAGAGGAGCTGCTCTTGCACCCCAAGTCAGCCTGTGGAGTTTGTGGGCAAATAAATCCCAAGAGTGGCTGCTAGGCTAAACAGAGAATATACAGAGGAGTGGCAGACTGGGCGTGTGGGTGTCTGGGTGTGTGTGGAAAGGCAGCAGCACAACACCACTTTAAAGATGCATTTTTCTGTTTGCATTTAAACTTTGTCCTTTTGCTCTTGAAGTGGAAACTGCTCTAATTCGTCTGGGAGGTTGGGAAGGCTACTCGGAGGGGATGCATCCAGCGAGGGTGGGTACCACCATCCCTCTCTGGTCATATGCTGAGCACGGCTGGAGAGAGCTGGGGGCCCAGCCTGCGAGTTTCTAAAACTTCCATGAACTCTACGTTTTCAGCATTTGCAATTTCCCTTTGCACACTGGCTGAGCCAGGCTGCTTCATTCACATCACACCAGAGTCTGGTGCAGCATTGTCCTTCCTCTGCAAGAGGACTTTTGATGGCCAAGATGAATTCAGTGCCAGTGGAGCAGCAAGGAACTTTAACCCTTAATCCTCGGTTAGAGGGGCCACCGAGCAGTACGAGGACCCCGGTTGGGGTGGCAGGACTCCCCATTGCTGGAGAGGGGTCTACAGCTTCCCCCTTGGGTGTCCATGTGTGAGGGCAGGGACAGCCCGGGCTGCCTGGCCCCTGGCTCAGGGACAAGTTTTCCAGATCTGCTGCCCCACCAGTGTCCAGCAGCAGTGCCTGGGAGAGGTGCAGGGTGCAGGTGGTGATGGAGTACTCCCTGCTGTAACCGGGGGACAGGGACCCGGGATTGTATTCCCAGCAAAGCAGTTCTGGGTTTGGAGTTCTCTCCGGTGATCCAAGATTGATTTCAGCCTTCTCCAGGGAGGAGGGATAGATTCTGCTGCACCTCTCGGTGCAAGGCCTTGCAGGTATCAGGGTAGCTGGCTCATTTGGATTTGTGAGGCTGCAAGTTACCCCTCTCCCACAGTCTGTAAGTATTTACAGAGGGAGAAAGTTTCTGGTAAAACAGCAAAAATGTGTATATACTTAGGTCAGCTGGAGGCAGAAGCTAGATGAACTCAGGCTTTAAGGGAAGGGTGATTAGATGTCAGAGCAGCTTGCTGGTGGGTGGCAAGCATTCTCCATCACCCCTCGTCGCCCTCGTTCCAGGCCGAGAGGCTGTAAGCGGTGGATTGGTGCAGGAGCCCTGTGTGGGCTCTCTGATCTGCAAGGGTTCAACATCCTTACGACCTGTCCGGTGCTGAGGCTGATGAATCATTTGTTGTGCCCTGCCAACTGCACCATAATTCACCAAGGAAGGAATAAACACAAGATTGATTTGTTGAGTTTGGTTTTTACAGAATATAATAGCAGTCTCCATGTCATGCTCTGGACAAAAGCGGCAATTTTGCAACAATATAGTATGATAGAGTGCTGTCAGTGTCCCCAGAGACACGCTCCAGGGACACGTCTGCACCAGCTCCCTGGAAGATCTCCCGGGCCGTGGCCAGGCTGGCAAGGCCGGGCTCTGCTGCAAGCCCCCGGGGGAGGGACACCTTCGAAGGAGGCTCCGGGTTGAGGTGTCACCTCCTGGAGAGGGACTTGCCGTTCTCAGAGGCTGCCAGAAGTCGGATGGCCACGGCCGTGGCCAGCTGGGCCCCGTGAGGCTTCCGGCAGCCGGAGCAAGCTCAAGCCCGCAGCCTGAATGTGGGCCCTTGCTGCCCCAGTGCCTGTGGGGCCGGGCCACCCCCTCCCCTACCCCCGGGCTTCGCCCAGAAGCTGGACACCCCAGCCTCCCCCTGCCCTGGCACCCTTTTTTGTGCTAAACACTTTGCAGATGGGATAATGACACTCCTGATTTGCTTAGGGAAGAGATAAAGTGGGAAAAACAAGAAAAGAGAGAGCCAGGCTGTGGTGGGCTGCCCTACCAAGGTGGATGTTGGGCTGCCCGTGATCTCCCTCGCCCTCCTGCCCCCCACCCCCTCTCACAGGAACAGCCTGAACTAATTAACCCTCTAGCACTCCATAATGAAGGCTAATAAACACCTAATGGGTTTGCTTGAACAAACAACCTCTGCACAGGCCATAGGAAACCCCTGGTCCGGTGGCTGGCGCGGGGGAAGACCAGGCGGGGGCTGCCCCGGCTCTGCCCCCGGCACCCCCGAGGCCGAGATCCCCCAGCCCCGTCCCGCATCCCCCATCCCGCTGCGCCGGGGCACTCCCAGCCCGCGGCTGCGCCGCCCCGCTCCGAAGGGGGTTCCTGCGGCTCCAGCTGCCCACAGAGGGCAGTGCCAGCCCCGCAGGCCTGCGCTCGCTCCCCTCCCGGCCTCGCCTGGCCCGGTTTCCCCCGTTTGCCTCCCTCGTGCCCGCGGCTTTCCCCAGGCCTCGTCCTTCGTGGCCCCGCTCGCCGCCACGCGCCGCGGGGCCTGGGGGCAGCTCAGCTCTGGGGGGGCACTGCCAGCCCCTCTCCAGGAGCGCGCGGGCTCCCTGGCGGGGTGCTGGGCTCTGAGCGGGGGTCTGCTGCGGGAGAGCTCAGGCAGCCGCGGGGCTGCGCAGGCCGACAGGCTGCGGGACCCCCGTGATGCCGCCTGGCCTCGGCCCTTCTGCGGGGACCCGGGTCGTAAGTGTGGTGAAAACAACCTGGGCTCGTTCTCCCTGTGAATGGTGTGATCAGCCGAAGTGCGCCCGCAGTCTGTCGTAGTGTTACGAACCCAAGCTCTGAAGGAAATGCGCTCAGAAATATTAAGTTAAAATACTGTACCAGATGGACTCTGTTTTCCTAACCTTTAGCTGCTTCCAATGTGCAAACAGTTAAGATCATAATGTTAACATTTTCTCAGATGTTTTATGTGCATATAAAATATTCTAAAAGAATGTGCTTTTGAATGTAAGGTTTTATCCAATTACGATTTTACTAGAGTTTATAAAAACATAAAAATATGTTTTCAGGGTGTCTGAGATGCTGCTGGCCTTCATAGTAAACTCTGAAGCCCTTAAGAGTGGAATATAATTGCTACTACATGGGAGATGTCTCTGGAATTTTTATGATTAGGTAAATGTGCTAATTCTTCAGTCCTGTATCTGGTCACCTCTGAAAACAGTTATTGTAGGGGCAGTTAATATAAATGTGCTCCATCTCTGCACCAAAACCTTCTTTTGCTTTTTGTTGGGGGCTAAAGGCTTGGCTTCTGCAGACAAGAGTGGATTTGGATCAGATACTGAAAATACACCCTAAGAGCTCAGGGAACTCTTCAATGGACTGAGTTGCTCAGCCTACCTCCCAGAAGTGTAAGAACAGATCTCTTATCCTGCATGGCAACTTCAGCTTCTTGTAGGCAGGATTCAGAGATGTTAAGTGAGAATATATTTCTTCCCTGGCTTAACTGAAAACCTGAATCAAGAAAGGAGATCGGTGGAATTTAATGGATGTTCATTTAAAGACATCTACTGTTGTGCTTTTGGAATTGAACGGATGGAAAGCACTGTAATTGCTTGCCCTGTGAATGCGCAGGCTAAGCGTGGAAATGTTGATCATGTCATCGGTCTCTTTCTGAAAGATCCATGTATTGCATTACAGTATTTCATGATTCCATGCATAAGAAGTTCATAATTTTAACAGGCTTATTCCTATTCATAGATGGTGAATTAGAATAAGCCTGTTAAAATAACATAGCAAGTGCCCATGAAATCTTAAAGAAAGGCAGAAAATTACTCCATTAAAGAGAGAGAACCAGGCTCTGTCTCCACACTGCACACCATCAGCTGGCCTGACGTGGCTCAGCTCCTTCCAGATGAACCACGGTGCTTTCCAGGGCTGCGCCTTCAGGAACTCGTCCTTGGCCACACCGCGGCTGCAAACAGAGGGAAGGGGAACCCCGTCCTCTGCCCTTAAGCCTAGACACCCGCCAAGGTCACGCAGCGGCGTATTTGCGAGTTCGGAAACTTAAACAGTCGTGTGAGCTCACACACCTCCAAGGAGAACAGTGTTGCATAAAGACAGGGGTCTGGGAAGCCGACCTGCCCACCCCTCCATCTCCAGGGTCTGCCCACCCCAGCCCCGTGCCCTGGTGATCGCTGCAAGGCACCAAAACAGGGCGGCAGCTGATTCCCTGTGCCGGGGAGAGGTCGGGGAGCTGGCGGAGGCAAAGTGCCTCGGGGGAGCACACGGAGGTCAGCGAAGCCAACCCACACAGCCCCCCAGTCCCGCTCGTGTCCCGAGAGCCGCGGGGATGTCTCCAGCCCCGCTGGCAGGAGCCCCTGGCCCTGCGCCAGGAGGTTTCCCGCGGGACGGGCAGAGCGGGCAGCGAGGCTCCCGCCCCGGCACTGCCCGGGGAAGGGAATTTGAACCTGTACCGGTGGGTGCCTCGCTCAGTGTTTACAAAGGAAAAACAAGAGCAAAGAACAGGATTGTATTTGTTATTTGTAAGTCAAACCAGCTGTGATCTGAAGGCTGCAGATCCTGCCTCTGAGGAGCACCAAACGTCACGGCTGCCCACAGGCGCGTCACTGCAGGCCAGGCTTCCCTGGCCCCGACCCCCGCGCCCCTTCGCTGGGTGTCGGCGGGAGCGCGGCCGCGGGGAGCCGGCGGTACCTGCTCGGGAGCGCGGGGAAGGGGAGGCTGCTGGGGCCCGTCTGCAGGTGAGCTGGGACTCCAAAAGCCCGAGGCTCAGAAAATCTGGGCTGACTCAGGTGCTGACCCTAACCCTGCTCTGGTGAAAACGTGCCAGAGAAACGCCCCGGCTCCTTGGCCTCTGCAGCCGCTCTGACGCGTTGCGGTGCCTGGAGAAGGGTCCTGGGTGCCGTGGGGCTGCGCGGTCCCGCTCCTCTCCTGCCGAGACCCGCAGGCGAAGCCGAGATGCTGGAGGGCCCCTGAATCCTCGCGGTGAATGAGCACAGAGTTTTTCAGCCTGACGGGACCAAACGCAGAAACTTAGGGCTTGTGGAGGAGACAGAAGGACTTTGAAACAAAGAATCTTTCAGGACACCTAAAGCAGTGTAGATCCAAGAGGACAAATCGAATTTACAGTCATAGCTTAGATTGGGAGATATGCTTGCAAAGCCAATTTGTTTTGTTTTATAGGCTTGAAAGATTCTAAGTCAGGGCTCCCTGTATGGTTTGAATTAGGTTTGGATAGCGGTATTTGGAAAAGCTAGATCTGGAGACGTTTTCACTCAGGGCGTTTGTAATCAAGTAGGGGCCATCTAGCATTTCTGCATTGCTTTCAAATAAAATAGTCCACGTCTGCCCAAAACCCAAGCTTCTGCATGGTTAAGAAAATGATGAGTACCTGAAAATGGAGGTCTCTATCTCATATTAAATATTTAGGAATAAAATTCCACAAGTGTATCAACAGAGAAAGAGTGCTGCTTTAAAAAAAAAAAAAAAAAAAAAAAAGAAGGAAGATCTAAGTAGCACCAAGAAGTGAAGGTTTTTTTCTCTACCAGTTTGTGCTGTTAACAAGGTTATCAGTTTTATTGTCTGTGACTGTGCAAAACATAAAGGTGTAGGGAGCTGCTGTGTGAATCCTCAGCAGTGGAAAAAAGCTTTATTGGGCAGAGTGCAGGGTGCACCAGGGGAGATGCTCCCCCAGGCCACTTTATTCTGGGACTGTGCTTTGGTGCTCCCGTCTCTGCACAATGCAGCCACTGCCCAAGGACCAGACCCTCTACCAGTTCACACAGCAGAAATACGTCATGGCAGTGCAACACACAAGTTTTCTGTTCCAGCCCTCCCTTACGTTCCTTGCGCGTCAGGGTGACTCTCCCAGCTCGGCTGCTGTCATGGTTCTGGCACTTCACTGCTCCCGGGGAACAGGGCCCCCGCTCTGCCCAGTGGATGCCCAGTGTGCCCCGTTCCGCCGGACCCGCTGTGTCGGGATGAGCCTGCGCAGACTTTCTGGCAGCTCGTGGTCGTTTGGTTTCCACCTTCTCCCCTGAGTCTGTCTGAGCCGTGGCAGCCTTCCCTCCTCCCGTTGCCTGTGGGGAAGCAGCGCCCCGGAGCATCCCTGAGGGGCCACAGCGTTTTGGTGGTGTCTGAGCGAGGGCTTGACTTCGGGGCTTGGAGCCGGCAGGTCCGTGTCCCGACAGCGTCAGTCCTGGCTCAGGGGCACCCACTGAGAGGGTCCCAGCGCCCTTCCTTGAGCCAGGACTGCCCACACGCTCCTTCTCACCGCTCGGCCATGCCACTCGAGCAACCAGCATCTTCCTCCTGGGCTGGTGGGAGCCCATTTCACCCTTTGCCAACGCGAGCAGCCCCCATGGCTCCCAAGCCCGTGAGCTCTGGGATGCATTTTGTGCCCTGCGAGCCAAAACCAGCAAGACCATTTCATCAGAGGGATAAGCCCCTGGCTCCCACTGCTGAGCTCAGCTGCCAGAAAAGTTCCCCGGGAAGTAGCACAATCTTTGTTTGGTCATTAAAGCAGAAAAAGAGAGAGGGAATCTTAGGAAATGCTTGAAACGATTAGGCGATCTTAACTCTAAGGAGCTAAACAAATGCAAAGCAATTCCTCTCCCAGCCCCTCGTGCTGCTGTAGAATGTAATCTCATTTCTAAACACACAATTACAGAAAATAAAAAGAAAAGAAAAGAATAATTAATTTCTGCTTCCTCATGCAAATCCTCTGACTAATCATTTAGGGATCAGGGGCAATTCAGCTTCTTGTGCAAATTCCAAACTGAAGGTCTGAAAAAAGCAAGTGAATGGATTTACTTTTCTAAGAACCAGAATTAACAAAGGTTCCATTTTCCATGGTTATGTGCCTGGCCAGACAGCCCTTGCTGACAAGCTCTCAAAAAACATGTGTTGGCCTGTTGAAAAGGCCCCAGTGTTGACTGACAGACAATTGAAGTGACAAATTGTTTCATTGTACTTGGCAGGGAGAGCGCTGTATTAGATAATTATGGCGAGGAGGGAAGCGACAGGTCACAGGTCAGAAGACACGTCTGACCCTGTTTTCTGAAAGCCCTGAAAGGAGCCTGCGCCCGGGAGAGCAGCGTGACGCTGCCGGTGGTTTCTCTTTTTGTTGTGATGATTAAGAGCTAACGAAGATGGAGCGGGGATGGGCGTGCTCCCGCTCGCCCGGTCCTGGCTGCGGGCAGCGGTGCCAGGGTTCGGGGGTGGCTCGGTGCCGTGTGCCGGCGTGGTGCCACGTGGCCCAGCGCTCCCACGGCCGCCCGCCGGCGCCAGCACTGCCCGGTGCCTTGCCCGGCCCGGCCCTGGCGACGGCTCCATCTGAGCGTGGCGGGGGCGAGCGGTGGTCCCCGGCTCAGCGCTGGGCCTGCTGCGGGGCCAGCACAGGTGAAAGGATCCCACGGGAAAAGGGAAAGCAAAGGGTGGAGGGCTGGGACGGGAACATGGGCCTCGGCTCTGCGGCCTCACACTGCACCTCAGCCCCTCCGCTCTGCGCCGGCGGTTTCAGCATTTTGCAGGGCAGCATCTCCCTGACAGGCATCGCTGCGCCGGCAAAGGCTGCAGCTGAGACACCGTTAACGTCCTTTTAATTGGGGCTGAGAGCCGCACCAGCCTGTGCGGGGCAGACCTGCCCCCCGTGCTCCTGAGCTCAGCCTGGTGCCGGCCTGGCTGGAAGCACCGGCCAGAGCCGTTCAGCCCGCACGGCCTGTGGGCACGTCGCAGGTCCGTGCTTTGAACCAGCAGCAAAATGCGCAACGTCCAGCCCGGAATCCCGTCCCAGGCGGGTCTCGCTCGGACACGGACACCTTCCTCCTCCAGCCTGCCAACACCAGCAGGACTAGCCCATGCTCACTGGGGCCTGTTTATTTTTTGCTGGCTGCAACACAGTACAACTAATAATTATTGAAGCCTCTCTCCCACCATAGAAATAAAATATGGCATGGAATCACAGCACAGCTACTCCATTGAGAGCGCTGCTCAACTGAGTAATACCAGTAATTCAAAACAGATGAGCCAAGGGCTCAAACACTATAGACTTAGTTTCCCGATCTGCCCTGACCCCTGGAACTCGCTGAAAGTTACCTTGAGACTCGCCAGAGCTCTTTGTAACTTCTGTGAGGGTTATTTATTGCAAAGTCATAAATATTTGTTATGGATTTTCTCCATCAATCTACAAAATGAATTAGGTTAGAAAAAATTTATGTACTTGGAATTTGGGCATGTGTTTCTCAGGCAGGGGAGAAAAAGTAGGATCTCCATTGTGCAGAGGACGGGCTGCTGCAGAGCTTTGGGCTCTGCTGCCTGCGTTAATTAATTCCCTTCCGCAAATGGTTTAAAATGCACAGTACATTTGAGAAGGGGGTAGGGAGGGAAGAGGTTCTTCTTGAAATCTCTCTTAAAATCTTCCATAAAATTATTTATGGGGGAAAGAAAAGTCTGTTTCACTCTCCTCCCTCCCGGATGCCCTGCCAGCCCATTAAAAACATGAAATTCAGGGGCTGTTGTGCCCCAGGAAATCAACCTCAAGCCAACATCTCCCCGTCTCCCCCAGAAGCCGGCACCAGCACCAGCTGGGTGCAATAGGGATGGCGGGAGAGTGCCTGGCCTCTTCCCCTCCCGCCCCAAGGTGCAGCTGCCTTGGGACAAAGCCACCGCGTTCTCCCACCCCTTCAAGAGAGGGTGGGAGCAGGGCTACTCCTGCCCTGCAGGCACTTTTCTAGTGAATTAAAAAGTTTTTATTCAAGAAAGCGCTTAAGCACAACTTCAGGGATGCTCTGAGTGCTGGTGCAGTGGGATCCTGGTGCTGGCATACGCTGGAGCCGGCGGCCGAGCGGGGTCAGGGCGGGACTGGGGCATGTCCCAGGGCTCTGCCCGGGGGTCCCCGGGGTGTGAGGAGTGTGGGCGCAGGGTTTGGGCCAGGCCCTCGCCCTCCGGCTCCCGGCCGGCCCGGGCAGCCCCTCCACGCCCAGGGCCTGGGCAGTGCCGGCGCTGCGGGATCCTCCTCCCAGCTGCGGGCGGCTCGGGGTGTCTGCCCTGTCCTGTGGTGCCTGGTGCTCCTGCGCTGCCAGCGCTGCAGCCTGCGAGATTCTGCATTGGCAACAAAATGGCAGCCGACCACGTCTCAGAACCGCTTTTTCATGGCCTCATGTGAAGTGAAATACAGTTTTTTCTCTTCAGGACTCAGGGCCTGTGTTTCTTCTTTGCATTAGTTTTACTGGAACCCCAGAAAATCCCAGAAGACCCCACAGGATCCCACAAATCATGCCGACACTTTTAAGCTGTTTGCACTTGGGCTAATGAGCTGCTATTTTAAAAGGTTATTGCTCACAATTAAATCTGACTGCATTTTTTTGTTGTTGTTTTAAAATTGTTTGTAGCAGCTGTGCTTGTCCCGTACATAATTCCAACAAGCCCAGGAAAGAATCTGCCTCAGTCTCGGCGCTGGCTTTGCCCGGTCCCCACGTTGCCCAGTGCCCGTGAGCACGGACCAGGGCAGGGAATGGGCCCTTTGCTGACGGAGCGGCCCGGGCAGGCTGGAAGCTGCTAAATACTTCTCCAGGCTGCGTCCCCAAGGGTCGCTGCTCGCAGTGAGGTGACAGCAGGGAGCTCTCCCCTGTTTGCCCATGGACTCTCCCCGGCTCCTTCTGCCTCCACTCTGTGGCGATTCCCTGTCCCCCTCCAGCCGTTTCCACCTCCTGTAGCTGCCCCAGCCCTGGCCAGTGCCCCCCTGGCCCCACAGACAGGGACCTGTGCTGCCTCGGGGAGGGCTGGATGCAGTGCCTTTCCCTGCAAAGAGCCCAGTTTTTACAGTTCCCCTGGCTTTTCTGAGCTCGGTCTCTAGCTGGGACCAGGCCCTGCACCCCATTTTGCTCAAAAGCCCTCCGGGAGTGCAGGGTCCTGCACCTCCTTTTCAAGTGACTGCACAGGACCTGGCAGCCTCTGCGTCCCTACGGCAATTCAGACGGTAAGTTCCTGCTCTCCCATGTCTGTCTGTCCAGCCACCCAAAAGATCCTGAAAAGGTTTGCATGAATGAGCTGATCTAGCTTTGTTTCTGCTCCTGTGGTTTGCCCTTTACCCTTTGGCCTTTGCCCAGCTCCATGGCCAGGGGAGTGAGGGTTTGGCCACAGATCACTGCACCGCTGGCCAGATGCTCTCACAGAAGCACAAAGAACCGGGGGGGAGCTCGCAGCTCCTCCTGCTCCCCGGCCCTGGGCACAGGCATTCTTGCTAAAACACCAAACATGGCATTTTTCTCCGGCTGCAAGGAAGGCCTCAGCGCGGTCCCGTGCGTGGGCTGTGCGCCACTGCCTCCCCGGCGCCGGGGGAGGTGGATGCTGCTTCCCACCGCGCTCCTGGCGCTGCGCCCCAGCTCCATCCTGCTTTTCTTCCACTGTGCCTGTGCTGATGCAGCAAACCCGAGGCCCTGCCAGCCCTGGCTTTCACTCCTTGGTGCGAGCCCTGGGTGCCGGGGAGGGTCTGGCAGGTCTCACCGGTGTGGGGGGACGGTGCCGGAGCTGCCGGTGCCGCCTGGCTCTGATGGAGGTTTGTGTGTGCCGCTTGGCTGATGTGCGGCCGCAGGCAGAGAAGAGCTGTCCCCTTCGGTTTGGCTTCATCTGGGACCTTGATCTTGCCTGCTGGTGAGGCTCCAGGGCCTCGATCTGCCTGCAGTGTCTCCCGCTGCAGGTTTGCTCTCTCGATGCTTTCCATGTGCCCCTTGCCCTGCTGAGCCGGAGCCGGCTGGGGCACCGGCCAGTGCCAGGGGGCTGAACGCCTGCTTTCTGGTCTCTTGCTGGAAGGCAGTGACAGAGGGGGCAAAGGCACTCCCGATTGCCTTCTCCTCCCCCGTGCGGATCCTGAGGAGGAAACATCCTCCTCTCTCGTTTCTTGCCCATTCCGTAGCCAGCAGGGACTCTGTCCTGTGCAGGTGACGCTGCTTCCCCTGCTCATAGGCAAGGTGCAGATCAGCCGGGTGTGCCAAGGCCCGTGTGGGGTTTTGTGTAGGTGTGTGTCCCACGGCATCTAGATTGCAGTGACAACCCAGGACACACGTGCAGACCTGGGTATGTGCACGGCTGCTTGCTCGGGCACGTGCCTGTGGGCTGGCAGACGCCACAGAAAACAGGGTCTGGGGCGGATGATTCTGTGCTGGGTAACATAGTAGTGGAAAAAGTTGACAGAGGGAGCATGACACCAGGAGCTATTTGTTCAATCAATGATTTACCAGATGTGTACACTGTACTAAAGGCTTGTAAACATACTTTAATGGCCAGCTGTAAATCCAGGCAGTAGCAGTACCAGCTTCATCTCCATTGGACGTGTTTTAGGAACGGCCGTGGAAGGGCCCTGAATCACTTTGTTACAGGCTCTGTCAGCTCTGCAATTGTGCATGTAAATCAAACAACCAGTGTCCTTAGGTCAAAATTATTTGAATGTCAGGAAAGGTTTTATGACCAGCAACTTTTCCTTTTCTGGGTTCCCTGCAGTTTCTTGTCTTCCACAAACTGCATCTCCAGAATATTGGGTTTCCATCCCAGTGCCCCAAGTGCGTGGCTGTGTTTTCACTGACTATGTTGGAAGTCTCTTTTGTTACTCACTGAAGCAAAGCATCATTAGTGAGAAGTGCAGGGTGTACACAAAGAGGAACTTGCCAAATTACTAATAAGCAGAAACTCCATCCATCTTAATGAGACAGGGTTAAGAAAATAGCAACCTAGAATATACACAATGGACCCTTTCCATGCTGTTTATTTATTCGTGTCAGAAAGTAGTTCAGAACTCCATTTCTGGTGCTGCTCGGAGATGGTCGCATGGTTTCCAAACCACAGGCTGCTTATGCTCTTACAAACCATTAAGCATGAAAAAGGTAAATAAGTGGACAGATGGCTCAAAAATTTATTAGAGGGAAGAGAAATATCTGGCCTCCAAACAAATGAAACAACAGCACAACAAAAGCCTGGTTCCAGGCTCCCTTAGCTGCTGAGCAAGTCCAGTTTGCACCGGGCATCAGATGAGGAGAGTGACCTGCTCGTGGCAGGGCTGGAAACCCTCCCTGCAGGTTGGGGAAGGGACGCAGCGTGGTGCTGGCCCTGTGGTGCTGGCTGTGGGGTGCTGGTCCCGCGGCGCTGGCCCGGCGGTGCCTGACACAGGCAGGCGGCACTCCTGGGGTTCTGCCACGCCGCCAGCTCCAGGCTCATGCTCTGGACACCCACACCAGAACCACCTGCCCTTCGCTGGGCAGCACAGAGGAGGGCTGGGAAGAAGCAGAGGGGAGCTTTCATTTGGGGAAAGTCAGGGAAATATTACAAAGCCATTTATTTTCTGTTTTTTGTTATGGAGGGTCCAAAGAACTCCCAGAAGCCCCAGCCAACAGCTCGGCTTTCCTTCGAGGCCAAGAGACCCGGCGAGCTGTCGGACCTGTCATGAGCAACGCGGGTGCCTGTGAAGGAGCCTGTGGCCCCCTCGGCCTTTGGTCTGCCAGGTCTGCAGGAGCAAAGGAGGAACTGTGATGGGCTGGTCCCTCTGATTCCTGCTCATGTTCCAGGTTTCAGCCACTGGAGAGGACCCCTCTGTGCAGCCCTCGGGGAGCTGCTGCCCAGCTGCCACGTGCAGAGCAGGTCTCGGGGATCTCTGGTGACTTTGGGGTGTGGTAGGCTGGCTCCTTGGAGAGAGGATTGCCACAGAGCCAGAAGTGAGAGGAGGCATTTCCTTAGGGGGGGCAGATCTCCAGCTCCCCTCCTTTGGGGTCCTCACCAAAGCAGCTAGGGGGGCCCTGTGTGCTCCATCACCACGGGGCTGCTCCTGGGCTGACGCGCCCGTCGCATCGGCCGAGCCGTGTGATTTATAGCTCCCCAGAGACTCACAGCACTTCCCCGGGTTACTCTGGCAACACAGGAGGGGTTTGCACCCACACCGAGGTGCCTGCACACCTGTGCTTCCCAGCCACATTTTTCTTTTGTTGGGTAAGAAATGACTTTCAGTGCATTTCACGCAAGCAGTTCAGCTGCTGGCTGCTTTATTGAACGCCAGCACTCGCTGGATGTTATTTAGACAAACTTTATATATGCTACAGACCCTCTCAGCAGCCTGCACCTGGTCCAGGGCAAAGCTGAGCCTCATAGAGAAGAATGTGCTGTAATGCAGCAAGTTATTACAGGATAAATATTTATAAGCCCCTGTAAATATTTGCCATCAGTTCCCTCCTGGGACTAGGGGCAGCCGGTCAGAGTTTCAGCAGCGCTGAAGGCATTAGCTCTTGTATTCTTTATATGTTATCTCAGCTAGTAAACCCTTTGTTGATTGGATTTAGTTATAGCGCTTAATGGTGCTAATTTCACCCTAACGGGAGACATCAGCTGGAACTTTGTGTGCCTTGATCCCAGCTGCACTGTGGGCTGCTCTTGGTGTCAGCATCCTCCGCAGCCCGGGCGTGGGGCGGCTCACCCCAGCTGCAAAACCTCCCGGTGCAGATTCCGGTGTTGCGGGGTGAGGGAGCGTTTCTGGCTGCCTCGGTGTTATTGGAACCTCGGAGCTATCCACTGAGAACACCAGAAAACAAACATGGCAGAACTAACATCCTCCTCAGCAGGCTGACCCCAGCGGGCGCTGTCAGCGCTCGGCTGGCCCAGGGGTGTCTGATCTATAGCAAATATTCCCCGGGGGATGTCCAGGGGCTGTCCTGCTGCAGGAGCTGGGGTGGGAGCTGCCGCTGTGGCCGAGGTGACGGGCAGCGTCGGGGCCACGGGCAGTGAGGGGCGCAGGCCCCGGCGCGGAGCAGCTGACGGTGGCTTTCACGTGGGGCAGGGCCTGCGCCCGGCGGGTCTCCATCTTCCCCATCGCTGCAGCCTCTGCTGGGGCCGAGGCTGGGCCAGCGCAGCGGTGGGAAACCGGGGAAGAAATGCCAGGGCAGGCAAGGCCATGACTCCTCCATGCCCTCAAACGCAGCAGTAAAACAATGGGCCCTGGGCAAGAGCGTTGCCGGATTGTTGCGTGGGACTATTTGGGGGCTCCACTTTGCTGCTCATGCACGAAAGCCAGTCATTTGGCAAAAATCAGCTCAGTTAGCAGGCATTGTTCGTAAAGAGCCCGGGACTGAATGGGCTCAGGGCTAATATATTCTATTATCCCATGCCTGCCTGTTTCCCCGGGACGGCATGGAGGGAACGCGCATTCCAGGGCCGGGCGGCCAGGGCAGAGAGTGCCGTGCTGTGCCGTGCCGTGCCGTGCCATGCCATGCTCTGCTGTGCCGTGCCATGCCATGCCGTGCTGGCCCCACAGCACTGCCCGGTGGGCAGCACAGCCAGAGACGTCAGCCCCCAGCCGTCCCGTGGAGGCCGAGCACCCACCGTGGGGGGATGTGGCGGAGAGCAGCCGCCGTGGGCAGAGGAAGCTGCAGTGGGGGCAGAGCGCGTAGTCCCGCAGGCTGCGGGGACGAACAATGGAGCCAGAAATAAGCACGGTTAATTGGGCTGGGCTTTTCAAAGGGTAAGAGAGGACCAGGGATGGCTGAAATTGTGCATGTTGCAAAGCATCTCATTATTCAATAAGAATATGTTAGCCCCTGTGGGAGAGGCAGCAATAAATGGCTATAAAGCAAAGTTAAATGATGACATTAGAGACTGGGCAGAGATTTAAGAAGCAGTGGGCTACATAATTATGAACGGAAATGGCTGCACAGGCTTTGCTCAGAAAAGTTAATGCCCAATTTGAAAGGGGTTTGTTGGAAGATCAGCCCTTCTTGGCCAGCTGCTATTTAAGAGCCCTTATACTGTGTATTAAGCAATTTAGTGGTCTAGACCAGAGCTATTGGCTTTTTTCTTTTTTTTTCTCTTCTCTCTTTTTTTTTTTTTAAAGAAAAAATGGTTTGCTGGGCAATTGTATTTGAGTTTACAATTCACTCTTGGATTCCCATGCAGGCACTGCTGCTGTGGATGTGGGTATCAGAATCAGGAGAAGGGATCCAGCAAAGACCTTCCCTGGGCTGAGTTCAGGGACGGTCCAGGCTTTCAGCACGGGCGGATGCAGCAGCTACGGCATGCCATCCCACAGCCTTCCCGCTCGGAGCGAGCAGCCCTCCGAGCCCAGTGACTGCTGCAGAGAGTGTCAGGGTTGCACCAGCCCACAAGCAGTGTGAGATGCTCCTGGTACCCGGTGGCACCCATCTCTGGAAGTGACCGTGACGGACATGCAGCTTGCTCCGCATGATGTTTGCTGAGTGGGGGATAACCAGAATCCTGGCAGTAGTTTTATCACAGCGTTACTGCTGTGTTGCCTTTGGAGAGCTCCCGAACTTTCAAACAAGAGTTTCCTAAGTCCCCATCCTGCCTGCCCACCTGTGATGTTTCTGCCACCCTGCTCAGCCTGGAACAGAAGGATTACGGCACTGCCAAGGAAAACACAGCCATTGCCACTCTGAACAGGGAGAGGGTCTGAGACTTTCTTATGATCTTGCAATCAAAAGTGGAGGGTTACTTGCACAATTTGGCTCCGAGTGCTCCAGATGAGCAGGGGTCACATTCTGGAGCAGAGACTTGTACCTGAGGACGTAACTCTTGGGTGCAATTAAAGATGCTTGAGAGAAATCCAGCCAAGTGGCCCTCGAGCAGGTCAGCCGCCCTGTTCCGTGCGCCACATTACAGCATGCTGCTGGGACACGGCGGTATTTCCTACATTCTCAAAACAAGATGTTTCTAAAGTCATACTACTAAAAGAAGAGTCTAGGCTGTCAGATTTGCATTTTGCAGCTGTTTCTTGGTGCAAGGAGTGATCAGTGCTTTGCTGCCATTTCCTGAGCCCAAGCAGCAGGAGAGGGCCTGCTCCATCCAACTGCCTCTTTCATGCAGCTCCTGGCAGCTTATGGCCAAGACTTCTCTTGTTTACTGCTGAATTCTCCACTTCATTAGTGGTGCTAACTGGCTTCTCTCTTCTCTTGGCCCTCAGGTGAAAGTGGCTCTTTCACGCTTCCAGGCTGCAGAGTCTCTTCCATTTACCTCTCAATGAGGTGTAGTTCCTGTATTAAATAGCACATGCTGTTCCAGCCAAAGGCAGCAGCAGTAACAGGAGCTTTGTGGAGTCCGGAGGAGGAAGCTCAGGAGAGCTCAGGAGAGCTCCCGGGGGGATGCACGGGCACACGGCGGGCAGAGCCGCTCGATGGCCAGACCTCGTGGACGTGGGGACCGAGGCAGCTGCTCCTGTCTGTCTGGCGCCAAGGGACACCCCGCTCTGCCCTCGGTGCAGCCGGCGGACTTCGCGCCTGTGCTGGCACACGGGTAGGTTGGCGGCCGCCATCCTTGACATGTCCGGCCCCTGGTTTCAGAGGGCAGCGAGTCCTTGTGGGCCCCGGGGCACGCAGCAGCCCTCGCCTGCCCGCTGCGGTGGCCGGGCCACGCCAAGGGCCTCCTGCTTGTGTCCGTGCAGGGCGCGTGGCCAGGGCTGCCAGCTGCGGGCTCCCGGTGGCCGGGCTCCCGCTCCGATAAGCAGCCCGGAGCCATCCCCTCGCGGAGCTCGGGCCCGCGGTGCCAGCGCTGGGTCCTGCTCCCACACTGGGCGCTGGGGATTGTACCAGGGAGCCGGGGACGCTGCTGCTGTGCAGCTTCTGCCTCCCCGGCGGACGGCAGCCAGGTTCCCAGGCGCGATACCTCTTTAAGAAACAGACCAACTCTTTCTTTTTGGTTTGTTTTTTTTTTTTTTTTTTTTTTTTTTCGCGAATACCATAGTTTCTGTTGGAATTTGTCCACAGGGAAATGAGGTCTGCACCGTCCACTCCAGGTTCCCAGAAACATCTGCAACCTCGCAAAAGCTGCTCGGGAGTGCCTGGGCCTCCCAGAGCTGCCCCGGCTCCGTGTGCCAGGCGGCGGCGGGCTCGGGCCGCCCACGGGGGAAACGGCCCCGCGGGGTCCGCCGGTGCCCCGCCGGTCGCCGCCGGCACCCCCCGGGCCGGAGCCCCTGGCCCCTCGCCCGCCCGCGGCCCGCGCCGCAGGTGGCCGCCGTCGGGGGCCGATGCCCATCCCGGGCCGCCCGCCCCCCTGCCCCGGGGCCGCGGAGCTCCGGCCCGGTCGCGGGGCCGCGGGCGCCGTCGGGGCCCGCCCGGGCGGAGCGGGGCGGGGCGGGGCGGGCCGGGGCGGGGCGGGATTGGCTCCCGCGGCCGCTGATTGACACCCGGCGGGCGAGCGCGCGGCGGGCGGCGCCGCCCTGATTGGCTGTCGGGGACTCACAAACCCGCGGCGCGGGGCGGCGGGGCCAGACGGGGCCGGGGCGGCGGGAGCGGGGAGGGCGGCTCGGCCTGGCCCGGCTCGGCTCGGCTCGGGTCAGCTCCCCTCGGGTCAGCTCCGCTCCGCCGGCTCGGCTCGGGGTCATCCGGCGGGGGGTCTGCCTGCAGCGGGCATCGAGCGGGGGTCGGCGGGTCGCAGCCCCAAGCAGGGGCGGGGGGCCCCGGTCCGGGCGCAGCGGCGGGGCCGTCGGCGGGGCCGCGGGGAGGGTCCCCGGGGGGCGGCCGCCGGCCGCGAGCGCCCGTCGGGGCGCGGCGTCGGGTGTCGGCGATGGGCGGCGTGCGGGGGCCCCGCGGGGCCGCGCTGCGGGCGCTGGTGTCGATGGCCGCCGGGCTGCTGGCGTGTGGCGGGGCCAGCGAGTACGACTACGTCAGCTACCAGTCCGACCTGGGCCCCTACCCGGGCGGGCGGTTCTACGCCAAACCCCACCAGTGCGTGGCCATCCCCGCCGACCTGCGGCTCTGCCACAGCGTGGGCTACGACAAGATGGTGCTGCCCAACCTGCTGGACCACGAGACCATGGCCGAGGTGAAGCACCAGGCGAGCAGCTGGGTGCCGCTGCTCAACAAGAACTGCCACATGGGCACCCAGGTCTTCCTCTGTTCCCTCTTCGCCCCCGTCTGCCTGGACCGGCCGGTCTACCCGTGCCGCTGGCTCTGCGAGGCCGTGCGCGACTCCTGCGAGCCCGTCATGCAGTTCTTCGGCTTCTTCTGGCCCGAGATGCTCAAGTGCGACCAGTTCCCCCAGGACGACGTCTGCATCGCCATGACGGCCCCCAACGCCACCGAGGTCACCAGGCCCAGAGGTAAGGTGTGACGGGCGCTGCCGCCCCGCTCCGGCGCGTTCCTCCGAGCTGTCGGGGCAAGTGCTCGCCCGGGAGGGGCCGCGTGGACTGGCACTTCGTGGCAGCAGCGCTGCGCCAGCCGCGCCCGCCCTGTGGACTCTCCGGTCCGAGGGGGGTGGGATGCCCTGCCGGGCCCTCGCCTCTGTCCCGGGGGCAGAAGGTGCCGGGACACGGCGGGTGCGTGGCCGCTCCGGTCCCGCGCGGGCACCGGCGCTGGGCTCTGGCTCCCGAGGAACCGGGGCTCCGACCCTCCGTCCCCAGCAGCTCCAGCCGCTGCCCCACCGCCCCGGCAGCGGTTTCTCTCTCAAGCCCGGCTCCTGCACGGCTGCTCTTGGCAGCAGCAGGACGCACCGTCCCCACGGCAGAAAGCGCTGCCTGGCCGGGGACAACAGTGACAGGAATCCTGGCGGGGTACCCGACTCCCCGCGCCCTGGGCGGGAGGGGGGCGGCCGGTGGCCGCGTGAGCGGCGGAGATCCAGCTCTGCCCTCTCCGGTGGGCTCCGCGCCGGCGAGGGGACAAGAGCTTTACCAAGAAACGACCGGGGAAAGTGGTCGTCGTGCTCGTTTCCATTACGTGCAGCGAGTCGGTCTGGTGCCAGACTGGCTTGTTTGTGCGAGTTGCAGTGAGTCTGGCTTGTTGCTGAAAACTTTTAAAATATCCTGGCGTTGCTTCAGCATTCTGCCTCGGAGCGCTTGGAGCGGCTGGCAGGAGCGGAGTTTGTAGCGGAGAAGGTAGAGGGCTCTAAAAGAGTGTGATGCTTTCTGCGTCCGGAGCCTCGCTGAAAGGCTCGGGCAGTCCCGATTTCACGGGGGGATGGTGCAGGCGCTCGGGAGGGGCTCAGGGACGGGGAAGCCGCGCGGGGCCGAGCGATGGCTCCCGGGCCGTGTCCGGAGCCCCCCCGGAGGGAAGGTCGCCCCTGGCAGCGGCCGCTCGCATGCGGTTGCCTTTACAGACAAAGGCTGGACGGGGCTGTGCTCCGCGGGGAGCCCGGGCCCAGCCGGCAGCGTTGTCCCGCGCATCCCGGCGGCCGGTGCTTCAGGGAGCCCTTCGGCTGCGGGGCTGGAGGAGCGCGTCCTGCAACGGAGGGGCGACCCCCGGGGGTGTCCCCAGGAGCCGGCGCGGGGGCACGGGGGGGGAGCGGAGGGCGCTGGGGTGAGCGGGACGGGCAGCGGCTGCCGGGGCGCAACGGGGGACACGCGGCTCGACACCCGCCGGAGCTGTGCCGGGAACCTCGGTTGTGTCTCGACAGTGGCATCAGAGGGCAGGTGGGGTGTGAAGCGTGTGCCCAGGGTGAGGTTTGGCTGCTCTCCCTCCCGGGGACCCAGCCTCTCCCCGCACGGCTTCCTCGCTGTGGCTTGTGCTTACTGGTGTGAGTGCTGGAGGAAGCTCTTTGTTTTCCAGGAAGACTCTAAAATCATCTGTCCTGGGTGAACCCAGACCCTTGGTCAAGACCGCAGCCTCGTCCTGTATTGTGGGTACAAAGATCGCTTTTATTCCCCAGAGATTGCAGCTGAGCGTGCTCCTGGGGCAGCTGGGTATGAGCTGCCCCTTCCAAAGGTCTGAAACAGAGTTTGAGCTCTGCGGGTCATTTTAGAGACATTAAAGACCCAAGACCCAGGAACAGTCTTATAGATGAGCAGCATCTGCTAAGTTTTCCCCTGTGTAGTTTAACAAATAACTTTCTGATCACCCTTCAGACCTGACTTGATAGCACCATTGCTGCTTCCTTCTGGCACTGCTGTTGTGCATCAGCACAGCGTCTGGGCACCGCGCTGCCGTTCGCAGGCATCGCCCAAGTGACTTTATTACAAGGAATTACACCAGCTCAGGTTTGAGTCCTTTGTGGGTCTACTGCTGGTCTTGTTTGGGGTGCAGAGAGGCCTCATTCTGCACAAGCTTTAGGGTGTATGAACTTGTTCTTGGAGTGACCCATAAATCGGAGCTGGGTGAGTCTTGCAGGGAAGTATTGCAGGCACTCAGAGAAACTATCCTCTGCTCAAGGGCTTCACAAAGTGCTTATGTCCCAAGCACTTCTAAATGAGCAATTTGCTTGCGTGTACAGAAAGTAAGTCTTTAAAATTGTTGTGCAAATGAGAATTCTCCTCAGCATTCAGTGGAAAAGTATAAGGGCATCTTCACATCCCCCATTTGGAGAGGAAAGTCTTGCCCGTGCTGTAGCTGAGCCCCAGCACCTCCGGAGGTGTCTGTCTGAGCTCCCTCTGCCTGTTGCACCGGGGCGCTTTCCTGTGAGGGAACGAGCAATCTTGCTAAAAAATGCTTCTTCAAGGTGAGGAGCCAGAGCCCAGGTAATCTGCTGGCCTGGACCCGCTGCCCTGAGGTGTGCCCACGTTCACGTCAACGCTGATTTGGGCAGAGGGATCTGGCATGTGTTTTCCTACGCACACCCTTTGGTTGGTGCAGCATGCGCCGCGTGCTGAGACACTCTTGCCCCAAACAGCTTGGGGTGAACAGAGCAAACTCAGAGTTAACTGCGACCACTGCTGGGCTGTAGACCAGCAGGGCCAGGTCTCCTGTGCCCGTGGAGGTCCATGGGGGCCTGCAGTGACGGCGGCGGCTGGACCCGGTGCTTTGGCCGCTGGCGCTGCTGCCTCGTGCAGACGAGGGGTGGCCGCTGCAGTTCAGCCGCTGTCCCTATGCATGTCCGGTCCTTCCCTCCGCCCAGAGCTCTGCCCTGTCCCCCGGCCGTGTGCGTCTTCTGTCAGCGCCAGCTCCCAGAGCCCCTTCGATCCCGGGCACTGGGCTGTGTTTCCTGTTGATTCAAAGAGGGTCAGAACCCAGCAGTGTCCCCCCTTTTCTCTGGGCACCAATAAGAACGAACCCTTTCAGTATTTTTCCCCATTAACACCTCAAAATTGGAATTTGTTTCTGCCTCTCAAAGAGCTGACCTGCAGAATTCCTTTCTCCTTAAGCACGAGGCGGTAAAGCCTGCAGGCCCACAGGATGCATCAGGGGAGTTGCAGATTAATATAGCATTACACATTCCTTCTCCTGCCCCTGGAGTAAGCCGGCTCTAAAGCCAGGCGTTAGAAAATGGTCAGCAGGGAAAAAGCGAGCTGGAAGCAGGCTAAGGTTGTTCCTGGACTCGAGTTGTCAACTGCAGAAGATGGGCCCCAGCCAAACCGCAGCAGGCGAGGAGCCAGGCGGCTGTGCCGGTGCCATGGGGTGTGCGGCGGCCTCTGGGCCGCTGCCTGAGGCGGGGGGACCCGAATGGTGGATGGTGGATGGGCTCCTTGTGTCTCCTTCAGCCTGGGACCACGCAGGATGGGGAAGGGGCTTTGGGCAGCGCCGTGGGCTGGAAGATGTTGGCTGTGGTGCCTCGGGAAGGGTGTCAGGGCAGGCGGTTTCAGGGTAGCTGTGGCTCCAGGAAGCAGCAGTTTTCCTGGGGCGCAGAGCTGGTCGGGCCCCTGGTGTTCGTGCTCCTGACCTTGGCGCGATGGGGTGTCCCACGGCAGCAGGGTGGAGGATGCTCCTGTGTGTGGAGCTGCCTGGCGCACGGCAGGGGGGGCGCCAGGTGCTCGCCAGGCCGCGGGGGTGCTCCCGGCCCGGGGTGACACGCTGGGCTTTAACCTGGCGCAGGGACGTGGTGGCCTGGCAGCGGGCGTGGGCGCGGGACGGCTGCTGGCCCCGGGCCGTAGCGAGGGGGGGTCCCTGTCATCCCGGCTGTGCCGGAGCGTTGCCAGGGGCTGCCGTAGCACAGCTAAAACAAAACTTGTGTCTTCACCAGGGAACAATGAGTCTTATTTTCCATTTGGGGGAATTTTTTTTCTTTGGTTGCCTGGAAGCTCACAGGGTAAATGCAGAGGTGGCTTTCACGTTGTTTGTCTGGCCTGCGTAGGCTTGGCCAGTCTCTGAGCAAGTGCTTTGGCTGCTGAGGCACACCGAAGTGCTTTGCACACTGGGATGTGCGGAGATAACCTCACGCATGGCGAGAACCCCCTCGCGTTCCTGAGGGTGGTCCCCAGGGCAGCGGCTCACTCCTGGCAGGGCAGCAGAGACAGGCCGCTGGGGCCATCCCCCCCGCGCCAGCATCCCCTCTCCCTCATCGTGAGCTCATTAAGTGTGCAGCCTGGGTGGAAATATTCTGTCTGCTGATCTTAAAAATAAAGTGTTGGGGACATCATCATGTCCCCAAAGGCTGGCTTCTGCCTGTGTCCCTCTAAGTTAAGACGGTAGAAGTGGCAATGGCACGCTGGGGTTCTGGAAGAGGCCGGTACCCGGGTGGCTCTCCCAGGGGTGGAGGTGCCGGCAGTGGGACTCAAACCAGCGGTTGGGCGCCGTGACAGGCACGTTGGGGCGCTTGGCAGGCCGGGTGCTCTGTGTGTGTCATTAATAAAGACATGGTGCATGACCCCAGGAATTAGCATTTGGCACAGAACAGATCTGGGGGGGTGAGGGGGGAAGAAGCCACAGAAAACAAAAGTCTTGCCTGAAACCCCGTGGGGTGTCTGTGACTGAGGAGACTTGGCTCTGTGGTCGGCGCGGGTTGTGGCCGTGCCTCCCTCACCAGCCGTTCTGGCTCCGCACCCCTCTTGCTGGGAGACCTCTCTGTTTGTTCTGTCCAGCAGCACTGTGGGTTTTGCTGGCCTGGCTGAGGGCTGGAAGGGGACGAGCGCTCTGTCTGCACGCAGGAACCGGCAGATGTTTTGCTGCAGCACCGTCCCTGAGAATAACTCCCTTGTGTGGGAAAGAGCCCTCCGTTCTGCTGGACCAGGAACAGAAGCAACGTCTCCCAGCTCAATAAATTCATCCGCCAGTAGCACAAATCTGCGTCTGTGCTGCTGGGTGGTCTCTGCTCCGGCTGGAGACGGGAACCTGGAAACAGATTTTTATTCTCTGGTGAAGTGAGCTTTCGTCCCAGGATGGATCCTGGTGGAATCGCCTGGGCTGGCGTTTCCCAAGAGGAGGCTGTCGGCCACTGCCGGTGGCTGGCGAGCAGAGCTGGCGCTCCTCGGCGGGAGCTGTGAGGCTGCCCGGCAGGCCAAAACCAAAACAGAGAAGATGCTCGCTCTCGGGGTCATGCTGGAGGGGCTCTGGAGGTGGGCAGCGCACACGAGAGCTGTGTGGGTCCGCAGGGCACCGTCCTCCCGCTGTGCCGGCGTCTGGGCACCGCGTGCCCGCCTTGGCAGGCCACAGGAAGGGGACGTCAGCAGGCCGTGGGCCATGCCCTGCGGCGAGTGGCTCCCCTCAGCTGTGTGCCTGGCCCTGAAAACCCCTCTCCTTGCCAGCACTGTCCTCCCACTCCTGGCAGCTGCCTGCCCCTGCCCGTGCCCGGCACTGGGGCCGCTGGCAGCGCTGGAGCGGGGCTGGCAGGAGGCTGCCCGTGGCAAGCGGTGCCGGTGAGCCGGTGGATGGCTCCTGACCCCAGCTGGGGGCTGGCACCTGGCACCCCGTGGCAGGGCGCCTGGGCTTGTGCCCCCCTCGAGGGCTGAGGTTTGACATCACAGGCACTGCGCTGCTCTCCAGCTGGCTCCTCACCACCTCCTCTCTCCTCTTGCCAGGAACGACTGTGTGTCCCCCCTGCGACAACGAGATGAAGTCAGAAGCCATCGTGGAGCACCTGTGTGCCAGCGAGTTTGGTAAGGAGGGCTCTGGGGGCGCAGGGAGGCTTTCCCGGGGGCACAGGGCAGCGTGGCTCCTGAGTGGGCTGGATCCTGGACCACTGCGTTGCCCTGCCTGCCCTGAGAATGGGGTGGCCAGCTGTGCGGCCGGGGTGGCCTGGTCGCCCGTGGGCAGCCGTGGCCCTTCCCCGAGGCGAGTGCCTCTAGATGTCAGTGTCGGCGCGCGGAGGCGAGCGGCGGGACACGGCGGGACGGGGCTGGACAGGACTGGACGGGACTGGATGGGACTGGACGTGTCTGGCTCGTGCAGTGAGTGCTCCCGGTCTGGGACAGCGGGGTCCCGCCATCAGCGCTCCATCGCCTGAGCTCCCCCGCCTGCCTGCAGGAACGCCGGTGGGACGGGCCCCAAGCGCGGGGTCGCCTGCTGGAGCAGGATGCGGGCTGAGGCCCCGCTGCTGCCGTCGGCCCTGCCTGCGAGCGGGGAACCAGGTGGTTGCTGGTCTGACGCTGGGGATGGGGCAGAAGTGGCAGTGCCTGTGCTCTGGGGAGCTCAGTGGGGTTCGTGACTTAACCCTGCTGTTCCCCTGCTCTCGTGTGCTCGCGGGAACGATGCCTAGCGTGGACCCTTGCTCTGCTTGCAGTCATAGAGGAGCAAGCCAGTTTCCTTCTCCCCCCAGATTGCTTGTACTGCAGAGTTTCTTTTTAGCAAAGTTTTGCTGCTATTGTCCAGTCTCAGGGTAAAAACCCAAAGCCAGTCCTTGTCTAGCTAGGGCCGAGCAGCGAGCTTAAAAAATGCAGAGCCACTTGGAAGCAGTGTTCTGAATATATTATGGCTGAGTCAGACAATCATAGGTAAACAGCACTTCATTTAAAAAAAAAAAGTATCGCAGGGAAAATATTAGCTTTCTCAGATCAAACCCTGAATTAACTGGTTTTGACATCCTTGCTGGTGTATGTAACGTTCCCGGAAGGTTATTAAAGGCATATTGAACAAGGTGTGCATTCCTGGGGGATTAGCGCTTGAATGTGCCCTGCGCCAGAGCGCGCTCTGCAAACCCCAACCTGCTCTGCATGCTGGCCCGTTACCCTTCTGCTGGAGATGAATTCCCAACTCTCCTGAAGACTTGGTATGCCAGAAGTCCTAA
This sequence comes from Athene noctua, assembly GCF_965140245.1. Taxonomy (NCBI): domain Eukaryota; kingdom Metazoa; phylum Chordata; class Aves; order Strigiformes; family Strigidae; genus Athene; species Athene noctua. The sequence goes on along the minus strand of NC_134064.1, from coordinate 6,775,313 downwards.
GTTCAGCACAGGCTTTTTCTAACGGGGAAAAGCATCCACAGGAACACCCATGCAATAGTTTCCCAGGGATGCGTGTGTTTCTGGGTCGGATAACAGACGTGTGAGTTCAGTACTCGGGGAGGGGTGAGTCGGGCTCCCAGCTCAGCCCTGGGCAGGGCCGAGACCAGCCGTGAACAGGAGCTGCCCCAGCCCGCGGCATCTGTGGGGGGGAGGCTGAAGGGACCTTCCTAGCGCAAGGGAGGGAGCGAGCGGCCTCTGGGAGCGGCACTCCTGGTTTGGGCAGGGGCTGCGTGCCTGGGTTTGTGGGGACACAGAGGCATCGCCTGGCCCAGGGGCGCTGGGCTGGGAGACCCCTGTCCCGGCAGGGTCGGGGGGCGCTGGCTGGGTGGCAGCGGCGGCACCGCTGTCTGTGGGTGGTTGCGATACCGGTGTCCTCCCCAGAGGCGCGAGGAGCAAGCCGAGGTGGTGTCCCGCTGGTGGGCGGGTGCTGGGAAGGGAAATACAAGTTTAACCACATGCTTGTCATCAGCCTCTGCCACTAAATATCCTCCCCGTGCTCTGGGACGGTTACACAACGGGGAGCAGAGGCCAAACCAGAAGTATTCATGGCCTCGGCAGAGCAGCTTCAGACATGGACTTGCCCACAGAGTAAGTTGCTTATTGGGAAATTTTGTGGTGACAGCATCCAGAGGATGGAAGTATTTCTTGGCAGGCAGGTCCCCGGGTAGGGCTGCGGCGGGCGGCCAGGCAGAGCGTTACCGTGCGCTGCGAGCAGCAGAGTGGCAAGGAGAGACGACCTCAGCCTGTGCCTGCCCCCGACCTGCCCCAAACAGCTGAGAAGGTTCTCACAGAAGCTTGCGGTTGGGGGTGGTGAGGACGGGTCCCTGTTCCCAGACCGGCTGTGCTGTGTCCCAGCACGGAGGGAGAGATGTAGGAGCCGGCTCTGTGGGCTTGGCTCGCCGGGAGGAGCTCGGCTCTGCCTGAGGGCCGAGGGCGGCCCTCCCCGCCGTGTCGGGGCTCGGAGGTGTCACCAGTGCCCTACGCCCATGTCCGGGTGACAGCAGCTCGCACAAACACACGCGGCTGGATTTGCACCTGCTCGTGTGAGCCCTTGGGGTGGCTTTAGCTGTCATGTCAGGTATCATAAGGGTGCCAGTGCACCCACCTGACTTGCCCAGGCCCCTGCGCTTCTCCAGCTTTGGGTGAAGTCGTTTCTTTTCTCTGCCAAAGCAGAGTCCGATGGCTTTCCTGATCATTGCAAGGAATTTGGAATCATTCTTTGCTCTGCGGATCAGCACAGCTCTAACATGTAACTTTATTTTGTTGCTGATGATGAGGTTGCTCCTCCTTCCCACTCCTGTTTTCTCTTTCTGACTCAGAAAGAGGTTTTTCATTTGAAAACAAGATGACCTCCCTACTGTGGAGAAGTCAAAAGGCAGCTGAGCAGGACACAGCTGGTGTCTGCTGTGCGTGAACCATCACTCTGTCTTCACAAGGGAAAGCTGGTCGTGTCTTGGACAGGCTTCTGTTCCCCTGCTTCTCCTGTCACCAGACTCGGTCGCAGTGGGGAGCTCACTTGCGTGCATTTTTTACAGCTGCATTTGGTGTTTTCTTCCTCCGGTGACTGGTGCATGAGCGCTGCCTCCAGATGTGCCAGTCTGTGGCCAGCCAGGGAGCCAGAGTGAGGGCAGGGGTGTGGGGCAGGGTGCTGGGCTGGGTGCTCCTGGGACGTCCCAGCTGCGGAGAGCAGCCACAGGGGAGGAGGCGTCGGCTGCAGGAAGTTTTCCCAAAGCACAGTGCATGGCCCTTGGGTCTTTGTTTAGTCTTGGGGTGTTACTGTCAGGGAGTGATTTCTCAAGGAGAGCCGTTCATCTGGCACTAAAATAAACTCCCAGCCCTTCAGAGTGAGACTTCTCATGCGCATCCACCAAGGTAAACACCGGCAGCTGACAGGTTACAGGTCCTCCTCAAAGCCAGACGTGTGCAGTAAATGTTTAAACGAAGGTTGTGCTGCACGGGGCAGCTCGTGGTGGGTCCTGCGCTGGTTCCCCACGTTACAGTGGGTTTCACTTACACCCTGGTGACTCGTTACAGACACGATGTGAGGAGCACGTTGCCCACCGCTGATGCGCAGCCGTGCCAGGAGGTGGCTGTGTAACAGCCCTGGGAGCAGTGTTGGTCTCAAGGACAGTGAAAGAAGAGAGCTGTCTCCAGCCGTGCCGTGGCTGCACGCTGGGACCCGTCTGCCTGAGCCCACGCCCCGCGGAGCCGTCAGCGCTGCCTGTGGGCAGAGGGACCTGGACAGGCACCGCCGGAGGCACGTGGAGATGAGCAGCTCTTTCTCATCTCGGCAGCGTGCAGGAGCTGCCGCCTCTCTCCTCCACCCCAACTCTCTCCTTGGAAGCACCAGCACCGGGAAAGGGGGAACGTTTTTGTCGCACGGCGCCTGGTGCGGAGCTCGGTTACTGTCCCCGCTGTCCCTGCAGCGGGTCCAGGGGCACCTCGAGTGCGGCCCCGCGCCTCCCGTGCACCGAGGCTGGGAACGGGCCGCAGAGGCAGCGCCCACAGCTCGAGCGGGGGCCAGCGAGGGGTGCGGGACCCTTGCTGTGCTCGTGGGCCAACTGCCGTTCAGGTTCTGGTGCAGCTCTGGTGTACGGGGAGCAGCCACGGGTGCGAGATAAGCATGAGATCTCCCTCCTGTGCCCCCCAGCCGCCTCCCCCCAGCCTCCCTGGGCTGCAGGCCAGCGTTTGTTTCTACTCGTGCAGGCTGGGCTGGCCCTGGAGTTCATTCCACTCTCTGTTTCTCTTGGTGATTTTATTTATTGTTTCTGCCCTTCCTCTGGGGTCTGGGGGGATCCTGCTGAACGGGCTCTTGCTGCACTGGAGACTGCAGTACAATCAATACACGCTGTTTATTTTTTCTCATGACTGACAGCTCCTTGCCTGCAGCCTTCTCCTGTTACAGCCCTAATGTGTCTTCTGGCAGGTTTCCTCCTTCTGAGTGATTTCTCAAGGAAAGAGCACTGAGGCTGAAGGAACAGCAGAGCTTTCCCTTCTCTTACGTTCCCTTCCCTGCCCCTGAGGTGCTGGTGTGGGGGCCCTGCCTGTGCAGGCAGGAGAACAGAGGAGATGGTGTCCCAGTCCCAGGCTCCGGCGAGCTGAGGGGTTGGAGGTGCCTGCAGGGCACGGTAACGGTGGGCGCGTGGTGGTGGGTGCTGAGCAGGGTGCAGGGGCTCGTGTCTCAGGCTGTGGCCACCCCTGGTACAGCGCAGCCCTCGGGAACGTGGGGAGGGTGCCCGAGCCCCGGTGCTGGTATCGGGGAAGGAGAGTGCTTGTCTTGGCAGCGCTAACACGGTGCTCCCAGTTTGCCTGGGAGACTGGGGTTTCCCCTTTCCCCACGCTGGGGCAGGACTGGAAAGCTGGACATCGACTAGAATTGCTTCAGGTGATGAAACACAAGTTGTGCTTTGTCAGGCTGGACCCCAACCAGCTCTGCAGGGCCTTTGCTGCTCTTGGAGCTGCTGCTGCCAAGAGCAACTTCACTGAGAGTGAGCAAACGCTTCCATAGACCCTCGTTCGTATCAGTAGAAATAGAAAAAGACATTCCTGTATCTCCAGCACTCCCTGCTCTCTGCACTAGAGATCGCAGAGCTATGCTGCCATCTGATACCAGCCGTTTGGGTAATTCGTGGCCTGGTCTGATGGGTGCTTCACCCAGGGCTGGGGTCTGACCCCCTGTGGGGGCTGCGGCGGGTGGTCGGCAGCTGCACGTCTGGGGCTGCCGCTGCCCCTCTGGCATGTCCTCCCTGGGCATCCCGAGCTGGAGAGATGCGGAGGGAAGTGCGAGGCGGCTCGGGGCCGCAGGAGAGGAGGATGCTGGGGGGGTGAGGCTGCCCGTGCTGGCCCCTTCCCCACCCTGGAGGTCGCTGGCGGCGTGGTCCTGCGGGGTGAGGCCTTGGGAGAAGGAAGGGCTGGTTGGTCTCGCGTCAGGAGCAAGGACGCTGCGAGGAGCTGGCTGCAGCTGCCGGCTGGTGCGTGCAGGCCCCTTGCAGTAGTCTGGGTGCAGCTGTGTCTGATTCTTGTGCTGGCAGCGCGCTGCGGCAGTGGGCAGGGTCTGCTGAGAGGCTCCGTGCTGGTGCCAAGCTCTCGGCGCCGGCTCTCCCGGCCGTGGCAAAGTGCTGGCGAGTGGCTCGTGCCTGGGCAGACATCGGCTTCTCGACGCTGGGGCTGAGCAAGGGCAAGTGCGGGTTTAGCGCCCCGGGATGATTTCTGCTGTTGTAAACACAACGTGGCTGAGAGCTGTTGAGTCCCAAATTAAATCCTGAAATCTGCCTTTGTTGTGTTTTGTTTTTTCCCTCCCAGCCTAAGTAATGCTTTCACTTCTGTGTTTTCTGGGAAGAGCCTTTGAAGTGGGTGGCTGGACGCTGGCTGGTGTGAGAGGTCTCCTGCCGTGACTCGCCTGCGAGCAGACGCACCGGCAGCGCTCACAGGGAGGATGTTTTGGGACCACACATGGCACGAAAGTAAAACCTCTCCCTGTGCTGTGCAGGAGTCCCCTGCACCCTGACACCCTCAGCCTCACGTCCCCGGGGCGAGGGGAGTGGAAGGGAGAGCCTTCTGCTTGGCTGGTCCCGCATGGCGGGGAGGGACATCCCTGTCCCATCCCTGTGGGCAAGGATGTCCCCGAGGGGTGTGTGGTGTCCCTGGGGAGGTGGCTCGCCCCCCGCCCCGGCACCCAGTGGCTGCAGCCCTGGCGGCAGCTGTGCCGGATCCACGCTGCATCTCGGCCGTAATGTTGCAAGCAGAGCTCAGACAATGCCTGGCTGGAAGGGGCTGTCCTGGCTTTACGGGTGGTTCTGGCTGCGGGCGGCTGCCAGTGCTGCCGGGACGGCAGCGAACGGGGCTCCTCTGCGTCGCCTCTCGCGGGGCATGGCCAGGAGCTGGCTCCTGCTTCCGTCGGTTCACAGGAAGGTTCACGGCCTCTCCAGCCCCCGAGGCTGCCGTCTGTCTGCGGGCGCTTGTGGCGGAGGGCGCGAGGGCCTTTCCGTGGGAGCGCGTCAGGATCGCAGACGCTTCGATTAACAGGGGCTAGGGTGCAAGCGGGAGGCGTCGGGCGCATTAGGTGAGGAGATGTGACTGCTTTAGCAAGGGAACATGGGTTTGCTGAGAGGTTGTGCTGGAGCGCGTGTGAGCACAGACCTGCTGCAGCGACAGGGCAGCCCATGGCCAGGCTGGGGGGCCGCCCATGCTCGTGCTACGGAAAACCCTCGGGTCACTTCCTGGGGTCAGCTCCCTCCCGGCAGCGACGGCTGAAGATTTAGTGTGTGCGAGCAAGAGCATCCTGGGGTCTTGGAGGCAATTTCGTCTCTTCTCCCGCCCAGTGCTGAGACAGATTTGGTGCGGCGCGGCAGGAGCGGAAAGGCCAGGGCTCCCGGGGAGGAGGCTGTTTGCTTTGGCAGCTCAGCCGGGTCCCGGAGCCAAGACTCAATCCGTCCCGCTCGAGCCATTCCCCGCTGCTGGCGTGGAGGTGTCCCCGGGGCCAGGGGGATGCCAGGAGAGCTGCGGTGGCAGCGAGTCGCGCGATGGTCCCCCCTGCCAAATCCTTTGTGTTTTGGGGAAGCCACGAGCCGAGGGGCTGCCTCCCGCTGCATGGGGGGTTCTCCCAGCACCGGGTGTGCGCCTGGGAACTGACGTGCCCTCAGACTCCGCTTTTCTGATGTGCCTGGGCAACACCAGAGCCACGCGTCTGCCCTGCTGCTGCGGAACGTGGCTTGTGCCAGGAGTCTCGCCCGGAGAGCGGGTCTGAGCTTGAGGAGTGTGGCCCAAGAAGGGGAGCAAGGGGTCACTGGGGAGCCACTGCCAGAGGGGTGACCACTCAGCAGTGATTTTAATGCCGTTTTATCTCGTGTGACTGCTTAGCCCACATCAAGGCAGCCAGAACTTGGTCGTCCCTGAGCCTGCATTTCACCTGGGGAGCACTGCAGACTCCTCGGGGCTGATGACAAGACGGGCCTTGTTGCTGGTAAACTATTTGCACCCTGGCCAGCCTCCTCCCTCGCTGGTCCTCCTTGGCATTATCTGATCTTGGCTCTGTGCTCTGCTTTGCACGAGCAAGCTTTGGATGGGTTTTTAGTTCACGTCCGGATTTAGGGTTCACCTGGGCAGCTCCTGCGTTGCCGGCTGGTGAACAGGTGAGCGGTGCTGTGCAGGGGGGGCGGCTGGAGCCCCCACGGCACAGGGGGACCAGACCCTCCTTGTCTGCCACAGACCGTGGTACTGGAGTGGAACAGCACCTCCACAGGCTGCCAGATTGTTTTCTTCCTCTAGCAACAACAATCTAAACTTGCAGCGATCACAGCAAAGCAATTTGCAAACAAGCCATTTTGAAAAAGTCTCTTATTACTGGTGTTAAAAAATTCCTCCTGCACTGGCAACCACTGTGCTTAGTGCAAGAGTTCAAAGTCAGAACGGATAAAGAAATTGAGGTTCACATTGAGGGATGCTGCTGCACTGCCCAGTTAATATCATGGAGCTTAAAACTGCCTGAAAACCGCTTGCTTCATTTTTTTTGTTGCAAATTGATCTGGTTCAGCATCTTTAGCTCCTTAAAGCTTGAGTCTCTTTAGCTCCTTAAACATCCTGAATTTGGAAAACAGATGGAATGAAAATTTCTCTTAGGTTTCCAGTCCTGGATTACTGTCTTGTACAGTAACAGTATAACATGACAGGGCTCTTGGCAAACACAGCAGGCGTTTCTGGCATGCGGGTAGATAAATACCGTTATTCCTGTTGCCAGTGTGGTGGCAGGGAGCACGAGGGTAATACAGAGACTCTGCTGCCTTCTCAGGATTGTCATCGTGCTGTCCTGCTGCCATTCGTGTCTGGAATGGCGAGCAGAGCTGCTGTCCAGAAAGCAACATGTGCTTGTTGCTACAAGTTCCAGCAGAGCAAAACTTCAAGGAACGATGCTGCGGGGACCCATCTCCCTGCCAGAGCCAGAGGCTTCTGCATGCTGTCTGCTGCTCACGCTCTGAGAGTCAAATGAGAAGGGACAGCAGACAATTAATCACCTATCCGACCGCTATTTATCTGCAGCTCTGAAGTAAACTCCCAAATGATGGAAATATGTTAGTAATTTTTGGCCATATGTGCTTTCCCCCCAAAACGAGGCAGAGCCAAATGGCACAGAAGTGATACTTTAATGTACAACACATTTTCATCATTTTTCCCATGTATACTAAATTCCTCTTCATGGTTGTGGCAAAGGAACATTAATTTTCTTTCTTTCATTTGGGTCGTGATTAACTCGGGAAAACGCTGAACCCAAAGAGGAGAATATTTTCCATGGAAGTTGTATGGGATTAACTCCCCTTCTCCTGGGGAAGGTGCAGGCGTGTGGCTGCTCCGCGTGGCTCTGGCTCCTGCCTGCGGGTCCCGTAGATGTGGCCGGGGGCTTCGCTACTCGAGGGTGAGACGTTCAGTGCGTGGAAACTTGTTCCACAAGCACCAGAAGGCCGGGAGTAACGGCAAACAAATGCTCAAGAAGCCAAGCTGACCTTTTAAATGGCCCTTTAAAGAATCTCTCCATGTGTCTAGAGCAGGGAAATCACCTTGATTACTCAGTTTTGCTGCCACAGAGCGTGTCACCAGCTGAGCAAATCTCCTCTCAAATAAAAAGCGCCCGGCGTGCTTTGCCGGGGGGAGGGAAACAGACATTGGTGGTTTACCTTGATGCTCTCCCGGGCGCAGGGGTGGCTCCACTTCAGTTGCGAGGGTTTTTGTCCACGGGCCCCCTCATTGCCGGGGTGATGCCCTGGGGAGGGGACGTGGGGCAGTGGTGCGGGACTGCTGTGGCCGTCCTGGGGCCCCCTTGCCCCCAGGTGCGCTTGGCAAAGCCTTTGTGCCAGTGAAGGCTGCTCAGGAGTCATTTTGTTTTTCCCCTCCCTCTGGCTTGTTTTTCAGCCCTTAAGATGACCATAAAGGAAGTGAAGAAGGAGAACGGGGACAAGATGATTGTCCCGCGGAAGAGGAAGGCGCTGAAGCTGGGGCCCATCCGGAAGAAGAACCTGAAGAAGCTGGTGCTGTTCCTGAAGAACGGGGCTGACTGTCCCTGCCATCAGCTGGACAACCTGGGCCACTACTTCCTCATCATGGGCCGCCAGGTGAAGACCCAGTACCTGCTGACGGCCATCTACAAGTGGGACAAGAAGAACAAAGAGTTCAAGAAATTCATGAAGAAGATGAAGTCTCCTGACTGCCCGACATTTCCGTCCGTCTTCAAGTGATGTGGTGGGTGGCGGGAGAGCTGCCGCCTGGACCTTGTGCAGCCTGGCACGGCGGCTCCTCTGCTGTGGGGACGCTGGAGCCGAGCCCTCCTGCTCCTCCCTCGCGCTCCTCGAAGCTTCCCTCGCCGACCCCAGCCCTCCCACCTCCCTGCTGCCAGCATTTGCCTGATGGCCCAGGCACGCGAGCGTGACGTGCATGCACCAAACAGTCACTGGGGTCACACGCAATTGACGTCCCCAGTGTCCAGAGACCTGTTGCTGTACAGATATGTGCATTCCTTTAAATAGCAGCTATCAGGTAAAGAGGGCAAGCAGAGGGGTGTGAAGTTATGTCAAGAGGTTACACACTTGCAGAAAGGACCCTTGTGACTGCGTTACTCCTGTCTTCGTGGCTGCAGGATTGCCCTAAATCAATCCTGTTTGAACCAGATCTGGCCAATTAGGAAAACATCCCTTACTCACTATAAAAGTTAAACAAGTAGTGTTACAACCCATTACAACCTCTGATAAAACCTCCTAAGAGCTAATTGCCCTAACTGTAAAAAAATCCCACTGTAGTCTAAACCTGCTTAGTTTAAGCCTTAACCCTGGGGTCCTTGTGACGCCTTGATCGGCTGGATCGGGGAGCCCTCCCTTACCAGCAGCTCTGGGGTGTCACGGGGACGCCGGCCCCTGCCGCACTGACCGGGCTGAGCCCCTCGAGCCCAGCACCGTGCTGCTCCTTCTCCCGCCCTGCCCGGGTCGAGGGTGCCACGGCCCGGCCGCGGGGCCGGTGGCGGAGGGGGAGCTGCCTCCACCCGTGCCCCGGCCGCAGCAGCGTTCGGCTGAGCGTCCCCCACCCTCACGCCTCCCACATCAGCACCTCGTGGCAGTTCCCGTGCCCCCGCGGCTGGGGTGGCTCATGCCCGGACAATTGTGTGATTCTGTTTCAGCCACGTGCAGACACCCCGCCTTTGCTGAGCAGCCCAGCACTCCCAGTTGGGGGAGAGCTCACGGCGGCTCCTCCAGCCTATGTCACTCCCTAACTCTACCAGTGATATTTTTATAGTTTCTGCAGACTGCTGGCAAAACTCCAGATTCCAGAAGCCCGAGGACTTGTGCCTATGGAGTGCCACGGGAAGCGTCTCCGTCTTTCCCTCTGCAGTCGCTGTGGGACCTGTCGGTTTCTAGGTTTTTGTTTGAGGTGTGGCAACTTGGCTTTGTATCATTCTGGGTTTCTTTTTCCCTAATCAAAATGTCATGTTAGTATGAGGTCAAACAGTTTATGAAAGATGAAGAATATTGCATCCAAATGATTACATTTATCGACCAAGCTGAAATTCATTATTCCGTTAATTGGACAAGTTCTCTTTTCCATAGACCCATATCACTCCACATTAATTATACTATCCTGCTTCCATTCAGTATTCTCATCAATCACAGTTACTCTAAGAGAATGAATATCTTGCGATCTGAGATAATCCTGTTGTATTGCAGTTAAGTGAAATAACAAATCCTCATTTTTGAGGTTTAAACCAACCCCACTCAAAGCTGGTAAATTAATTATTCTTTAGCTCGGGAGTGCTGTTTATTCCCCACATGGGGACAGAGCTGTGGACTTGATTGTAGAAGAATTCTGTGAAGAAGCCAAGCGCACAGAGGAATGATGCTTCACAGCTAACAGATGGATTTAGGACGTGAACTCTGTAGAAAGTCCCACTAGGTTGTCTTAGACCACCATTTGTAGTAGTGTTGTGTCTCTGATGCAAAATTAATCATTGTAGATAATGTGCTTTATCAGTGAATTAAATAAATAAACCATGGGCTTTAACATCACAGCCTGATGAGGTGAAATGGTGGGGGAGGCTGACGGATCCCGACACAGGTCGTGGCCCAGAGCGGGGCCATGCTGGGCTGAACGGCCGGTTATCCTGGAGCACCCAGCGAAGCCCAGCGGGGCTGGGACCTGCCGCCACCACCCGCCTTCCTTCCTCCGCCGAGCGGCAAAGAGGAAGAGGAGTCGGTTGTGCAGGAGAGAGAGGCGCTTCATCCTTGCATGGGTCTGGGGTTTTGGTGCTGGCACCCAGGTGGGTGTCCTGTGGCCACCCTGGGAAACCTACCGGTTGCCCTCTGAGTTACTTCAGACGCCTTCTGGCCCTGTGTGTTTGAGGAGCTGAGCGGCCTGGCACGTTGTGTTTCAGACATGGTGGTATTTTGGACATTTCCATTTTACCATTCTCTTGCCAAACCACTGTGATCTGCCAGCCGTTCCCGCGTGGATCCAGCGGGTCGGTGGACCAGTCATCGCTCCGCTTCCCCCGTGCCCTCCTGGTGTGTGTGGGCTTTTGATAAAAATAACAGGACTAAAAGAAATGTGTTTCACATAACATCCTGTTGTTGGCAGTTCAGGTATCTTTACATTTTGTTTTAGTATTATTATAGATAGTTAATTTAGAGAAGTGTGACAGATGAGGGAGGACTGTTTCTGCTTGGGGTTTTGAGAAAGAGAAAATGTAAAAGACCAGTGAAAATCAGCGCTATGGAGAACAGCCTTTTCCAGGCAGGGAATAAAAGCATTGCAGTTACTAGAACTGTTCTGCTTTTCCTTTTGCTTAGTTCAGCTTGGGGCATGCTGTGTTATTAGCAACCTCTGCTTTTGCAGTTCACTACCTCAATCTAACTTTCTCCAAACTCTTGAGTTATTAATGTGGCTGAGAGATTAATTTACTAGGAGGTGTGTCGTGTTGTGTATAAATAAATTATAGCCCCAGAAGGATGATGGGGAGTGAGTATCTCTCCTGTTACTTGGAAAGAAATTAAGAGATCAGGGTATTTGTCTCTGGCAGGATAGCAAGCATGTGCACATTCTTTCTCGTCTGTTACTCAGAACTACATTAAACCCCACAAATAATGATCCGCAGCCCCTTTAGGCAGATGCTGACATCCTGCCTTTAAACCAGTCACCCTGAAAGGGGGGTGATTGCACCCAGCCCAGACACTCACTGTGCAGCAGGGGCAAATAACTGATTTGGAGAAGCCGAGCTCGTTTGTGGAAGCTCCGAGGCGATTTAACGTGTGGCCGTGTCTGGCCGTTGCCTTCTGACGGTGCCTGCGCGACGGCGGTGGCTGCGCTGTCCCCGCAAGCCGGGGGTGGTGGCTGGCGGGCGCCTGGCTGGCCGTTGGGCTGTGAGCCAAGCACCCCACTTCTCCATGAAGGATGGGGTCTCCTCAGCCCCCCCAGGGTGGCTGCGGGAGGGTGAGCAGCCGGGATGGGAACCGCTGACCCTGTGCACAGGGGCTGCCGGGGCCCAGCATTGGTCTAACGGCCGCGCCGGGACGCGGGGAGAGGCCGGGACCCGCCGGCAGCCGCCGGTGCCCCCCCTCCACCAGGCTGGCACAGGGCAGCTGCCAGCGGGCCGGGGCGGCGTGTTCAGAGTTGTGTGTTAGTATCAGGCTAAATGTTTATAAAAGTACCTCTGCTTGAATTAATGCTCGCTGAAGAGCTGAGGCATAATTATGGGTGATATGACTTAAGTATTGTGCTGCCCAGCTGAATTACTGCAGCCCCGAACTGCCTGCTCCAGAGTGTTTACAATTTCTTCACTGTTTCATATTCTTTCTTCTCACTCATCCTAAATGTTTATTTAATAATCCTGGAAGACCTTTTAAGCTTCCTGGGTTTAATGTTTGCTAAGCACCCTGTCCCTTCCACTCCTATTGATAATTCCTGGGCTGCTGCAGAACTGCGCGGCTCCATGCTCTGCCCGAAAGCCGAGCTCCAGGATGGGGGCCCCCAGACACCCGTCTTGGTCCCCTAGGGCCTGGGCCTGGTCACCCACCAGGAACAGAACTAATGGGGAGGCTTGGAGCAGCCAGAGGACGATCCCGGGATCAGCGGCGGGGACCCCTCTACCCTGAGGGCGAGTGTTGGGGCCCTGCACCCCTCGTCTGCGCTGGGCGGCTCGGGGACCCAGCAAGAGTCCCGGGGCAGCAGGAGCCTCAGCCACACCGTCCTCGGGGTTGTTCCTTCCCCGTCTGGCTCACACGAGCTAATACAGACATCTGCAAGCCAGTATTGCAGAGACGGCGTAGGTGGAGAGCTAACGTGAGGGCTTGTCAGCTGGATAATCTCGCCTTCACGGTGCATAACCCCAGTCTCCAAGCTCTCCTTGGGCTCTGGCAGTATTAGTTTCAGCAAATTCATTTTCCTTCACAAAAGCTTTTGGTTACTTTGGGATTAGGGACTGTTTAGAGTTCATTGTTTTCCCGAGCTGCCTTGTTTTGCTGTAATGCTTAGACGCCTGGTCTGCAGGAACTTAATCTCCCTTCTCCTCCAGCAGTACTGTTCTGTGAAAATCTGTTCTCTGCTTTAGTGCAAATTGTTGATGGGAGATAGCAGCGGGTCTTTCTGCTTCTATTTAACGTGTCAGCAGAGAAAGACATCTGCTTGCAATTACGGGCATGGCCTTGCTGAAGGATTGGCGTGGTAGATTTTATAAGATAACAGGAAATCTTTATCAATTCATAATTCCTTGTGTCATACAAAGGAATATATTTCATTTAAAATATTCATCTTCTTTATTTTACAAAATTAAAGGATAAACCATGAGATTGATATCAGGGGAAAATGCCTTGTGCTCTGCGAAGAGCAAGTCCTGGGTTTTCCACACAAAAGCCTCTGAGCGGGTGAGGGCCGGTCTGGGGAGCCAGAGGGCTCTGAGGCTGCTCCCTCGCTGCCTTCTGCGACGTGCGCTTTTAGAAATGATTTGCTGGCTTTACAGCACAAAACATGAAAAACATGAAAATCATCCCCAACACAGTGCTCAAAGCGTCGAACTCTCCTCGAAGGGGCAAGCGGCTGCAGACAGGCACCTCTGCGAGCTGGCGGGGAGCCCCAGCAGCACCCGGCGCATCCCCGTGGCTGCGGGAACAGCCGTGGGACCCGAACGCTCGGCTCTCGCGTTCCCCAGCCCGTTCTTGGCAGTGAGGGATGCCTGCCTGGGGCAGGGGTGCAAGGGGCTCCCACCCTGCCGGTGTGCCCGGGGAGGGGACCTCGGGCGGCTCGAGACACGCTGGGACAGGCTTGCGGTGACAGACAAGCTACCCCGCAGTGCTGGGGGGCTTCCCCCCGATCTGGCACCTTCCATCCTTCCCACAGCGCAGAGGGGGCCGGGTGGGAGCCTCCGGCCTGGGGTGCAGGGAAGGGGCTGATCCCCTCCCCAGTCCCTCGCTCTCCCCTCGAGGGCTGCTCCTGGCAGGGTGAGCTGTCAGCACAGCTATTCTTGGCCTTCCTCAGCCCATTCGTCAGCCCTCCAGGAGTCTGCTGTAATCTCCTCTGTGATTAAGGGTCTTGGAGCATGTTCAACATCATTAAAGAAACAAGAAAATAATAATAATGATGATCTGCACTCAGGAATGCTCCCGAGTGGAGTCAGAATTGCGTTCGATGCCTTTCATGCTTCAGCCTTAGCAGATTAACAGGGGTCACATCCCCCGGCTCCGAGAGGTTTCTGTGCTCTCTCCTCTAGCAGGGCCAGCTCCTGTTCCCCCCTGAACACCCTCTGCCTGGATGCGGATCTTCACCTTCGGGGAGGGCTGGAGGGGCGCCTCTGCCCACGGAGGTGGTGGGTCTTCCCTGTGAACGTGGGAGAGAGGCAGATACCTGTTGTCAACAGAGGTGGCAAGGTCCTGGCCCAGGCAGCTGGTCTCCTTGCTGATTTGGAGACGATCTCCCTGTTCCTGGTGAGATAACGAACATGGGGCTGAGACCCTCCCCTGGGGCAACTCCGGGGCAAGAGGCAAAAGCGCAGGGCGGATCAAGAGCACTGGGGATGTAGCCGTGCCGCAGCGTGGCCGCCGCCGCGCTGTGCTGGAAACCCTCCTCCGGGCTGGCCCCAAAGCCTAGTGCTGCATCTGTGTGCTGCAGCGTGCAAGGAGTACATGCACAGCTCTTAGCTGGAAGGAGCGTGGCCTGTGTGCTGCTGTCAGGTTGTGTTTTTCTGTATCGAGAACTAAACGTCCGGTAGGAGCCTGACTGCAGGATCCTTTGTGTGCAGCCCCGCGGCACTGGGCAAACGCAGGGTGCAGCTGGGTTTGATGCCTGGCAGGGCCGCTCGCTCCTCTACGGGCGGTCGTTTCTTTGAGCGCTGCAGAGATCTGTTGGGCTTGACCCCTGCAGCGTGCCAGGGGGTCTCTTGTGCTGTCCTGTGCTTCTGGCCCCCCCTGTCCTGGCTGCAGGGCTGGCCAGGGGCTGCAGCTAGGCCCGTGGCCACGTTTGCAGAGCTTTCCTGTCTATGGAAGGACACGGGATGATGCGTCTGCCAGCGTGGGCTGGAGGAGCTGCCTGTCAGGCTGGAGGGCTCCTCGCAGCCCTTCTCTCGCCCTCCAGCAGCGGGAGAGGCTGCTCAGGGGGCAGCGGGCAGAGGGATGCCCTGAGGAAGCTCTTGGGGGTGGCGGCAGGTCGGGGTTTCAGGGAGCTGGGTCTGAGCTAGCCAGGGTTTGGGATTGTTCTGCCAGAGCATTTGGCGTGCTCCGGGGATGCAAAACATCTCCTGGCCTCTTTGGCTAATGGCACTGCCAGTGCACGTTGTGTGAGATCACGTACATGCTGCTGCTAGCTCCTGACTGTCCCCAGCCCAGGAAAAACCAGTGCAGCAGCGTGCGATTCTGGCAGGCTTGGAAACAAAGCAAAGAAATGGGAAGGGTGGAAAATCTTGGGCTGGTTTCTAAAACACAGTGAATTTCTGGGTGCTGCTGAAATGGCCAAAGCTTCACTGAGGCATGGAGAGGACGTATGGCAGGGGACGGGGGCAGAGTGTCAGAGGACAGCGGCCGTTCGGGGGCTCCCATTGCAGGGGGACCCCCTGCCAGGCTCCCCGGCCTGCAGATGGGCTTGATCCTTGCAGAGCAAGAGCAGTCTGGTTTCATTTTAAGCTCCCAGATGTTGGTCATGTTACCAACATTTCTTCTTACTGAAGCAAATTCAAAACATCTATTTTTCTTCAGGTTCTCAGACATGAGACACGGGGAAGCTCATTTCTGTTCCACTCCCAACCAACACGGGCCTGGCAGGGACGTGCTGTGGGATCCCGCTGTAGGGTGACCGTCTGCCCCCAGCTCGGGGTCAGCAGGTCTGGGGGCCCCAGGGTGGGGCGGGCAGGGGGCGCACACAGACATCCCGCGGGGGCACTGGCAGGCCGCTGGCTCTTGCCCCGCAGCCCATTTGTGGAGGACGGATGGACGAGCTGCCGGGGCTGGCTGCTGCAGAGGACAAACATCCCTGATGGCTTCAGATCTGGGGGCATGAGAAGCAGCTTCTACACTGCAGCGTGAGGTGTGATTTTTTGCATAACTAAGCTTTCCTGAGCTGTTTGATCTTGGTACCACCAACACAGTGCTGGATCACTTTGGCTTCTTGCTGCTAAGCTGAAAAGTCCCTGAAAAGCAGAGTGGGTTTAATGCTCAAAGGGACCGTGAGCCTCTCCTGCGCCACTTACACCCAGGCGTGCAGCTGACGGGGCTTCCTTCAGGGTGGCAGATTTTCACTTTTTGTGCTTTAAAAGACGGGCAGACTGAAAGCCGTGGCAGACCTCCCCTTGCCAACCCCGGCCCGTGCCCCGTGCCAGGCTCAGGCAGCAGCTCTGCGGGACGTGGCTGCCAGGCTGGGTCTGTTCACCCTGGAAAGGTACCGAACGGGTCTGTGGGTGCAGGGCCCCCCCGAGCCCTCCTGTCAGAGCGGGGTGGGAGCGTCCGTCTGTCCGGCGGGGACAAGCACGAGACCTGGAGGCGATGTGCCCAGGGAAGGTGCGGGCTGGTGGGCTCGCTAGTGGTCTCCCGCTGATTTGGAGCATTAGATTATGCAGGATTGAGTTTGATTTCTTCCCCCCTCCTTGGATTTTTAGTAGCTGACAGTTGTTACCAGCATGAGGTACTAACTTTTTATTTTGAACGCATGAGTTCAGGCTCGTTAATCACTTCCAAATGCCCTCGTCTAAAGGCTATATTGTTTCAGCATTCAGCCACTAATTTTTTGAAATCTCTGAAATAAGACTCTGCTCTTGAACATGTGCTGGAGAGTTGTTCCTTTCCGCTGTATTTTAAAAATATACATGTGGTTTAATTCAACAAGAGGGCTGGAGGGGACATTTTTCCACCATTTTTTTCCCCCTCTTTTTCTTTAGAGCTGTATCTGCCAAACTGCCCGGCCCTGTGCCAACAGCAGCCCCTCAGATGATCCCGGATGCATCTGGGGGTTAAAAAGTGTGTTTCCGGGGAAGCCCAGTGTCGCTGCCCGGCAATACAGACCTGGGGGTGCCCGGGGGGGGTGTTCAGCTCACCCGCTGCCTAAGGGCGATTGCTGCCAGCCCTGGGGTGCAGGTACCAACCAGAAATAAGGTCTTTCAGCCAAGAGAAGGGTTTCCAGCAGCTCGAGGGCACAAGTCACCTCGCCATTGGGCTGGGCCAGACCTGGGGCCATGCTCCCCTGGCAGCCTGCGGCGGGGAGGGTGGGGAGGGTGTTCTGTTCCCCCCGTCGCGCTGCCAGCGCGGCCACGCAGAGACAAAGCCGATGCAGGGAAGGGCCGAACTCAAGGGCTTTGTGATGTGGACGCGGGCTGCTGGTTTGGAAAGGCAGCAACTGCTGCAAAACTAGAGGAGAAATGGCAATGGCTTTCCGTGAATGCTCAAGGCTCCAGCAGACACTAGAAATCCACTGATATATCCAAGCAATGGGATATTATGATTCAAAAATGTGAAATGCAGGGAGGACTCCTGCCAGACCTAAAACTCTCAAGGAACTTGGTTGTGTCTGGCCTCAGGGATCCCAAGGAAACATTATTTCTGCGACTAAAGTTGTTTTATGTGCCCTAGTTTTGGTAGGACTCCTGGAAAGATCTGGGTGCTCCAGAGGGTCTGGCAGATACAGGAGTTGCTTTAAACCAGCCATCAGTCAGAAACCTCTGGCTCCAAGCAGAAAGAGACGTTTTTTAAAAGAAAAGTGGGGACACATAAACACACACACCCCCCCCCCAGGGAAAAGCTGTTGGTGTGGGATCCAGGTGTGGGGCGGATGCTCGGGCGAGGCCGCGCTGGGGCCGGGCAGTGCCCAGGCGATGCCGCCTGGCTCCCTCCTGGCGGGGAGGCACTGGGCCGAGCGTGGTCTGCTGCACCTCCACCCGCAGCCCCAACCACAAAACCCTCTCGCCTCTGCCGGGAAGCTGCTGCTGGTGGAAACCCTCTTGGGTCTACAGCGCTTGGAGGCTCCCAAGCGTGTCTGAGGCTGTGACATCCTGTGGTTTTGTTGATATTATAAATAGATGGTGTAAGTGAACATGAAAGAATTTGCGCTGACCAAGGATTGGTCTTATTAAAGGCAATGACCAAGGAGGGGCTAATTCCTGCCAGGCCCCGTCCCTTACGTCACGTTGTCCTCAATGGCCCTTACGTCCCGCAGCGTCCCCAGCTGTCCGCAGGTGCTGGGATGCTCCCTGCAGACTGGCCGCAGTGGGACTCTCTCCCTGCCCACCTCAAGGCCTCTGAGCTTTCCCTGGATACAAAAAAAAAATATTCTAATGCTTTTTTAAAACAAGATAGAAAGGGAGAAGGTGGAGAGCATGTACGGGTTTCAGCCAGCCAGCTTCCTACAGTGCCCCAAAGCAACAGATCTAGTTGGTTTATATTGATCTTTTCATTGGTAATTTCACACAAAATTTTCTGCAATAATTATCCAGTGACTGGTAGTTCTCCTCCTGTTGTTTGCTCTAAGCAATGCATGTTCGATGTTTTCTTTCTCCATGGTTTGATCTTGCCCAACTTTGAGCCCTAAAGTCAAGGATCATTGGCATAAATTGCTTTTACTCCTAGTAGGTTACAGCTAAAAACAACTACTCTAGTGATGACATTTCCTACTACACACAGAGCAACCAACACTTTAGTCATTTCTAAAATGCAATAACCCTGTGCTACACACTTGATTTTTTTTTCCTTATAGAATATAATCTGTACCACTTTCTGCTGATGTGCTGGGTGTTTGTGGTGACTGTCAGGTTTTGGGCAGGGAGAGGGGGTGTCCCCTGTGATCTGCCCCAGGTCCCTGCAGTAATTTTGTGGTGTTTTGGATGTCTCCGGGGAGCCGCAGAAGGGCGGAGGAGCCGCACGGCCCCTGGGGATTGATGGAGCTGGAACTGTTCCGGGGGAGCTGCAGGCTGGGGGAGGAAATGGTGCAGGACCGGGGGGTCGGAAATGCAGCCAGCAAGGCCTGGCTGGTCTGGGGACAGACGGGCAAGATTGGGCTGAGCAGTGTCGATGAGGTGGTGACAAATCAAATGCAGAGGGGACAGGGGCTGAAAGTCCTGACAAACCCTGACGAGCCGCTGCAGAGCCCAGCTGGGAGAAGGGACAGGCTGCCTGCCTCCTCTCAATGAGGCTATTCATGACCGTTAGAAATATTTCCCAGTCTTTAATTCCCTCGTTCCTCGTCCCTCCTGAACTGCCTGGCCTGGGGCATCCTGCTGAGCACAGAGCTGGTAATGGGGCTGCGGCGGGGACGTGGGGCCATGAGGGGTGTGGTGGGGAGCCTGGCAGGGTGTCTGGGGCAAAGAGACTGTCCCACCACCTGCAGAAATAAGCGTGTTGAAGCCGAAAGCTGTCCCGATGTGTGACACGGGGACGGTGCTGTGCTGGGGTTGGAAGTGCCTCTCAGCAGCTGCCAGGGCAGCACGAAGCACCGAGCCTCGGGTGGGAGGCTCGTGCCCCACGTTGTGCCCCTGCAGATCAGGGCTCGGAGGAGGCTCCAGCTGATGGATGGATGCGATGCCACAGCCTGCTCGGCCAGCACTTACCTCTGCAAGGCCTCTGGCCGCCTGCCAGCTCCTGCAGTCGGGTGTTTAGTGCTGGGTGCCCAGGGACACGCACAAGGAGACACCTTATTGCTCCCGAGCGACAAGAGTTTTCAGCTGCGTAGGGCAGAACCTGCTGAAGAGGACAGAGCTCTTCCTCTGCCTTCCTGTGGCAGTGTGGGAACATCAGGAGGAATGGGGAGGCATTAAATGGGCAATTGAGTTCCTAGATGCTGATGTGAGTCTTGGGAGTAGCTGAAGCCCTGGCTCTGAGCTGGGCATGCAGCTCAGCGTGGCCTTGTGTAGTACAGCAATCTGAAAACCCATTACACACCATTGCTGAGAGCTCTTGACATGCTGTTTGCACAGATCATTAAACAGCCTAAGGGCCTGGACCTAAAGAGCGTGTTCTCATCCTCTTGGAAATGCATGGTGTCTTTCCAAAATGCCCAGTTTATGCCTTCCTGTAAATTGCCTTCTGGGTGTAAGCATCTCAGTCGCTCTGTACAGACAAGTTTTGTGCAGATTCCTACAAGCTCTCTGCCATTAGCACAGTCAGAAAGGCTTCCCTTCAGGTACCGCCGTAGGTGTGTCCTCATGAGCAGCCAGGCCCTCAGGAACCGGCCGAGGGTTGTACGGCTGAAAGGAACGCCAGGACAGATTCAGCCCTAACCCAGAATACAGACCAGCCCTTCCAATTTTTTTTTTTTGCTTTCCCAGAAGACTCTCTGGCTTTGCTTAGCTTGTAGTGGATGTAAACGTCATTGTTTATCTTGACAGGAGGTTAAGCACAAAAGAGCAGGTTTAATGGATTTCGCCGTGGCTGTCGGCGGTACAACGGCACAGAGCTCTCCTGGCTCCCAGGTGCTGTCCCGGCGCCTCGGCTCCAAGCCCAAGGAAAAGACTTTTCAACTCCTGGGTTTTCCTTGGTAAATGCCTGAGCTATGTTTGCTTTTCTAATGTGCTGGGGATGTTAAACCAGTGCACTTGCTGCTGCTGCCAGGGCTACGAGCTGAGGTGCCTGGTGCTCTCTGCTGACGGCCCCCCCGAAGTCAGCCCCCGCGGGATGCTCCGTCCCCGGCGGCTCTGCTCCGGGAGGGATGTGCTGGAGGGGAAGATGCAGGGAAATGCCAGAAGGCTGGACATCCCCTCGGCTGGGCAGCTGGTGGCACTCTGGCAGCCTTTCCCTGAGAATGGATGTGGCTGTCCTGTTGTCACCCTCCCCAGTTTGGCCAGGAAAGTCCCAGGGCCTCACCTGGTGCAGAAACTCCTCATTTTCTCTGCTTCCTAAAGGAGGAAACTTCAGCAAGCGAGCTATGAAAACTGAACAAAGTCACTCAAAGGTTAAAAGGCAAAAGATGAATTTAAAATAGAGGATCCAGGATTTTAAGTCAGTTTCTTGAGCCCAGATGTCCTGGTTTGTGTTCTCTAAGCACCTGGATTCAACATACGTGTCTAAGCAGGAGCAGAGGTGCTCCCAGGCATGATTCTTGGCTCCCAGAAATGCAGTTTAATGGCTCAAGTGCCTCCTGCCAGCGGACTATGCCTGGGATGGAAAGCATGTGCCATTGTTTGGGGGTTTGAGGTTTTTTTGAGTTACAGGAGATTCACATGAACCCCCTCAAAGGTAACTCAGGCAGAGAAGTGAGGAGCTTTAGAGCTGAGTTTGTGCAGTTGCTTTCATTATGCCCAGATTCAGGAGCCAGAATATGCAAATTCCCACTAGCTTTGACCAGAGGAACAATAAACAGGGGGATTAAGTGGTCCCGTGTGGGGACAGTGTCTCAGGCTCTGCATTTCCTGGGGTGCTGTGTAACAGAATCACAGACTGCTTTGGGTTGGGAAGGACCTTACAGTCCACCCAGTGCCACCCCCTGCCCCGGGCAGGGCCACCTTCCACCAGCCCAGGTTGCCCCGAGCCCCGTCCAACCCAGCCTTGAGCCCTTCCAGGGAGGGGGCAGCCACAGCTTCTCTGGGCAGCCTGTGCCAGGGCCTCACCCCCCTCACAGGGGAGAATTTCTGTCTCAGATCCCATCTAAGTCTCCCCTCTGTCAGTTTAACCCCGTTCCCCCTCGTCCTATCCCTCGCCCCTGATGACGAGTCCCCCCCCCCATTCCCGCAGCCCCTTTCAGCCCTGGGGGGCCGCTCTAAGGTCTCCCCGGAGCCTTCTCTCCTCCAGCTGAACCCCCCAACTCTCCCAGCCTGTCCTCACAGGGGTGCTCCAGCCCCCCCAGCATCCTCGTGGCCTCCTCTGGCCCCCCTCGAGCAGGTCCGTGTCCTTCTGCTGTTGGTGCCCCAGAGCTGGGCCCAGCCCTGCAGGGGGGGCTCACAGAGCGGAGCAGAGGGGGAGAATCCCCCCCCGGCCCTGTGCCCACCCTGCTCTGGGTGCAGCCCAGGGTGCTGTTGGCTTTCCGGGCTGTGAGTGCCCGTTGGTGGCTCACAGGCAGTTTTCCACCCCCCAGCCCCCCCAAGCCCTTCTCCCTGGGGCTGCTCTCAACCCACTCCTCGCCCAGCCTGGATTTGGGCTTGGGACTGCCCCGACCCCTGGGCAGGACCTTGCCCTTGGCCTTGAGCTCCAGGAGGGTCGCAGGTCCCCCCCTCCCTCCGCCCAGGTCCCTGCGGCCGCGGTCCCCTCCCTCCAGCCCGTGGCCGCACGGAGGCAGTTGGGGCGGTTTTGGCTCTGACAAGGGCGGTAAACTGAGGAACAGAGGTTTGTGCTTTGCTGGGGACGCTGGTGAGGCTGGAGGGGATGCGGGGGGAGCGGGGCCACGGGCGGGAACCCGCTCCCCCTCCCCGGGCGCCGCAGCGGTGGGAGGCGGGTGCCACCTCACGGTGGCGGAGGGGAACGGGCCGGGGACCGGGCGGGGGGGCGTCATCCCCCTCCCCTCGGCCCGGGGCAGGCTCCGTCGTGCAGTTTGTGCTCCGCTCCAGCAGCCGCTCCGCTCTCCCTGGGGACCGTCTGTCCTTGGACGGTCCCGCCCGCACCCACCTGCCCGCACCCCCTGCCCACACTCCCTGCCCGCACCCCCTGCCCACACTCCCTGCCCACACCCCCTGCCCACACCCCCTGCCCACACCCCCTGCCCACACTCCCTGCCCGCACCCCCTGCCCGCACCCCCTGCCCACACTCCCTGCCCACACCCCCTGCCCACACCCCCTGCCCACACTCCCTGACCGCACTCCCTGCCCGCACCCACCTGCCCGCACCTCCCGCTGCCCCCCCGGACACGCCGCCGGCTGCCCCTCGCCCCCGCCCGCGGTGAGGGGGGGTCTGTCCCCCAAGATGCGCCCTACAACCCGTCGGGGGGGGCTGCAGGTGCAACCCCCGTGTGTTTCCCAGCCGGGACAGGGATGGGGCGGGCAGCGAGGTCGCGCAGCCACCGCCAGGACTTTGACTGGTTTTCAAGTCCACCGAAGGGTTAATGTGAAAATCTCCGGCCCGTCCTGCGAGGTGACCCGGCGGGGCCCTCCCAGGGACGCAGCTATCTTGTCTCCCTGCTCTAGGAGTGGGTGCTTATCCTCAGCCTGACAGGTCGCTGCCGTCTCCGGACGCGCAGCTGGTTTTTGTCACCGTCACTACGTGGCTCCTCACCTGCTCCTGCAAACTTGGCCTGACAAGCTGCTGCAGGATGGGGGAGTATCAGAGTGTCCCCCCGGGCGGATGGGGGTTACTGCGCTGGGTCAGCACCGAGGCTCTAACACAGCTCCTCTGAGCATCGCTCTGGCTCGTGCCAGCTCTGGATTTGGCCCAGTGAACGCGAAACATCTGCAGGAGATGCTCTTTTCTCCCTCCCGCAGCACGGGAAGTGCGCAGGGTTGTGCAGTTGATGTCTGTGGATTTTAGAGGTGGCTTGTGCAGCTCCGCCGGCCGGACTCTGCTGGGCCCGAAGCAAGACTGGCTGACGGGTGAGCACGGCTCCTGTGCCTCGCCTCGCCGCGTGGCCTCCCGGAGCTGGGGCTCAAATTCAGCTCCAGGTCCCCTGCTCGTGGGTGCTCCCCAGGACCTGCAGATCCGCCTTTTCCGCGGTGCCAGAAGCCCTCTCAGCGCGGCTGAGGTCGGACCTGCCCGGGGAGGTGGGGACCACAGGGCACTGCTCTGAAGGCAAAGCTGCCCATGGCCCATTTTGCAGGCCCAAAGGCCACTGGAGACGGCAGCAGAGCCCATGCGAGAGGTGCAGTCCAGAGCCCTGCTCCTTCCTCCCCGCCAGGATGCTGGAGCCGTGACCGGGGCACGGGATGAATCGTCCCTGTGGCCTCTGCCGCGGGGACACGCAAGTGCGGCGCGTGCAGAGCGGAGAGGCACTGCTGTCTGCAGCGCCTTTCCAAGGGTGTGTTTACACGCATTTGTCAGTTAATAACCGCCTTGAAATAAAGCAAAAGCATCCCAAGGAGAGGAAGGGACGGACCAATTCAGTGAAGTTTATGCTCGTTCCACTCCCTGGAAGAGAAACAAAGCCCCAAGCCACAACCAGCACATGCAGAGCCTCTCGGTGATAGAATCCAGACCGCATTTCTTTAGGAGCAGAAAACACACTGACAGGTTAAAACAAATATTACAAGAAGGAAACTACTCATCACAGGCTCTCAGACTGCTGAAAGTTTCTTCCCACTCCCGAGAGCATCCTTCTCTCCCGGAGTCCTGAGCTGGACCAAGCACCTCTTTCCCAGAGACCTTTTCCGTGCGCTGCAGGGGCCCATCGTGTCCAAGCTGCACAGGATCTGCCCTGCTGCCAGGATCTGGCCCGAACAGCCCCAGCTGCACCCTCTGAGCTCTGTCCCGGGGCTACTTCTCTGCTCTTCCTCGCTAGCAAGTCCTGCCAGTCTCACCTCTACCTGCAAAAGAAGGGTCATTGGTGTGTGTCTCCAGTCAAACTTGTGTTTTTAGCCACAGAGAACAGCAAGGGAAGTGGCTTTCACACCCCCATGCCCAGGGGCTGTCTCTGGGAAGGGCTCTGCTGTCCAAGTGAGAGCTGGATGCAAGCTGAGGGAAAACAGATGGTTTCAAGATCAAGCCCATCACATGAATGAGAAGCCAAACTGCTGATGGATGGGGCAGTGCTCAGCTCAGGCACAGAGCCAGATGTAATGTTGTCCTTCCCAAACTGCAGGGGAGCTGATGACCGAGAACACAAACCTTGTTGAGGTCCGGAAGAGCCTGGCTGTAGAGACCACGTCCTAGCTGGAGCGCGTGCTGCGCCCTGTCACAGCACAGACTCCTACTGCACCTTTCCCTTGCAGTTGGGTGGTGGCCGCTGCTTCTGGCCCGTGGGAGGGTGGTTTTATCTGCCCAGTTATGGCACCACAACTCTCTGTAGGCTGCTACACGCTGTGGGCCTCCCCCCACCCCCCCCGAAAAGAAAGGCGAAAAGGCTGGGTTATTGTCCCGTGGTGAGCTCTTGGCCACCCTGGGCAGGCCGATGGCAGCAGAGACTGGCCCTCCCTTCCTCTTCCTGTAGCCCGAGCCTCGCTGTAGCCCCCGAGCGAAGCATCTCCTTGGCAGCAGAGCCGGGAGGTGGATGAAGGACAGTACCATCATCTGCCTCCCCGAGACCCAGGATGTGCCTCCAGCACTGGGGTTACCGACCTGGCTCCTGTGGTCAGAAGGACCAACACGTGCGTCTGGAGGAGGAGACCCCTCACCTCCTGCGATGGGATGGTTCGTGCTGCTCAGTCGTGGAGGGCCGGCAAACCCTGAGCCAGGAGCCGAGCTGTGGCTTTCTGAAGCTGCCACGACCTTGCTGCTGGGTGCAGCCTCCTGTTTTTACAGGTGTCCCAGTTCAAAGCCTCCCGTGGGCTACATGGAGGGAGCGGAAGGGCGGTGTGGTTCCTGCAGCCTGCCAACGGGCACTGCAGGCTTTTGCTGCCCAAGGAAAAGGCTGATGCTGTCATGTCTGTTTAGAAAGGCCGGAAAGGTGCTCAGAGATGCAAATAGGTGCTGTGACCAGCCAGACCCTTTTGTCCCGGCTGCTGATCAGCAGTTGAGTTGCCTCACCAAGGCCCTGGCCTGTGCTGTGGCCTCTAGGAACAGGGAAACTGGCTCCGCTTTGACGAACACCAGACGTGCTGAGGATACACCATGCAGCAATGAAGCCTTCGTGCGCTGCTGCAGAAAGGCTACTGTGAAGGCACAGAGACAGGAGAGTGCTTCCAAGGAGAGAAGAGTTTAATTCAGCGCAGAGCCTGGCTGTTTTCCCACTGCCCCCATGCCAAAGCAATTAGCGGGCATAAGGCTGTTTTCAGCAC